>NW_028317920.1:2195000-2523750 GCF_062004578.1 Staurois parvus | reverse complement strand
AATATTCAAGAGTACTTACACAAGCTGTATATCCACAGGCAAAGTATATCAGCCAGGTGGCACCCAAGCAACAGGAAACACTCATCAGTCCATGAAGCAAAGGGACATCCATATGGTTAGATGGAAAAGACAATGAAGGCTAAGCCATCTATACACAAAAATATATGATAGACAGTATATTACTCAATATATTACTCAATTCTTACATGTACCATAAAAATGTAGACAACCTCCATAACTTAGTTTATGTGTTTATCATAGATCCAAATAATAAGGGCTAGCATGTGATATCATCAGAAGACATATCATCAGATATCAACAGAAGACATAGCCATCTACTATCTATCAGATAGGCAGCACAGTGGCTAAATGGTTAGCATTTCTGCCTGGCAGTACTAGGGTTGCTGGTTCAAATCCCAACCATGACACCACCTGCCTGGAGTTTGCATGTTCTCCCTGTGCTTGCGTGGGTTTCCTCCCGCACTCCAAAGACATGCTGGTAGGTTAATTGGCTCCTGTCTAAATTGGCCCTAGTATGTGTATGTATGAATGTAAGTTAGGGACCTTAGATTGTATGCCCCTTGAGGATTAGGGACTGATGTGAATGTACAATATATATGTAAAAATTGCATAAATTGACGGCACTATATAAGTACCTAAAATAAATGTTATAAACTGACATGTCGTGTCATAAACAAGACTAGATGCAGCTTTCTTGGTGAGGGCAAAATGATTGGAATTTTGTTAATTCACATTAGATTCAACAATTGCTTTTTATGCTAGCACTGGTCGAAACCAATTGTCGTATTGCCCCCTTTAACACTTATGTAGTCAAATGAAGATTCTAAAAAGAACAGTTTTCAAATGAGATTCTACAGGTGTAAGGCCAACTTTGGAATGCCCCACTGCCTCAAATACAACTTTTTCCCCTGCCACTAACCTGCAGCTAAGGTTTGCTGCTATCTCTGTAATGGCAGTGATCTCACTGCAGTGGTCCAGCATGTCCCCTGCAGAGTTAGACCAATAGCACTTCAATAGGTAAAGCTCATGCTCCCCGCTAATTGCAAAGCTATTGTCCTGACTCAACAGGGGGATATCTTGGAGGACTGTAGTAAGATCCCTGCTCTCACAAAGACAGCAACAATCCTTAGGCTAGTTTTTGCCTCTTGTAAAGGTCGCATGACCTGTGCCATGCCATAGGTCATGTTTTGTTAGTAGACGGGAGACACCAGTATGTTCCTGTACTGAGGATTGGAACCCCTATGTACAGACCAGACAAAAAAGGGTTCTTTTGGAGGGTGTAATCACTTCTCTTTTATTGTACGTTTTATTGTTAGCAAGGGAGCGGCTTCACGATTGGAGAAGAAAATCAGTTTCATCCATCCCAGGACCAATGGGGAAGAAGCCTGCTTGAGCAGTGAATAAGTCAAGGATTCCTTGGCATTACATCTCCTTGGACTAACACGCATTAAATGCTTACTATAGCAGGGAAGTAGAGATTGAGGAGACTTTTTTTTTTATAAGTCTTCACATTTCTCAGGGTCTTATGGTAGGTCCACTTTAAATACAATTGATTTTCATGTTGGTCTGCCTACAATGCAGATTATTTCATAAGCAGATTTCCTTCTGTAATGGCCTGTTAATTTGCACAGGAAACATACCAATGAAAATGTGTTTTCCCAAAATCCAGAATTAGAATATAAGAAATTAAGAAGTATTTATTGTGCTAATGCGAGTAATTATTTAACGTGTACTTTTAGCGGTCTTTACCACTGAGATCCTGGAGCTGGCTAAGCCTGTATTACAAATATTGTATAGGGAGAGAGAAGACATTCTAATTTAAAGGTGACTTGACATGCAGTATTGTAAAATTTACTTCTAACTCTGAACATAAAACTGAACAAAAAGTTCTAAAATTAACTTTGGTCCTCCCCGGTAAAGGTCCAATGCTTGTTTAGTATAGGGGGATATAATAGAGACTTTCCTTGTCCTTGCTCCCCTGGCAGCTGGTGCTCTTCTTCAGTCCTACTCCAGTCCCTGAATATAGACAGATCCTCAACATCCTCACCTACAATGCAGAGCCACTGGTCTTGCATTGTACATCTAAACCTAAGCAAGGGATAGCAAGACTGGAAAAGAGGGTCATTTTTATGAGGCTGGTCATCCATCCCAGAACCAACAGAGAGGAAAGGTGCTTGAGTGACATTACAAACGTATGGGCTAAACAAACATTAGACACTTAATATGGTGGGGGGCACCCAAACATTATTTCTATAAGCTGATTGGAGTCCAGCATTAAAGTGACTCTGTCACTGCAGGTTTCTGACACCCAATCATGGTGAGCAAAGTGGCAGAGTTGGAAAACACGGGCCACTGTAAAGGTAAGAGTAGAGCATTTGGGATTATTTTACCTTGGATACTGTAGTGATGGGGCCCCTTTGAAATTGTAAAGTTATATATATTTGAAATGAGAAATTTCTCATTGAAAAATATACTTCCAATATTGTATTTTTATTATATTCCTTTAAAGAGCAATTACTCTAAACTATGTGTCACCACCCAGGTATGTTTATTAATCAATGGTGCATGCTGGGAAACTGGGAAGTTTTCTGAAGACCGGTGAGCATGCTCAGTGGCAGTAAATGGACTTCTTACATTTTCATGTACAGTATTTGTATAACTGGCTTATAGCTACTTAATGCAACATGCAGCCATGTGGTAATTGTATGTTGAAATGGTCTAAGCATGCCTTAGGCTTCTTTCACATGGCTGTCAGAGAGGTGTCTGCAAAAAGGCAAAACTGGCTGTGAAATTTCTCGCATGTTTTTCTCAAGTCTATTCGTGTGGACAGGAGATAATTTATTGTACAGGGAACTTTGGGTCCCCTGCATTTGATTTGAAGGTATTGGGTTTTATTGGCTATGCACTGGTAATCTTGGAACCGTATACAGTATAAGCAGGGGCGGACTGACCATTTGGTGCTGCCCGAGGGCCCGGAGTCAGTAGGGGGCCTCATGAGATGCCCCTGGTATCTTTTCCATAGGCTTTTTTGAGTTTGGGCAAGGAGACAGGGGCCCCATGATCCCCTATTGCCCTGGTGCCCATGAGTTGTCAGTCAGCCCCTGGTATAAAGGCATTGGGAAGACAGAAAAGTTCAAAACCTTGTAATAAAGGGAATGCATTCATTTGTGTAATGAGTTTGGGATAATGCGCCATGATCTATTAACTGAACTTTGCCAGGATGGGTATCACCTTCTAGAACATTGAGGATTATCTAACCTGACCAGTACTACGTATAAGAAAATCTTATCGGTTTGTGAACAGTTTCCAAATCTTGCTTGAAGTTCGAAATTTTCAAACTTTCCTGGGAACCCCATTGGGTCCAAATCTAGTTATTTAATTCTTGACATCTGTAGGGCTAATAAGTACGTTTTTGTCAAACAAAAGGCTTGGGAAGCCAGGCACTGGCATGGAGACATGTATAAATGGCAAAATAACAAAAACAAATCCCTGTATCAAAGATAAATAAAACATTATCTCACCTATGTTGCCAAAAACACTGGCAATATGGCTGTTGGGATACCACCCTTTTAGAAGAAGGCGGTCGTGTCAATCAGTTCTTGAAATTATTGACTCTGATGACCGGAGGCAAGAATCATACTACATTATTGTCTGTTCCATATTTCTGGTGGCAAACTTGGAAAGATTTAAAGGTTTCAACCAAAAAGATGTTTTTCACAAACTTTACAAATCCCTCTCCACCTTCAGAGAAAGCTTTGCATTCATTGAAGCTGGACCAATGTAACTATGTTAAAAAATGCTATACCTGGATTTTTTCTTTAAGGGTGTTATTTTCTCTCTTTCTCTCTAAATGAGACTTTGTATGAAAAAAAGCAGACAAGTTGGGGAGGACTAACTGCTCTGACTCATTCAGTTGTGTTTGTAAGTTTCAGTTTGAGCTTTTTGTTCAGTTAGCCTGCTTGAATAGCCTGCTAAACGTGTGAATATATCTGCGGGTACCACTAACTGGCTAGAAAATTCTAAAAATCCAAAATTTTCATATACAAGATTTATTAAAAAAGAACATATTTAAATTATATTTGTATCCCCTATCATAATAATAAAACAATATACAAAACCATTTTGCATTCCCTTTAGATTCTGCTGTAACATCAACTGATCATCTATACATTGTGTAACACATCAACCTCGCAGCAGGTTATTTTTTGTATCAATTCATAAAGACATCTATGGCATAATGGCCATGACGAAGGACATCAGACTGCATATCATTTTGTTTAACTACCATGATTCCATTCTGACAACAATTTACTGTACTCTTAAATGCCCTTATGCTGCTAATACACAAGATGTAAAAGTCTAGAGCAGTGGTTCTCAACCTTCCTAATGCCGTGACCCTTTAGTACAGTTCCTCATGTTGTGGTGACCCCCAACCATAAAATTATTTACCCAGTAATTATAATTCATGAGTGTCGTTTTACCTCCAATACTGCTGCTTTCAACACAGTAGCTGTTTTCTACACAGTAGCTGCTTTCAACACCGTAGCTGCTTTCTACACCGTAGCTGCTTTCAACACATCGGAAATATGTGTTTTCCCGATGGTCTTAGGCGACCCCTGTGAAAGGGTCATTCGACCCCCAAAGGGGTCGCGACCCACAGGTTGAGAAGCACTGGTCTAGAGCAGGGGTGGGGAACACGCGGCTCTCGAGCCGCTTGCGGCTCCCGGCCAAAATGAATGCGGCTCTTTGCCTCTTATCATATTTTGTATACTGTGGCTCTTTGCCAAGTTTCATGTTTCTGTTATTTTTACCTGTTCCTCTATCAAGCGGCGCGCTGTCTTCCGGCTTCTGTAGTGTGGGCACTGGGCATGACAGCCAAGTGCGCATGCGCAAGAAGCGGTGCTTTTTGTGAATGGTAAGGCGGTACCTGGGACACATGACAGATCCCAGAAGCCGCCGGACCAATCACAAAGCGCAAGTGCTTCTCGCTCATGTGCACTGGGCACCCGGCTGTCATGCCGAGCGCCATTACAGAAGCCGGGAAGACAGCGCGCGGCTGGATCGAGGAACAGGTAAGATCAAACAAAAACTCTGCGGAAGTAAGAGCGGGTACCTGTCAAATTCAGGTACCCGCTCCCCACCTCCCCAAAGGTCAGCAGTCAACTGTACTGTCTGCAGTCTCTGGTCATCCCTGTGCTGTCCGCAGTCTCTAGTCATCCCTGTGCTGTCCACAGTCTCTGGTCATCTGTACTGTCCGCAGTCTCTGGTCATCCCTGTGCTGTCCGCAGTCTCTGGTCATCCCTGTGCTGTCCGCAGTCTCTGGTCATCTGTACTGTCCACAGTCTCTGGTCATCCCTGTGCTGTCCGCAGTCTCTGGTCATCTGTACTGTCCGAAGTCTCTAGTCATCCCTGTGCTGTCCGCAGTCTCTGGTCATCTGTACTGTCCGCAGTCTCTGGTCATCCCTGTGCTGTCCGCAGTCTCTGGTCATCTCCTGTACTGTGTCCGCAGTCTCTGGTCATCCCTGTGCTGTCCGCAGTCTCTGGTCATCCCTGTGCTGTCCGCAGTCTCTGGTCATCCCTGTGCTGTCCGCAGTCTCTGGTCATCCCTGTGCTGTCCGCAGTCTCTGGTCATCTGTACTGTCCGCAGTCTCTGGTCATCCCTGTGCTGTCTGCAGTCTCTGGTCATCTCCTGTACTATGTCTGCAGTCTCTGGTCTTCCCTGTACTGTCCGCAGTCTCTGGTCATCCCTGTGCTGTCCGCAGTCTCTGGTCATCCCTGTGCTGTCCGCAGTCTCTGGTCATCCCTGTGCTGTCCGCAGTCTCTGGTCATCCCTGTGCTGTCCGCAGTCTCTAGTCATCTCCTGTACTGTGTCTGCAGTTCATTAGTTCAGAATTTTTTTTTGTATACTTGTGTGTTAGAGTGAGAGAGAGAAGGGAGAGAGAGAGAGACAGGTGCCACAGCAACCTCCAGGGTAGTTGATGTATTAACTCTGGCTAAGTTGCATTTGATGTGTGTGTTGAGGGTGGACACTTACCTTGAAATGAACACATTGTTGTTTTGTAAGGGGAAGAAAGTGTTATGGTGAATAATATGGTTTTAATTATGTGTTTTTGTGCGAGTGTTTGTCTGTTTTGGCAGGTCACTGTGTGGTGTGGCTCTCTGACTTTCACAGTTTAAAATTTTGGCTCTTTGTGTCTAACTTGTTCGCCACCCCTGGTCTAGAGTCTTTAGTGTGTGTCTGTAACATTAACCTGGAAGTTGATTCATATATATATATATATATATATATATATATATATGTATATATATATATATTTTTTCCCCCTATATATATATATTAGGAATACCTGATTAGATTATAATAAAAAATGAGTGCCACTTTAAGGAATATAGGCCCTCTGTTTCCTCTTGTACCAAATGGTATTGTAACTGTAATGTCTACCTTCATTTTGTAAAGCGCTGTGCAAACTGTTGGCGCTATATAAATCCTGTATAATAATATAGTGCACAATATATATTTTTCAAAATTCTTATCTACATTACAAGGTGATATTTGTATTGATCTGGAATTCACCTTAAGGGCCCTTTCACATGGACGATCTGATCACAGGAAGGGGTAAACAGATTTATGTTCGTTTATTCCTGCCTACCTCTGATTCTGATCAGGAATAGAGGAGTAAAAATATATATTACTGTTTTTTAAGCGATATAATATCGTTAGGCCAAGCCTGATAGCTTCTGACCTTTCAGTTATATTTACTGCTCTCATCAAGACTAGAACTTTGTCTCTGGTAACTAAGAAATTATACGTATATTTTTTTTTTTGTTTACCAGTTGGGAAAATTCTAATGGAAACTATGAGTGAGTTCAGAATAAATACAAGTTATATATTACACACAATACTGACTGGGGGCTTTGTCTATCCATGACTAGGATCATAGTCCTCTAAAATTCTCATACTGATCTATTTGTTTATGTTCCATTGTGAATTAATATTTTGGCTTTTGAATACTGTCAATAAACACTCTATACCTCTTGGTATGGAAAATCACGTGATTCATTCCTTTTCTTCCCATGTGACAATACTAGTGCCCGGTGATTGGCACAGTGCTGTCACTTGTCTTTGCCCAACCTCACCTGATGGCATTCCCTCCATTGAGAGATCTGTGCCATGGCCATGACACTGAATACATGCACAGGAGTGATATCATTGCAGCTTGGCTATTCAAATGGCCGGAGCCTGGAAACCCGGGAGGCAGACTGGGTAAAGATGGATTCCCTGTCAGGGGTGACAGGGCACTGGTGGGGGGATCCCTTTGCAGGTAAGTCTGTCACAATGTGCTAGTATATGGTGCATATTAGCACATTATGACTTTACCCTGCAAGTGGAACCAGTTTTTTTTTTCAAACACGGTTTAAATGTCCTCTTGCCATGTACGCAAAGCATACTTGCACACCGGGGCACACTTACCTCTCAGTATATCCTCCTTTAGCGGTGACAAGTCCAGCCTTTAATCACCGTCTTATCTGCCATCACTCCCTTCATCTTTGTTGCTTCCCTTGATGCTCCTCTTCACCCATTGGCATACACACAGGAGTTTCATCATTGGTACGACTATGCAGTGCACATAGAAAATTCAAGTAAATGGGCTGACCTGTGTGGGATGCACCAACTAAAAAAAACTGTGATTGCCCACTACGCAAAGGTGTAAATGTGGCCGTATAGTTGAATGTTCTCAGGGATATTTTTCTTCTTAGGATCGAATGGCAGGAAATGTTACGTTTGCCCAATGAAAGGCAACAAGAAACTAATACACACGTTACACATTATACGGGTGTTATTCTTTCGGTTTGCATTTTATTGAAATATAGACCCCGTGGTCTTATGTACTTTTACAGTATTATTTTTTTGCATTAATTTTTTACAACACTACAGATGACGGTACAAAGTGAATCCTTGTTATTAAAAACTGTAATCATACATACAATACATTATTTGTACTTTCCACACCCTCATCTCATTTTTTATTGGGTGTGTTTAGAGCAACTTTGTCTTACTTTTGGCTCAATTACAGTTTGTTGATATGTTCTTATGAAAGATATAAGGAGGACATTTGAGCTCTCTGTGCTAAGTAAAAGTGCTGATGTTGTTAAAATATGTGTCTGCTGCTATCATCATTTCAGGATCTGGCTTGTTTAAACCATAAAGTGTAGCTAATTCCCCTCCACTTTCATGCAGACAGGTCTATTGCTCAAGAGCAGCCAAACTGAAGTTCCACAGACTCCCAAATATATCCATCCTCATGACAAATGCCACAGCTGTCAAAATGGCAACTCTGGGCATCGGGGCCATGTTTGCAATGCTGTCTGTCCTTTGAGCATAAATCCGGTGAAGGTTGGAGTGCTCCTACTGCTCCAGATCAGGGGCAGACTGACCATTTGGCACTGCCCGAGGGCCCGGGGTCAGTAGGAGGCCCCATGAGATGCCCCTGGTATCTTTTGCATAGGCTTTTTTGCGTTTGGTAAGGACACAGGGGCCCCATGATCCCCTATTGCCCGGGGGCCCCATGAGTTGTCAGTCCGCCCCTGCTCCAGATGCTTGGCTTCACTTGTGGCAGGATGTGGTGGAATGATCAGAGAGTAACTGTAATTTACAGTTTATTGAACAGGTGAAAAGTAAAATCAGTAATGCAAAACATGGTCAGAATGGCAAAGAGCATGCATACGCTGCAGAGTAATACAAAGCAGATTATGAACGTTGCAGAAATATGGACTCTTCACAGGAATGTCTCTGTGACTCAATCAGGATATCGTCGGTGTAAAGCATAGTCTATGTAGACTGTATAGCCTAAGAGAGTCAAGTTGAGAATGTTCAGTAAAACAACACAACGCAAACAGGTATTTGTTATTATTCTCATAGACAGTAACTCTCATAGCCGCGTTCAGGGTAGCTCTGATAACACTGCCAGAGGGATCCAAGGCCTAAGGACGACGCACCACCCCACCGAAAGCAATTAGGAAGGTGCTCCTACAGCAGCTGGGTCTTCTGGAGAATCTTCATGCTATAAGGAGCTGGCTTGGCTTCCAGAACCAACGCACACTGGTTTTGACAGTGGAGATTCTCTCACCTGGCTGCAGGTTATTTGTCCAGACACCTCTGTTTCATCTGATTTGGCCCCTCTGAGCTGCTTAGGGAGGAAAGTAAAGATCATTTTTTTTCTGGGTGTTTCAGAGAACCCAGGAAGTTGTGGGAAAAGTAGTTAAAAGGATGGTGAGTAAATGTGCACTCCTCTACACACCCAGATCGTATATGCTCGACTATCCACAATCCAAGTCAGATTTGATACTGTGCAAACTAAAGAAGCAACACAGGGATGGAAACTCTCAGCAATAGGATGGAATAAGAAGCTTGGTGTTTCTAGGCCAACTGATACAAATATTTCACCTTCCCTAGTGATAGGGACAACCTTGACTGGAACTCATGGTGTCTTATGGATACCTATTCATTTGCGTGTCTGTTACGTAACCTACTTAGACTTTCTTTGGCCAACAAGGGGTAAAAATTCACCTTGAACAGTTGGTCTGGATTGCTCAAGAGAAAGGGAAAAACTGTTTCAGTCTAGCAACTCAGTCGGCAACTAAGGCGATGTTAGTGCTTCTGATTTTGAATAGTTTCTCTGGTAGTTGGAGAGGGCTCCATCATGCCGGAAGAGGGACATTAAATTAGAAAGTGTAACTTCAGGGATAGAGACCAGAAAGAGAAAGTCATCGACTTTCAATAATTGGGTTTAAGGATTGGTTGACTTTGTCTTAAGGAAGACTAAGCCAACAACAAAGCCTTTGGAAGCTCTTATGGAAGCCTTATAGATAACTATTAATTTGCATGCCTGTTACCTAGTCCATTTAGACTTTCAGTAACTGTTTCTTAGGATTGGATGACTTGTCTTAAGGAAAACTAAACCAACAACAGGATCCATGAAAGCTGTATCTAGGCAGTAATACGCAGGTAGAACTTTAATTATTTTCCAGGATTGGTGGACTCTTCTATCAGGAAATGTCAGCAATTCTTAGTGGACCCCATAGTGGGGGAGGGAGCTTTTGGAGTTTACATTGTTTGCTTTTGCCATGAATACAATTGGTTTGATAAAACAGTTTAAACTTTGATTCAAAATCCCATGATACAGGATTCTTTGAGGAAACAAAATGTTCTATTCAGCTGGGAGAAAGGACTTGAAAAATAACTTATTTTTAAATGATAAACTGAAAGACCTACGGCAATTCAGCAAGAACAAATGTCCGTTCTGTTCCAAGGCCTCATGAATGTCTTCTATAAATCTGTGGTATGTTCATCCCTCTCAGCTTCCTTTCCATCTAATTTTATAAACTTTTTTTTGCAGCATTTTCTATCAGTTTGCCAAATGCCATTATCCAGTACAAATCAGATTAGTTATTTCATATTTTAAATGGATGATATAATGCTGGTTATAAATTTCCACCTTGGCAATATGTTGTATTATGACTTGTGTTATAAAATATGTACCAACCAATACATGTTTTGTCCTCGGTAAAGATGCATTATGACCACGCTATCAATGGGGAGGGGTAAGAGGCCCAGTGCCTTTATCTGACCCTTGAGGCTCTATTTTTCCACTGATACGAGCCACTGTTCTTGCCACTGACACCAATGATGATTCACTATACCTCCCATTAAACACCAACGATGGGGCACTATTCTTCTCACTGACACCAGTGATGGGACACTATTCCTCCCACTGACACCAACTATGGGGCACATTAATCCCCATGATATCAGCTTTGGTGCACCATTCTTCCCACTGATACCAACAATGAGGTACTATGCCTTCCTCTGACACCACCGATGGGACACTATTCCTCCCACTGATACCAACAATGGGGCACTATTCCTCCTGCGGGCACTAACAGTGGGGCACTATTCCTCCCAATGATACCAACAGAGGGGTACTTTTCCTCCCACTGATACCAGCAATGGGACATGATTCCTCACACTGATAGCAATGATGTGATGGGGCACTTTTCCTCCTGCGGGCACCAACAGTGGGGCACTATTCCTCCCAATGATACCAACAGTGGGGTACTTTTCCTCCCACTGATACCAACAATGGGACATGATTCCTCACACTGATAGCAATGATGTGATGGGGCACTATTCCTCCTGCTGACACTGAAAATGGAGCACTATTCTTTCCACTGACACCAACAATGGAGCACTATTCCTTCCACTAACACCAACAACGTGGCATTGTTTACTCTCACTGAAGCGAGAACATTATCTATTCCCACTGGCCCCCTAAAGTCTAAAGAAAAGTAAACTTTTCCACTGTTTAGAAAGTTTAGAGACCCTTCGTATAGAGAAGCAACAAGTTTCTCGGTCCTTTATAGAGTACAGAGACCAACAGCACAAATCCCTCAATCCACAGAACAGTGTCACGCCGCTGTTACACCATTAGGATTAGTTCAATAATTGCTTAGAATGTTTGAAAACCCTGCAGTGAAGTTTGGGGTGTTGGACATATGCAGGGGAAGGAAGGTAAAGACATTGGAGGGTCTGGTATACATTTTGTGAAGGTACCATCCTTGTGCCAAAGTCCTATATGGACGTACAGGGAATGAGCAGGTCCTTTACAGTATACGAGGATGATATCAGGTACTATCCAATCCCATCTCTTACTAGCTTGCCCCCTGTCCTATTTATACTCACCTTACTTGCTCTTCCCCCCTGCTCCATTGTTCCAGGAGTCAACACCTGTGAACACTCAGAGTTCTCCTCATAAGGAGTTAGTGTATGAGCCTGGAAATTGTCAGTTCGGGCCTGAGCGCTACATCCTAGGAGGAGGTCCCATGCTCTCTCATACCCAGAAGCAGAAGTATTTGTGATAGTTACTAATGAGCAACTAACCAGTGGGAGAGAGCAACAAGTTGAGGATAAGTGGGTCAGAAGCTAGTAAGAGACTGTCACATGCCAATTTAACAGACACCAAAGCATTCATTTAAAATTTAGAGTGGCAACAAAATATTACACAATATTGGGTTGTTGGTGTTGGGTGGTCTGTCTGCTCATATTACTATTATAGCTATCCTCTTCCCAATTTGCCTATTAGAATATTGCGGCATACAAATGGCCAAACATTCCCCCTTCTCAATTAAAAAAGGAACATTTGGTTGCACAGAGATTCCATTTGGAAAATCCACTATGCGATAGCACCAAATCTGACAGGTACTCCAACCTGAATCTTCCCATGGCTTGGTGCTATGTAAGCAAGGATCAATGAACTGGGAAAGGTTGGATTTGCAGGAGGCCTGAAAAAGCCAGTCAAAAATCTGCTAAACCCAAACATGGTGCCAAACCATAGTAATGTCTATAGGAGCCAAAACTTACAGTATTTTTCTGGCCTTTTTCTAGGCCAGTTTGCAAGCTTTTGTTAAAATGTGGCATGGGCACTGCCATGGGGAACATGTAGCAATGCATAAAAAAGTGTCTTTTAATTCAGCTTCAAGAGCAAGAATAAAAATACACAAATCCTTGAAAATACATGCTTTGCCTTAAACCTGCCTTGAACCTGCATGTGAAGTTGTACTCTTTTAAAAGTGACATTTTTCTACAAACAATGGCCGAAAATCTGTCATTTAGTGTCCGTAAAACTACCTCCACTAATTGACAAAACCCCGCCAGGCTTCTGTTTGTAAACAAGTCAAACAGATGTGTTTTGTTTGTAAACAAATCAGGCGATCTCTCATTTAGTGGAAATATCATTACCACCACTAAATGACAGATCCTCGCCAGGTTCTGGTTGTAAACAATGAGCCAGGGGTTCCTGTTAATTTTATTGACCAAATGTCAATCAGTCAATAATTAATGGAATATTTGGGATGGAGTCATGCCGAAATCAGATACCCAGAATGACACGGTTTTATCCATTCCTGCTTTAACCAGTTGCCCTCCAGAGGATTTACCCCCCTTCCTGACCAGGCCATTTTTTCCGATACGGTGCTGCGTTACTTTAACTGACAATTGAGTGGTCATGCAGCGCTGCACCCAAATTAAATTGATGTTCTTTTTTTTGCCACAAATAAAACTTTCTTTTGGTGGTATTTGATCACCTCTGCGTTTTAATTTGCTGCCCTATAAAAAAAAAAAGACTGCCAATTTTTAGAAAAAACCCCAATATTTTTTACTTTTACTTTAAACATGTCCAGTAAAAAAAATTAAGAAATTAAATTTCGTCATAAATTCAGGCCAAAATGTATACTGCTACATGTCTAGCTAAAAAAAAATCCCAATACATGTAAATGAATTGGTTTACGTGAAAGTTATAGTGTCTACAAATGGTGGTATATATACTGGAATGTTTTTTTCTATACTAGTAATGGCGGCAGTCAGCGACTTATAGTGGGACTGCGACGGGCATTCTGACAATGGGGGGGGGGGACTGACTAACAGCCACTGACATCCCCAGTGACACTAATACAGTGATCAGTGCTGATAAAGAGCACTGCCACTGTACTAATGAGACTGGGCAGGAAGGGGTTAACACCTAGGATGATCAAAGGGTTAAGTGTGTGCTGTTTTACTAATTGTGCTGTGTTTTACTATGCAAGCATGCTGCTTTGTATTGCTATGCTATGCTATGCAGAGCAACACAAAGCAGCACACTGGTGCTGACAGGGGAGAGATCTGTATTGTTTACATACAGACCTCTCCTCTGTCACTGTTCCTCCAGCACTCAGTCTCAGCAACAAGCTGATCGCAGTCGCTGTGGCAGATTGCATTTACATGTACGCTATAGTAAAAACTACAAAGTGTACAATGAGATGCATATTAGAAGCAGGGGTAGAGAGAGAGGATATCGTGTAGCAAACGTTTAGAAAATAGAGCCACCCAGTGCACATGTGAGGAGCTCTGTGAAATCTTGATGCAGTGAATTGCAGAAGACCTAAACTAAGGCAAACTGAGCGTCATTGTCTGCTGGGTAGCAGTAAGTTACTGATTTTTTGGAATTTCTTGCTAAGGCTCCATGTACACAGGGCACTTCTGAACGTTGGAAACTGACTGCAGGAAAACGTAGTTTAAAAAACGTCTGTTTAGCCGCGTTTGCATAACGTGTTTATGAGTAATTGCGTTTAGAAGCATTTTTTAAAGATAACCTCAAGAGACCTTCCAAAATGCCCAGAATGTACTGAAAAACAGTAAAAAAAATTAACTATTTCAGACATTTTGAGAGAAATAGAGAGAGCAGAAGCAGAGAGAGCAGTATGTGTTGAGATTAGCTGTCTGTTTTTTTTTTTTTTGTGGTGTTTGGATGTGTTCCAGCTCATTTCTGTGCAGAAATAATTGCAGCAGTGTCTAACATTTTTTTTTCATGCAAAACCTCAAAGTACGGTGTACCAGGTCCATTTGAGTACCGGGAAAACGCTTTGCATGTGTTTTTCATGATGAAAAAAGGCTCTGGACAGCATTTGGAAATGGAAGAGTTAAAAAAAATTTGCAAACGCCTATAAATGCGGTTAGCCGCGTTTACAAGCATTTACTGTCTGAAAAAGTTAATTTTTTACTGTTTTCAGTGCATGCTGGGCATTTTGGAAGGTCTCCTGAGGTTATCGTTTGAAACGTTGATGAAATCTACTTGTGAACGCAAGTTTTCTGAGTTCAAGAAAACAACTGTAAACCAGGGGCGGACTGACAACTCATTAATTTTTTAATTTTTTTTTACTGGACATGTTTAATAGCAAAAAGTCAAAAATATTGTTTTTCTCTAATAATGGGCGGTCTTTTTTTTTTTTTATAGCACAAAAAATAAAAACCGCAGAGGTGAAATACTACTGAGAGAAAGCTCTCTATTTGTGGAGAAAAAAAGGACATAAATTTAATTTGGGTGCAGCGAAGCATGATCGCGCAATTGTCAATTAAAGTAACGCAGCGCCGAAACGCAAAAAATGTCCAGGTCAGGAAGGGGGGGTAAATCCTTGGGAGCAGGGGCGCACTGACAACTCATGGGGCCCCCAGGCAATAGGGGATCATGGGGCCCCTGTGTCCTTGCCTAAACTAAATAACGCCTAAGAAAAAGGTACCAGGGGCATCTCATGGGGCCCCCTACTGACCCCGGGCCCTTGGGCAGTGCCCGAGTTTCCAAATGGTCAGTCCGCCCCTGCTGTAAACTCAACTGCCTGTAAACGACTGTAAATGACGATGTGTACATGGACACATAGGAGAACATTAGGGAGAGTTCAGGGGCTGCTGAAAGAAAAACGCTGACCATCTCCTGAACGTGAGCTTATCATCTGCAGTGTACATGAACTCTAACAAGGTTTTTGTGTCTCGCTGGCTTCAGTGCAGAGATTCTGCCGATCCCCCTCTCCTTTTCCATACATGTGGCCACATCTGTGTACTGTCTGTACTAGAGATGAGCGAATCGAACCTGGCGAAGTGGAATTCGTTTCGAATTTCAGGAAAAATTTGATTCGCATCGAATCCGAATTTTAGCAAACTTCGGGTGCACGAATCGAATTTTTCCCGATCAGCCGGCAAAAGTGTCACTGCAGAGAGCTCCGCTATTTCTGACAGTTCTGACAGTTCATTTACAGCGGTTGAAACATTGTATCTATTTGTTTCCATTTAAGATACAGATGTTTTTATTCGGAAATAAATAGATACAATGTTTCAACCGCTGTAAATGTGAAGGAACTGTCAGAGAACTGTCAGAAATAGCGGAGCTCTCTGCAGATACACTTTTTGCTGTACTGGAATACCTCTTCTTTTCATTATTCTTCTTCTTTTCATTCTTGTTCTTCTTCTTCTTTTCATTCTTCTTTTCATTCTTCTTCTTCTTCTTTTCATTCTTCTTCTTTTCATTCTTCTTCTTCTTCTTTTCATTCTTCTTCTTCTTCTTTTCATTCTTCTTTTCATTCTTCTTCTTCTTTTCATTCTTCTTCTTCTTCTTTTCATTCTTCTTTTCATTCTTCTTCTTTTCATTCTTCTTCTTCTTCTTTTCATTCTTCTTTTCATTCTTCTTCTTCTTCTTTTCATTTTTCTTCTTCTTCTTTTCATTCTTCTTTTCATTATTCTTCTTCTTCTTTTCATTCTTCTTTTCATTATTCTTCTTCTTCTTTTCATTCTTCTTCTTCTTTTCATTCTTCTTTTCATTCTTCTTCTTCTTCTTTTCATTCTTCTTTTCATTCTTCTTATTCTTCTTTTCATTCTTCTTCTTCTTTTCATTCTTCTTTTCATTCTTCTTCTTTTCATTCTTCTTCTTCTTCTTTTCATTCTTCTTCTTCTTCTTTTCATTCTTCTTTTCATTCTTCTTCTTCTTCTTCTTTTCATTCTTCTTCTTCTTCTTTTCATTCTTCTTTTCATTCTTCTTCTTCTTTTCATTCTTCTTTTCATTCTTCTTTTCATTCTTCTTCTTCTTCTTTTCATTCTTCTTCTTCTTCTTTTCATTCTTCTTTTCATTCTTCTTCTTCTTCTTTTCATTCTTCTCATTCTTCTTTTCATTCTTCTTTTCATTATTCTTCTTATTCTTCTTTTCATTCTTCTTCTTCTTCTTTTCATTCTTCTTCTTCTTCTTTTCATTCTTCTCATTCTTCTTTTCATTCTTCTTCTCATTCTTCTTCTTCTTCTTTTCATTCTTCTTCTTCTTTTCATTCTTCTTCTTCTTCTTTTCATTCTTCTTTTCATTCTTCTTCTTCTTCTTTTCATTCTTCTTCTTCTTCTTTTCATTCTTCTTTTCATTCTTCTTCTTTTCATTCTTCTTCTTCTTCTTTTCATTCTTCTTTTCATTCTTCTTCTTCTTCTTTTCATTCTTCTTCTTCTTCTTTTCATTCTTCTTCTTATTCTTTTCATTCTTCTTCTTCTTTTCATTCTTCCTCTTCTTCTTTTCATTCTTCTTCTTCTTCTTTTCATTCTTCTTCTTCTTCTTTTCATTCTTCTTTTCATTCTTCTTCTTCTTCTTTTCATTCTTCTTCTTCTTCTTCTTGTCATTCTTCTTTTCATTCTTCTTCTTCTTCTTTTCATTCTTCTTCTTCTTCTTTTCATTCTTCTTCTTCTTCTTTTCATTCTTCTTCTTTTCATTCTTCTTTTCATTCTTCTTCTTTTCATTCTTCTTTTCATTCTTCTTCTTCTTCTTTTCATTCTTCTTCTTCTTCTTCTTCTTCGTCGTGCCCCGTGACTGCCCAAATGAGTGAAGTGTGCGGTGATTCTAAGATCGACGGCACTCATCTGCATGTCATACTGACTGACAGTATTATTTCTCTTCCCCAGCAGACTCCAAGGGCATTTAAATTAAAGGTACAGTGTTCTGCACTAATATAAAGGCTCTCTGAAGCCTAGAAACCCTTTAAATAAGTTAAATTCGCGGCGAATAAATTTGCATCGAATCAAATTTCTCCCGCAAATTCGGCGAATCAGCCGAATCGAATTTTTGAATAATTCGCTCATCTCTAGTCTGTACTTTCCAGAGACTTATATAATTCCATGCTTTATATGTATAACTAACTGTTAGGGTCACAGAGAGAATATCTGACATTGTAGATACCAGCATGGGGCAGACCACTTGGTTCTAGGATCATCTGGAGTCGCCTAGGATGGCACTTTTTGTGCATTGCACAGATAAGGATATTTGATCTAGTTTTCAGTTGTGTGTAAAACAAATCTCATTTTACAGCCGCATTAGCAGGCTAATTGAGAGCATAAACTGGGACTTTGTTTACAGAAAGATGCTTCATTAACTGTTAAATCCAATAATTCGTTTTAGCAGCGATTGCGAGCTGTACAAATACGGTTTTTCAGTTTTCAGATGTTATGAATGATCACGTTATGAAATGCTACCCCTGTTATTGTATGTGAATGAGTGACCCAAATGGTGCACATAAGGCTGAACTCCAGACACACAGCTAAAAACGGCATTGAAAGAACACAGTTCTTTCTCCATTTGTAGAGTCTGTCTTACCGTGGACACATGAACATCAAGGCTTTTGGAGATACTTTTGTAACCCTTTCCAGCTTCATGCAAGTCAACAATTCTTGATCGTAGGTCTTCTGAGAGCTCTTTTCTGCGAGGCATGGTTCACATCAGACAGTGCTTCTTGAAACCAGTAAACCCAAAACAGGTGTGTGTTTTTTAAGGGCAGGACAGCTGTCAGCAACACATCCAATATCATCACACTGATTGGAGTCAAGGTTGGCTCACTCCTGGCTCCAATTAGCTCTGGGAGAAGTCATTAAGCTAGGGCCTCACATACTTTTTCCTCCCTGCACTGTGAATGTTTACATGTTATGTGCAATTAAACCATGGCAACATCTAATGTTTGTGTAGTATTATGTTCAGCAGACTATGTTCTTCTATTGTTGTGACTTAGATGACGTTCAGAGCACATTTTATGCCTAATTCATGCAAAACTCCACGTAATCCCAAGGGGTTCACATACTTTTTCTTGCAACTGTACGTTGGAGCTGTTTCTTCTGCCAAAGAATTTGTGTTTGTGTCCACCCTGTCCTGAGATTTACACAGCCTTGCTACACAGTACAGCCAGCCTGTTGACCTAAGTTTTCAACCCAGCTGGGTCACCTCCTTGCTCACAGCCTGTGACTGTAAAGTGAAGCAGCGACAGACTGATAAAGTCATCTTTCTTCTCTCTCCTCTTATCTGCATGTCAGCATAGCTATTCCAGAACCCCCTCCCTCTCTGGGTTCTGCTGTCCTTTGAATATTTAATAGCTGTTAATATTTCATTTTGGGATTATTGCAATTTCCCGAAACAAAAATCACAAAAAAATCACATGATTCATTGGTTTGATAAAAATTTTCCATCCCGCTCCTTCAATTTTTCACTGTGGTCAAAAAAGAACATCGATTTCACTCCACATAAAGCGGAGTTCCACTCACCGGGCAAAAAATAAAAGTCAGCAACTACAAAACTGCCGACACTTACCTGTCTCTCGGTCCCGTGGTGTGTCCCCCGCAGCCCATTTCCCTGGCTGCCCTGTATTCCAGGAGGCCGGCATCTTCAGTGTGGGCACCCGGCTGTGACAGCTTGTGGCTTCACAGCCGGGTACCCACTGCGCATGCGCGAGTAGCGCTGAACTTCCTGAATGGTCCTGTAATCTTCTGGGACCTGTCACATGTCCCAAAAGACAAAAGGGAGGGAGGGCACCTTCTGTTTCCAATCGCCTAGGTGATCGGATCGGAAATGGGAGCAGGTACCTGTCAAATTCAGGTACCCGCTCCCCAAAGGTGCCAATCCTTAATGGGGAGCGGGGGAGCAGTCCTTAAAGCGGAACTTCCCCTTTTGGGTGGAGCTCCGCTTTAAAGTGGTTGTAAAGGCTGAAGGTTTTTGAGCCCCCCTAATACTTACCTGAATCCCATGGAGATCCAGTGATGTGAACAAAAGCCTCAGCTGTCATGGGTCTCTGCCTTCTCATTAGCTGAGACAGCAAGCAGGAGCCATTGGCTCCCGCAGTAGTCAATCACAGCCTGGCTTTGCAATGTGACACGGGTGCCTGGATTAACCCCTTGCCTACTGGGCACTTATACCCCCTTCCTGCCCAGGCCAATTTTCAGCACTGTTGCACTTTGAATGACAATTGCACGGTCATGCAACACTGTGCCCATATTAAATTTGTATTATTTTTTTTCACACAAATAGAGCATTCTTTTGGTGTTATTTAATCTCCATTGGTTGTTTTTATTGTTTGCACTATAAATGAAAACAGAGCGAACATTCTGAAAAAAAGGTTTTCTTTGTTTCTATTATAACATTTTGCAAACAGGTAATTTTTTTCCTTCACTGATGTGCGTTGTTGAGGTTCCACTAATAGGTAGCACTGATAGACACGGATAGGCAGCACTGATGAGGTGGCACGGATAGGCAGTACTGATGGGCACTGATGAGGTGGCACTGGTGAGCATTGATGATGCGGCACTGATGGGAACTGATAGGCGGCACTTATGGGCACTAATAGGTAGCACTGAAGGGCATTGACTGGTGGTACTGATAGGCGGCACTGACTGGTAGCACTGACGGACACAGATTGGCAGCACTGCTGGGCAGCACCGTTGGGAACCTATGGGCAGCACTGTTGGGCATTGATGGGCACTTTTTGGGGCTGCACTGATCATCAGGGCACTGATAATCAGTGCAGATGTATCCTTTGACAGTTGCCGGTTATCTGCCGTACTTTCCTCAGGCTGTGACAGCATGAGGAATGTACTGCCGATAACCGGCAAGTGTATTTACATGGTGATTGTCTGTGATTCGACACTGAGGGTGTGGTAAAAAGCCGCTGTGATTGGCCTTTTACCATGTCATGTGATTAGCTGGGTCCAAAGGACACAGCAATCACAGACAGCGCCAGGTGCTAGGGGTGCGTGGGGGGCGCATTCTGGGATGACTCTCCGCTCCTTGCATGACCTCCTGCTCTCTAGCTCCCTTGTCTCCTCCTCCCATGCTCATCTCCAGGACTTCTCCAGAGCTTCCCCCATCCTCTGGAACTCTCTACCCCAATTTATCAGACTGTCGCCTACTCTGCTCACTTTTAGGCAGTCTCTGAAAACCTCTCTCTTCAGGGAAGCCTGTCCTGCCCTCAGCTAATAATGGAATCTTCTACTCTTCCTACCAGTCCATCCCCCACAGTTACTACATTTTGTGCCACCAGCCACTCCCTCTTAGATTGTCAGCTCCAAGGATCAGACCCTCCTATCCCTCTTGTATTGAACTGTATTGTTGCTGTATTGTCTCCCATTATATTGTAAAATGCTCAGCAAACTGTTGGCACCATATAAATCTTGTATAATAATAATATGATGCCCTCCCAGAACTGGATGACCGTCCTGTAGGGAAGTGGACTTGAATTTGAAGTTCGGAGCACCACTCAAACATTTACAGTCCAAAAGGTACTGTTATTCCAAACATATAATAGGTGCAACATCCAACGCGTTTTGGGGGCCTCACATTGTCCTCTTCATCAGGGATTAAAAAGATGGAATCAGCAGGACTCAAACTGTAATTTAAACTCCTTATTACAAGAACTTGGTAATGTTCAGAGGGCTGGTGTAGCCTACAAATGATTTAAAGACTGGCTGGACAAAATTACAAATCCTATGGCAAGTAACAATTCATATACAATATATATACAGTATATATATGTATCTTCAGCCAAAGGCCTGCTACAAATGCTTGTAGTCAGAAGACTAAATATTTATTTGTTGACATGCAACATAGGCATATAGATCATTGTGAGAATTCTATTGGAATTGCCTCGGACAGAAGAAGCCCCTTATTCTCTGTTTGGTTGACCCTTTGGCCCCCGCCAGTCAGCACTGTGTGCGATATCATTTTAAATGATTCTGAACTCACTCGTGTCTTCCCTTAGAATCTTTCCAATTGTTAAGGAAAAAAAAAACATTTATAATTTCTTAGTTACTGCAGTCAAAAATAGTTCCAATTTGGGAGAGAACAGTTAAAAATAACGGAAAGGTCAAAAGCTTTGCCTATCGATTTTGTTTCAATAACAATCCCAACATTGTTAACATATAAATATACATTTTTTACATATATTGCTGGTTTCCCAGACAGAGGAAGTATTGTCTTATGAAGACGAGTTCGATCAATGTCAGACAATTTAAAAGACTTGAGTTTGAATTTATTTAATATGATGAATTTAGTCCATATAGTCCATTAAAGGGAGAGTAAAATACGGTAAAGTATTGCAGCCAGTTATTTCTTCATCCTGTCACTGTAACATATATATATATATATATATATATATATATGTCAACCCAAATCACTAAAACCGCATAGAAGTTTTAACGTTAAGATAATTTTAAGGATCATTTTAAGTTTTTTTATAAATCTGCAGTTTTCATGTAAATTCGGGAACTTCGTACTTGCTAAACAATGGGCTAGCTTATTGTTCTTCAGATTTTTGGAAAGCCAGACTGTGGCCAGTGAAGTAGAAAATGCCCCAGTGTCAGTAAACAATATCTGTGGTTAGTAAGAGCTTGTGAACCATCATTGGTGTGAGTGGTAGAAATCGTGCCCCCATGCTGGTATCAGTGGGAGAAATAGTGCGCCATCGTTGATATCAATGCGAGGAATAGTTTTCCAACATTTATATCAGTGGTAGGAATGGTGAACCATAATTGGTGTCAGTGGGAAGAATGGTGCCCCATTGTTGATGTCAGTGGCAAGAGTAAGTCTCCTTTGTTGGTGTCAGTGGAATGAATAGTGCACCATCATTGGTGTCAATGGAAGGAATGATGTCTTATCAGTGGGACTAATAGTACCTCATATTATTTATTTATTTATTTCTGGTACTTACTGTATATAGTGCCAGCAATTTACGCAGCGCTTTTACAGAAATCGTGCCCCCATATTGGTATCAGTGGGAGAAATAGTGCGCCATCTTTGATATCAATGCGAGGAATAGTGTTCCAACATTTATATCGTGGTAGGAATGGTGAACCATAATTGGTGTCAGTGGGAAGAATGGTGCCCCATTGTTGATGTCAGTGGCAAGAGTAAGTCCCCTTTGTTGCTGTAAGTGGAAGGAATAGTGCACCATCATTGGTGTCAATGGAAGGAATGATGTCTTATCAGTGTTGTCAGTGGGACTAACAGTACCTCATATTATTTATTTATTTCAGGTACTTACTGTAAATAGTGCCAGCAATTTACGCAGCGCTTTTACATATATATTGTACATCAGTCCCTAACCCTCAAGGGGTGTACAATCTAAGGTCCCTAACTTACATACACATACTAGGGCCAATTTAGACAGGATCCAGTTAACCTACCAGTATGTCTTTTGGCAACCGGAGTACTTGGAGGAAACCCACGCAGGCACAGGGAGAACATGCAAACTCCAGGCAGGCGGTGCTGTGGCCAGGATTTGAACCAACAACCCTAGTACTGCCAGGTAGAAGTGCTAACCACTGAGCCACTGTGCTACCCATTATCATATATATTCCTCCCAATAGTGCCCCAGGGCCAGATAAAAGCAAGCAAAGGGCCACATATGGCCCGTGGGCCACACTTTTGAAACCACTGATTTAAATAATATCTGATGATCCTGCTATGAAGGTCCTTGTTCAGGTTCTTATAGGGTGATATCTTTCTATCTCTCTCTCCCAACTGTTGTCACCCTGTTAGGCTTCCCATGGAGACTATAAGCACTCATTCACGCTGACCTATGTATGCCTGCTCATTTTTGCCTGCATGGAATGCATGGGTGTCCTGTGCAGGGGCGGACTGACCATTTGGAAACTCGGGCACTGCCCGAGGGCCCGGGATCAGTAGTGGGCCCCATGAGATGCCCCTGGTACCTTTTTCATAGGCTTTTTTGAGTTTGGGCAAGGACACAGGGGCCCCATGATCCCCTATTGCTCGGGGGCCCCATGAGTTGTCAGTGCGCCCCTGGTCCTGTGCATCCATGTGCAAGCAGTCCTATCCATTGCTATTGGGATGCAGATATTGCATGGACACAGCTGCTGCTCCTAATTTGGGTCTCGTGGTTGTGGATGCGTGTCCCCTAATGCAGACAGTTGCGTTTGGGGACAAACACCCACTTGGCTGTCAAATTGAGAGAAGCAGCTGTGCCTGTGCAGTCTCTGCATCCCAATAGCAATGAATAGGACTGCCAGCACGTAAATACACGGAACACCTATACATTCCATGCAAACAAAAATGGACCTTTGCACAGGTATGCGCATAGGTAAGGTACATAAATGGTAGGTGTATGCAAACGCACAAAAAACGATCGGCCGCTATGCACCAAGGTAACCAAATAAACCTCAAATAACCAAAATATAAGAAATGTGCAGCACTAAAATGAAATAAAATTCAATAATAAGGTACATATAAAAAGCATCATGATAAATAAATTATGAGAATGTTCATAAAGTGACTGTAAGTGCTCATAGGAATCCTGCGTTCTTTTTAATTCGGTGCTTGTGCAATCAGGTAGGAAGAAATGCGCACTCACTGGAACGCATAATAAAATGGACGTTTGTATAATAAATCGTGAGGTCATCAAGGTCATCTGAGTTAGGGCAGGAATGGGGTTGAATCCCTCACAGTATATGGATCCTGGGGCTTTAACTGTTGATCAGGAGAATACCAGAGTTCCCTTGCAGATGAGTGAGGCCGCTCTCCTCCTAGAACATGGCGCTGTACAGGTTGGGGATGGATGGAGGGGACCGGCGCCTAATGAGATCTCATATTTATGAACATTTTCATAATTTATTTATCATGATGTTTTTTATATGTACTTTTTATTGAATTTTATTTACTTTTAGCGCTGTACATTTCTTGTATATTATAGGTTAGGTACACTTGTGTGAATGAGCCCTAAATGGCAGTTTCAGCTCACATTACCCATGTACCCATGTATTGGCATTGCTGTCACTGTCAGGAAAACCACCCTGAGAAATGCCATGCGGCCATCAACGAAGGAGATAATGGATCTTTCCAAACTCAAAAAAGCCTATGAAAAATTCCTATTTACGTTAGTCACTCTTTCAGTTCTGTAGCTTTTGGGATTTTATGTGAATTCCAGAACTGTATTTTATCACATTAGTGGATAATAATTTCAAAATAGAATAGCACAGCATTGTTTTATTATCATGAAAGCGAAACTACAGCTGGGAAATATCATGTTCCCCACCCTGCTAGATAGGACTGTACTGTGGGGCAGAGCTGAGTAAATCTAAGAACTGGATGGTCAGAAATACAAACAGGTAAAAAAGCTCTCCTATATGTATGTAATCTGTGTTTTTATCAGTTTTCTGGGAGTTCAGCTTTAACAGCTTTCCCACCGTCCTATAGCAGAAATACTGCTACAGGGTGGCAGGGGTGCGCAAAGTCACTTATATATACGTGATCTTGCATTTCCGAGTAGGGGCGGCCTCCCTGTTGATCACCGGGTCCCAGCCGGTGTTTCCCCGCCGGCACCCGGTGATCGCCGTGTATCACCGATGGGGGAAAGACCAGTATGTAAACAATACAGATCTCTCCCCTGTTTGCTCCTGCACACTGCTTTGTATGGCTCTGCATCACTGGCGTCCCGAGGCAGGTGCGGGGGGTGCGCGCCGCACTGGGTGACACTGGGTGACACAACTGGGTAAGTTGTAAAGCAAGCTGACGATCCCTGCAGGATGGATTCAATCCATCCTGCGGGGATCGTCGGCTTTCTTTACAACTTATATTTTCATGGAGCAGGTCTGGTGTCACCCCGTATAGGTTGCGTGCCGACGATCCCTGAAGGATAGATCGGAACTGCAGATTGGGGAGCATAATGGATCGGAGTCCGATCCATTATGCTGAATCCACAGATCCGATCCTTTCTGCGGGAATCGTCAAAGGGGGTGTTACCAAGTGTTACTGCACCGGGTGACACCAACCCTAGGGATGCCCCTGCTTTGCATAGCATACAAAGCAGTGTGCTTACAGTGAAGCACACACAGCACACGGTTAACCCTTTGATCACCTCAGATGTTAACCCCTTCCTGCCCAGTGTCATTAGTACAGTGTCAGTATTTTTTATTAGTATTGATCACTGTATTGGTGTCACCGGGGATGTCAGTGACAGTCTGTTCCCCCCCAGTGTCAAAATGCCCGCTGCAGTCCCACAGTCCTGCTGATCATCGCCATTACTAGTGTAAAAAAAAAAAAAATCCAGTATCTATACCGCCATTTGTAAACGCTATAAAACAATTAATTTACATGCACTGGGATTTTTCTTTTAGCAAAGACATGTAGCAGAATACCTTTTGGCCTAAATTTATGACGAAATTAAATTTTTAAATTTTTTTTTACTGGACATGTTTAATAGCAAAAAGTCAAAAATATTGTTTTTCTCTAATAATTGGCGGTCTTTTTTTTTTATAGCACAAAAAATAAAAACCGCAGAGGTGAAATACTACCGAAAGAAAGCTCTATTTGTGAGGGAAAAAAGGACATAAATTTAATTTGGGTGCAGCGATGCATGACCGCGCAATTGTCAGTTAAAGTAACGCAGCGCCGTATCACAAAAAATGTCCCGGTCAAGAAGGGGGGGTAAATCCTCTAGAGCAGGGGCGCACTGACAACTCATGGGGCCCCCGGGCAATAGGGGATCATGGGGCCCCTGTGTCCTTGCCCAAACTCAAACCTGAGTGGATCTACTTTTCCTCCTGTGTCCATCTCGGCTGCTATGGTAGCTAATAGAATAGAAACGTCCTCTTGTTGGTGGGACTTTAAAGGCACAAGTTTGTCAATTAAGGAGCTAATGAATCATCTGATGCAGCCTGGCTTGTCCACACACCATAATCCTACTTCTAGGCAAAAAATCCAGAAGTGGTCTTTTCTTCTTGAGAAATCTTTATTGGGTTTTTGGGAGTTGAGTCATCTTCATTTTCTTGTTCTTCCCACACAGCACCATCCTATTAGCATACTTGTGCGCAGGGGCGGACTGAAAACTCATGGGGCCCCTGGGCAATAGGGGATCATGGGGCCCCTGTGTCCTTGCCCAAACTCAAAAAAGCCTATGAAAAGGTACCAGGGGCATCTCATGGGGCCCCCTACTGACCCCGGGCCCTCGGGCAGTGCCCGAGTTTCCAAATGGTCAGTCCGCCCCTGCTCTGGAGAGCAAGTGGTTAATCTGAACGGCCCATCAGCAAAGGTGTCCTAAAACGTGTACTTTCTTGAAATATGCTACAGCGAGTTTTTAAATGTAGTACAATGCTGGTAGCGGTGCCTGCGTAAATGAGATTATCCGTATCTTCTGTTACAAATGCGTACATCTCCTCGGAAAAATCATAACCAAAAATGACCTTAAGTGGGGCAAATTAATAGTTACAGTAGCCAGCGATAGCATCTAACACAGCGACCTACACAGGGCCATCAAGGAGCCATCTTTTATGTATGGAAGCCTGACACGTGTACAGGAGACTCATGCGTAGCAATCCTGATGCCGTGTCTTTTTTTTTTTTTTTTTTTAAAAACGAACACACAACTTTTAACCTTACAGTTTAGAAAGACAGACCATGGTCTATGGGCAGCACTGGAACAAAAGATGAATAGACCAAACGCCCCGAGCGCTTTGTCAATTTGACTTTGATAGCATGCTCCCTTAAAAGAGGTCCTTTTATGTTTATGAAAAAGAATGACGTCAAAGTCGTCAGAAAAAATAGTATCCAGATAAATGGCAACACTTGCCCGGCTCCCAAAAAGCCCAGTCTATGAGCTGTTTGTTTCTTTACACGCGTAACTAATTAGCTTAGCTTATTATAAGCCCTAGATAGCCGTAATGAAGTTTCTGGTGCGGACTTTAGAAAACTTGTTTGTGGAGGTTGAATAAAGCAGCTTGAGAGCTAAAGATAACCAAAATTTAGGTGATTTTAGGCTAAAACCATTGGACCGTAGTATGTTGGAAATGCTTGACTATAACCATTACCAGGTGGGATTAAATTCTTTTTATATCTTCTTCTTCTTTTTATTATTATTGTTTTTTTTTTTTAATATAATTTTTTTTAGTACATTACTATATTGAGTAATGGGTGCTTTTTCTTAAGCGCTAGTTCTGAAATGCAATAATTCATGGCGACCAATCAGAATTCATGCTTCTGAAGTCAAACCAGGGCCATATTAATTCTGATTAATTGCTGCAGATTGCTGCACTTAAAAAATAAGCAGTTTTGAAAATAATAATCTAGTTTTTTAAAAATCAATCTGTTTTTATTATTCGTCGTATTATAGAAAAATTGGTAGCAAAACTTTTCAGAAGCACAAAGGAATATAAATTAGATAAACTACTATTGTTGTGATATTCCCCTATTTTTTACTCTCCGTCTTAAAAAGAAATTGTCAAAAAAAATAGCACTTGTAATACAGTAGCTCACTAATTAGGTAAAATGACATGCTTTTGTGAAGACTGTCAATGAACAGATTAAGGTACAAAAGTATCAATTCTCTAAGCTGTGTGACTTGTGATATCTGTTGTTTTTTTTTCTCTATGCTTGTTCATTTGTCTCTTAGTGCATACAATAGATGTGCTATCATTATTCCTTTGAAGGTTATAGCTTTTTAGCAAACATTTTGCTCAATGCATGTGTTAAATATTGTAAAAATGTAATTTTTTTTGCATTAAACATACTTCTCTCCCCTAGATAACAAACCTTGGATTTCTCGATTTTTTTTTTTGACAAAAATAAGTATTTTATTTAAGGGAAAAAAAGTAATGCATGCCTTGTATAGAATAGAAAACAAATACATTGGACTAATCTTTTATTATTATTATTTTAATATTTTGAACACATTTTTAATTATTTCTTGCTATTATTATTATTAGTACTGTAGAAGTAGTATTTTAATACTTTGGCCTCATTTTTAACTATTTATCATTATTTTTATTAGTATCAGTAGTAGTAGTAATAGAAGTAATATTATTATTATTTTTTAATTATTATTATTATTAGTAGTAGTACTGTAGAAGTAGTATTTTAATACTTTGGCCTCATTTTTAACTATTTATCATTATTTTTATTAGTATCAGTAGTAGTAGTAATAGTAGTAATATTATTATTATTTTTTAATTATTATTATTAGTAGTAGTAGTACTGTAGAAGTAGTATTTTAATACATTGGCTTCATTTTTAACTATTTATCATTATTTTTATTAGTATCAGTAGTAGTAATAATAGTAGTAATATTATTATTATTTTTTAATTATTATTATTATTAGTAGTAGTACTGTAGAAGTAGTATTTTAATACATTGGCCTTATTTTTAACTATTTATCATTATTTTTATTAGTATCAGTAGTAGTAGTAATAGTAGTAATATTATTATTTTTTAATTATTATTATTAGTAGTAGTAGTACTGTAGAATTAGTATTTTAATATATTGGACTCATTTTTAATTATTTATCATTATTTTTATTAGTATCAGTAGTAGTAGTAATAGTAGTAATATTATTATTTTTTAATTATTATTATTAGTAGTAGTACTGTAGAAGTAGTATTTTAATACATTGGCCTCATTTTTAACTATTTATCATTATTTTTATTAGTATCAGTAGTAGTAGTAATAGTAGTAATATTATTATTTTTTAATTATTATTATTATTATTATTAGTAGTAGTACTGTAGAATTAGTATTTTATTATATTGGACTCATTTTTAATTATTTATCATTATTTTTATTAGTATCAGTAGTAGTAGTAATAGTAGTAATATTATTATTTTTTTAATTATTATTATTATTATTAGTAGTAGTACTGTAGAATTAGTATTTTAATATATTGGACTCATTTTTAATTATTTATCATTATTTTTATTAGTATCAGTAGTAGTAGTAATAGTAGTACTATTATTATTATTTTTTAATTATTAATATTATTATTATTAGTAGTAGTACTGTAGAAGTATTATTTTAATACATTGGCCTCATTTTTAACTATTTATCATTATTTTTATTAGTATCAGTAGTAGTAGTAATAGTAGTAATATTATTATTATTTTTTAATTATTATTATTATTAGTAGTAGTACTGTAGAATTAGTATTTTAATATGTTGGACTAATTTTTAATTATTTATCATTATTTTTATTAGTATCAGTAGTAGTAGTAATAGTAGAAATATTATTATTATTATTATTATTTTTTAATTATTATTAGTATCAGTAGTAGTAGTAATAGTAGAAATATTATTATTATTATTATTTTTTAATTAATATGATTATTATTAGTAGTAGTAGTACTGTAGAATTAGTATTTTAATACATTGGACTTATTTTTAATTATTTATCATTATTTTTACTAGTGTTAGTAGTAGTAGTAATATTATTATTATTTTTAAGTATTATTATTATTAATAATAGTAATAATAATACTATTGACTAATTCTACCTGTGATTTTTAGCTTTTTTTAATAATCACCCCTGTTTTGGGTGTGAGCAACATCCCTGGGATCATCTACGGGCTTGGATGCACATGGTCACATTTGCTTATGTAAAGTGCAGTGGCATGTATACAAATGCAGGAACCTGAACTGGTGTGTGTGTGCGTGTGCGTGGGGGGGGGGGGGGGGGTGCCAAACAATGCCTCCCCTCATCACCTGTGTATGTTTGCGTTTAACAAATCAGGAAAACAAAGCCAGCGCTTCACTTTTAGATATAATGGGAGATTATTTTATATCAGCCCATAAACATTGTGCTGCGAGGCTGTCATGCCCAGAGCATATTTCACCCTTTTTAAAAATATCCTGTAAACTGAACATCTGAATGGCGTATAACACCAGCGTCAATGAGCTTACGTAAACCAACTTGCTCCTGAGTGTGAACCAGGCATAACAGTTCTGCTAAGATAATATATTCCCTTTACTGGAAATAGTAAAAAGATTTTTATTACTATTCTATTACAAAACTTGCAAATTAGAAAACACTTAAAAATGTAAAAGGACTCTTGACTTTGCGAGGCAAGACATCAAAGTACTTAATACATAACCATCAAGAGATAAAGAAAAGGCATATAAATGGTTCATTGATATGACACATTCTTACGTTTTGTTATCTGTGAGCTATACAATATTTTCTTGCACTTATTTAGAATTGATGTATATGAGTCTTACAATAATGGATGTTAGGTTTACTTTTATGAAATAACAGTGGGATTGTGTAAACGTTGCATGATTTGAAAAATGACCATCAACAGTGATGTGCTTTGACATGAGTATATTGTCATATCATATAAGGTGAACTGTAGGTATAAAACATTAAATATTGTATTTCGGATATTATCAACTATAGTAATGGGAGTATCATGATGCTTCATAATTGTTTTTATGTGTGATATGCTAAGTGATATGCTAAGGATATGGGGAGCTCGATTCACAAGATTGGTTTGTGACAGCAAGGAGTTTGAGTTTGGCTTTTATAGATGTACATTTTATATATATTATTATTATTATTATTATTATTATTATACAGGATTTATATAGCGCCAACAGGTTGCTCGGCGCTTTGCAATATAAGGGAGACAGTACAATTACAATACATTTCAGTACAGAAGGAATAGGAGGGCCCGGCTCGTGGAGCTTACAATCTAAAGGAAGGGGGAGGTGATACAAAAGGTGATATATATATAAATTGTAATATAAGGAGTTTGAGTTTGGCTTTTATAGATGTACATTTTATATATATATATATATATATACATTTATATATATATATTATTATTATACAGGATTTATATAGCGTTGCATTTTTGGTTCAATAGACTTCAATGGAAACTCTGCAGAAAAGCAGCTTTTGATGTTTTGTGTTTTAAATCTGCCTAGCAACAAGAAAAATTAAAAAAAAAAAAAACGCATAAAAATGCTGCAAAAACATGCCAGAAAAGCAAGTGCAAAAATGCAAATTGCACTGCAGAAACAGATCAAACGCAGACTGCATAGGTGTGAACCTAGTCTTAAGCATTAACAACAAAACCTGGAAGCTGATTGGTTTCTATACATAGCTGCACTATTTCGCACTTTGCACTTTTAGTAAATAGCTCCCATTAGCTGATTTACATCTGTCATAGTATAACACAGCTCACAATTAATACTTTGTACCTTCAAACTTTTTACATATATTATTATTTTTATTCTATTATATTAGTTCATGCAGCTTTTGTTTGCTGTTTGAAGTGTTTAATATTTTTGTATTTTATTCATTTTTAAACAGTTTAAGACAGGAGCAACAAATCATGCCCACGCAGGGGCAATCAATTGCACATAAAATGAAGTGTTTAATATTTTTGAAGATTAATATTGATCACTCTCATTCTGAAAACTCTAGTTGACTGGCACTCTTTTTTTGATTTGATCTTTTGTATCATTACTTTTTAAATTACTGACCCAGAATAAATATGCTGCTCGGTTGTGTATTAATAGATAGTGGTTATGGCGCACTAGTATAGAGTCGGCTGATGACCATATGCATAAAGGGCAGCACAGTGGCTAAATGGTTAGCACTTCCACCAGGCAGTACTAGAATCGTTGGTTCGAATTCCAACCAAGGCACCACCTGCCTGGAGTTTGCATGTTCTCCCTGTGCCTGTGTGGGTTTCCTCAGGGTACCCTGGTTTCCTCCCACACGCCAAAGACATGCTGGTAGGTTAATTGGCTCCTGTCTAAATTGGCCCTAGTATCTGTATGTATGAATGTGAGTTAGGGACCTTAGATTGTACTCCCCTTGAGGGTTAGGGACCTTAGATTGTACGCCCCTTGAGGGTTAGGGACCTTAGATTGTACGCCCCTTGAGGGTTAGGGACCTTAGATTGTACACCCCTTGAGGGTTAGGGACCTTAGATTGTACACCTCTTGAGGGTTAGGGACCTTAGATTGTACGCCCCTTGAGGGTTAGGGACCTTAGATTGTACACCCCTTGAGGGTTAGGGACCTTAGATTGTACACCCCTTGAGGGTTAGGGACCTTAGATTGTACGCCCCTTGAGGGTTAGGGACCTTAGATTGTACTCCCCTTGAGGGTTAGGGACCTTAGATTGTACGCCCCTTGAGGGTTAGGGACCTTAGATTGTACGCCCCTTGAGGGTTAGGGACCTTAGATTGTACGCCCCTTGAGGGTTAGGGACCTTAGATTGTACGCCCCTTGAGGGTTAGGGACCTTAGATTGTACGCCCCTTGAGGGTTAGGGACCTTAGATTGTACGCCCCTTGAGGGTTAGGGACCTTAGATTGTACACCCCTTGAGGGTTAGGGACCTTAGATTGTACGCCCCTTGAGGGTTAGGGACTGATGTGAATGTATAATATATATGTAAAGTGCTGTGTAAATTGACAGCGCTATATAAGTACCTGGAATAAATAAAGCGTTTGTATATAGAGTTCAGTGGGAAAAGTCCTGCTTATCGTCAACCACTCTCTGCAGCACTTCTATGAGACTGAAGAATCTCTAGGAGTAAGGTATATTTATTACTACAGAGAACCAGCAAACACAAATGCTCCTGCGTTTGGGGATGGACTCGATGCAGGCTACAACCACATAAGGAATGTCCTGGAATATTTGCACCTTGCTGCCCTCAATAGACAGGGGAATTCCAAATATACTGAATGAGGAAAGAACAAACAGGGGGCGCAGAGGCCTAGTGCATTACTATAAAAAATGTTTAATAACAAATAAAGTATGTGTTGTACTCAGTCTGGGGAAGAGGCAAGTCTTCGAAACGCGTCACTTATTGGATGTCTACACTCCCTATTGCGGACTGTTACTCAGCGCGGTGTTGACCCAGCTGTTCTTTACGATGTGCCTTGACTTTATTGTCGTTTGTGAGTACAACACATATTTTATTTCTTATTAAATATTTTTTATGGTCATATTTATTACTATTATTATTATTATACAGGATTTATATAGCGCCAACAGTTTGCTCAGCGATTTACAATATAATGGGAGACAATACAGCAATGATACAGTTTAATACAAGAGGGATCGGAGGGCCCTGCTCCTTGGTGCTTACAATCTAAGAGGGAGGGGCTAGTGGTACAAAAGGTAGTAACTGTGGGGGATGGACTGGTAGGAGGAGTAGAAGATTCCATTATTAGCTGAGGGCTGGATAGGCTTCCCTAAAGAGATAGGTTTTCAGAGATCGCCTAAAAGTGAGCAGAGTAGGCGATAGTCTGATAAATTGGGGTAGAGAGTTCCAGTGGATGGGGGAAGCTCTGGAGAAGTCCTGGATTACTACACTCAGATTGCGCCCCATGCTATTTTTATTTCATTTAATGAAAACGTGTGCTGGGTCAATGACACAACCAAACTAGGATTATGTAAAAGGAGGAATCTGTGGCAGCCTTCAAAGATTTCCTTGAAATGGTGTTTGAAGTTAGATGTCTGTTAGCTCTGATGTCACCACCTACGCTCATGTTGTTGTTTTCCAACCATTGTAGGATATTAAGCCATGGTAGCTGACTTTTACAGAACACTAATGATCTTTGACTTTATTTGGTAGGTGCAGACCCACCTTGAAAATCCAACAAAGTACCACATCCAGCAGGCACAGAAACAGCAGGTGCAACAATACCTGACAACCGCCAAGCATTCTAACAAAGCACTAAGCTTGCCCTGTCCGAACCAGCCAGGAGACCACATGATGCCACCTGGGACCGGGAGCAGCGCGCCCAACAGCCCCATGGCTATGCTGACTCTTAGCACAACCTGTGAGAAAGAGGTAAACACGTTGACTCCTTTACTGCCATGTAATTTACCTAAAGTTTTCAATTTTGCTATATCAACACAATTTTGTTAATAAACCTGCTAAATATTTTCATCAGAAATTAGGCTCAATTTCAGGAATGCCCATCATGTTGGGTAGGGGTCTCAAGGAGAGTGAGATATGGAGTCCTCATATTAAATGTACTAGATGCTTCTGAAGAGTGATCCAAGGTGAATTACTCGTCAAGCATCCAATTGCGTGCAGAAGTTTCTACTACATACGATTGGATGTATAAATAGAAAACAGGCTTTCTTTTGCATTATAGTTGCTCAGGCCCAGATTGTTTTTGAAGGCCCAGGGGTCTCTAGACTATGGCCCTCCAGCTGTTGAAGTACTACAAGATTCACAGAATATAACTGGATACTAACATTTATAGGTAAAGTTGATCCAGGGAATATCCAATTGGCTCTCGGGGGATCAGGAAGGAATTTTTTCCCCCGCAGGAGCAAATTGGATCATGCTTTGCTGGGTTTTTTGCCTTCCTCTGGATCAACTGTGGGTGTAGGATTACAGTTTTCTTTTTTTTAACTGCATGGACTTTTGTCTTTTTTCAGCCAGACTAACTATGTAACTATGGTGTCTGTTTATGAACCAGCGGTAATAGATCGCTGCTCAGTTCTCCGGCATTCTCGGAGAACACAGTTCTCCTGTGAATGCAGTTTATGAAGCAGTTCTCCGAACGAAGAGAGAACGGTCTCCAAACGCTGGAGAACGGTCTACAAACTCTGGAAAATGGCTGATTTTACTATAATCTCACGAGATTACAGTAAAAGATCAGTTTACTAAGCAGAGGTAAATTATCTCTGCTTAGTTTGCGGTCCCTCTGATTCTCCAGCTCTGAGCTGGAGAATCTGGAGGGAGAACACAGATCTCCAGAGAAGGGCTGACATGATCTCCTGAGTGTTATAAACTGTGAATGACCAGAGAATAGCTGAGATCCGTTGAATCGCAGCTATTCTCTGTGTCATAAACGGACACTTATATCTTTTATGGGGTATATCTGAATTTTGGAGCTGCCTTGTTTGGATTCATTAAGAACAGCATAGTGCCAGCCATCTAAAGCTGATCCCGACTCTTAAAGGGGAGCAAGCATGTTCAGACCTTTGAGCCGCCATCTTTTGTCAATTTGGTGGTTGATCCTTCCTCTGGATAAACTGTGAGCGTAGGATTATACATTTTTTTTTTTGTGGAATAGATTCCCTCAAGAGTTGGTTCTGGCCAGCTCAGTGGATTGCTTTAAAAAAGGCCTGGATTCTTTCTTAGATACACAGAATATAACTAAATACTAACATTTATAGGTAAAGTTGTTCCAAGGAATATCCGATTGCCTCTCGGGGGATCAGGAAGGATTTTTTTTTCCCTGCAGGAGCAAATCATGCTTTGCTGGTTTTTTTTTTTGTCTTCCTCTGGATCAACTGTGGGTATACGATTATAACTTTTTTTTTTAATGGTTGAACTGGATGGACTTTTGTCTTTTTTCAGCCAGACTAACTATGTAACTACAAGTCCCATCATGCCTCTGCCTCTGGAAGTCTTGCCAGTGGCTGTCAGAGTCTTGCAAGGCCTCATGAGATTTGCAGTTCCTCAACACCTGGAGGGCCATAGTTTGGAGACCCATGGAAAATCATCAGCAGACTGACAGCTGGGGAACCTGAAAATGACCCAATGACACTGATTTATTAAACAAGCAGAGAATGTACACTTTGTAAAGTGAATGTTTGCTTTGTGAAAATCACTTAATGATGTGCAGAGGAAAAAAATTATATTTTGCTTGCACATGGGAGTGACTGAAAAGAACACAACTTTATCTCATTCACTAAAAACATTAACTTGCCAATGGGAAAATTCTCTACTTCTTTAGTAAATAAAGGCAATAAAAATTACAAAAATGTAGACCAGTTGTTATTTTTATAAAGCTAATGAATTAAAATGTAGTTTCTCTACAGGTGGATATTAAGAAAAATATTCAAAAATGTATTTAAAATACTTCCATGTATTTTGCTCCCTTAAAGTTTTCCCAAGAGTTTATTATTTTATTAAAAATTTTACGATTTTTTTTTTCAGAAATAGATTGTCATTCAATGATTACTTAACGACAGTCAGTTGCATGATTCTCATCAGCAGTCCCTACAAATGCAAGGCTTTAATGCACATTGTCATGCCTGTAATATATGTAACACATATCAGGATGCAGTGTGTTGTGTCTTTGAACATTTCTTAGCTGTTTTTTTCAAGCCATAGGATAGATTTTGTGTTTAGGAACACTTTGCAAACACTGCATTAAATATGAATTGGAGGGAAAACACTAAGGAAATATTTTACAGGTAATTAACAGCCACATTTTATATTATTGGTAATATTGTAGGGTTGAGTGAAAATCTGATTTTCCAACATGCTGTCAACTCTAATCTGTTTCATGGGGCTGGATATTTGGAATCCATTGGCTTTTTTGTCTTTTCTTTTAGTTTTATACTTGTAAAAAAATCAGCCCTGTCCCTGGAAGCAAAGTTGAAAAGAGGCCGTTTGGATCCCCTTACGAGTTCACCTACCACGATTCTGGAGCTTACACACAGGTGAACAGCCTCCTCACTATTTTGGAGTGGGGAAATTGATCTGGGTTCACTATTTAAAAGAAGACTGTACTAAAAGAACTGTGGAAGTTGCCATTGCTCACTCATCTCTCTAAAAATGATAGTTGCCTAGCTGTCATGCTCATCTAATTTCATTTATTTTTGAGTCCTTAGCAGATCAGAGTTTGTACAAGTTCCACAAAACAGAAAATACAAAGTAACTAGCATTTTCAGAGGTGGTCAGCAATGGAAGTGACATTTCTCTAAGTACAGAATTCCTTTATTTGACTGACATAAGATATTATAACATCACTTGCAATCGTATCCCTTGGGCTACAAAAATGTGGAAGTGAAATGGTGAGGGATTCAGAGGACCCTATTACCAGTTCAAAATGAGGTTGAGTGAATTGGTTCCTTGGCAAATCAGGCAAGATTATTGGATTCTTGAGTATCTATTTATCTCCCAAATCTTAGTGGCTTTTCGATAATTGCTACAAATCTATTGTAAAATGATAAAAACAGAAATAAATAAATGTTTTATATCAGACTCGTTAAATCAGACAAAGAGCAATACAAAAGGGTAGTAAACCACAGATACCAATCAGAAATTATCTTTTGAGGTTTTGACTTCTGTAAAGCCACAACATTCTTTTTTTGGTTTTAGGGAGAATGTGGAAAAGTCAAGCTGGCCATAAACGGATTGAGATGTGGCCAGTTCAGCAGGGACCAGATGAATTTTGATTCATCTATGGCCATTCCTGTTCCAGAGAAATCAATCTAACGATTGACTTCTCTTGAACCGGCTTGTTGGAAATGCTTCCTTCAAGATCCATTAGTGCAGGGGTGTCCAAACTATGGCCCTCCAGCTGTTGAAGTACTAAAAGTCCCATCATGCCTCTGCTTCTGGGTGTCTTGCCTGAGGATGTCAGAGTCTTGCAAGGCCTCATGGGACTTGCTGTTCCTCAACACCTGGAGGGCCATAGTTTGGACACCCCTGCATTAATGGCTGTTGTCGTTCAAGAGAAGTTGATCTAATGATTGAATTCTCTCGAACCGGCTTGTTGGAAAATCTACCTCCATCCACCTTGCTTTTGTAGATTGGGGAATTAATTCAGTTTCTTCCAATCAGCCAACAGGCTGATCAAAAAGACAAAACAAAAAACAAATTGATATATATATAGCAAGCCGAAACTCTTTCTGGTTTTTATTGCTAATTGTGGGGGATTTGCTGACTCTGTTGGTCCGACTCCTAGTGACCATTGACCCCCAGTACAGGACTTCATGGAAAATACAAAATATTGTATTACATACAGCAAATGAGAAGGCACCTCTTAACCATTCCCTACTCAAAAAAAATGGCTTTACATACAGTCCCCTATAAAATGATGCCAACCCCCTATATAGACCATTATAAATAAATACAGGAAAGACTGCAGATTCTCTACACAGCCTTCTCCATTAAGCTAGTTGCACATTAAACAGTAAAGCTAAATCTGAAAGATCTTTATCCTGTTTACCTTACAGAGGTGTTACTGCCAAAGATAGCTTTTGCCTTAAATAATTCAGTCTCAACTTCTATTTAAAAAAAAAAGACTTCCGATGAAAAAGTGTATTCTTTCACTTCTTTAAAGGTGGTTTATGCGATTTGTAGATCTGTGTCATACAAATAAAGAATTAGCTATGTTACATTGCATTTTATGTAAAATGTTTTATTATATAGTATTTATTTTTGGTATATGTTAAGTTATTTTAGCTGTATATTTGTTCTACTTTAAAGATTTTAAAGATTTAAATGGACAAGGCCTATTCACACTTGCCCATTGTTCTGGAGCAAAACACATGAATTTTACTAAATGGACATGTGTAGTATGTTATATTAACTCCCAAATAATAATGATAACTCCCCAGTCATTTTTATATATGTAATAATAACTCCCCTAGTTTTGAAGAAGCTAAGTGACATAAAAATTGAAAGTAAGAGCTTAAATTAATATACCTTATCTGTTAATATATACCTAAGAGTGTTAACAGGTTTTAATTATTGAAAGTTATCATTAATTATTTGGAGGATCAATTCTTTAAAGCGCCAAATTCTTTAAATCACCAAATTTCAAGCTATAAATGCACTTATTTGTTTAATAATAAACATTTAATTAAAAAAATTACTTTATTTTAGATAACTTATGCCTTTTTCTGTTTGGGAGTTAATATTACATATATAAAAATGACTGGGGAGTTATTATTACATATATAAAAATGACTGGGGAGTTATTATTACATATATAAAAATGACTGGGGAGTTATTATTACCAGGGGCGGACTGACAACTCATGGGGCCCCCGGGCAATAGGGGATCATGGGGCCCCTGTGGCCTTGCCCAAACTCAAAAAAGCCTATGAAAAAGGTACCAGGGGCATCTCATGGGGCCCCCTACTGACCCTGGGCCCTCGGGCAGTGCCCGAGTTTCCAAATGGTCAGTCCGCCCCTGATTATTACATATATAAAAATGACTGGGGAGTTATTATTATTTGGGAGTTAATATAACATACTGCACATGCATGTCAAATAGAAATCACATTGGGCCAGTTCACATCCTTGAACCGCAGTTTGTCTGGAATAGGGCCCATTCACGCCCCTAACGTATGCACGTTGCAGTGCACATAGAACAATGTGAATCCAGAATTGTCTGTCCTTGAATATAAAATAAATACGTTTTGCATTGTCAACATATAAAACCACTTATTATTACCAAGTTAACTTATCGGTTTGGTAATTTAAAATATGTTTCCTTTTATTTTCTTATGCCCCACCTATTTCAAATACAGTTTTTTAGAATTTGTGATACAAACGTTCATGTTATACCAATTTTTAAATAGAGACCTATTGGCTAAAACTGAATGGTGCAAAATCTGGTGGAGCTCTGCACAGAAACCAATCAGCTTCCAGGTTTTATTGTCCAAGCGTAATTGAACAAGCTGAACTTAGATGCTGATTGGCTACTATGCACAGCTGCACCAGATTCTGAGTGCACCAGTTTTAGTAGATCTCCCCCACAAATTTAATTTTTTAAATATTTAAATTATAACGTTCATATTATAAAAACATAGTTGATGTATAAATAGGCATTGTGGTTATTATTATTATATTATTATTATATAGCGCCAACAGTTTGCTCAGCGCTTTACAATATAACGGGAGACAATACAGCAACAATACAGTTCAATATAAGAGGGAAAGGAGGGCCTGATCCTGGGAGCTTACAATCTAGGAGTTCAGTTTTAAGTTATTTATTAACTATCTAGAGTTTTATTTGTTTCTATATCCTTTTTCAGCTGTATTATTGTGAAGTTTATTTAACTTTGTGCAGAAATTAGGGGATACCAGGGCAACAGCACTGCAAATTGTAAATATTTTCCACAGGTTTTGCACTTCCAGATCTTTGACCCACCCTTTAAAAACACCAATCTGCCACTTGGTGAAAGTGCTAAGTAAAGTTTTTTTCTACAAATATGAAAACCAACACGCCCTGGTTGATAAATAGGGTGAATATTACAGTCAGCACTACTTAACACTGAAGAACAAACCTAAGTAAACTTTGGTGAATGCGATCTTACCAACAGTTATTTACTTTTGATTTTTTTTTTTCTGTAAATGTGGTGAAAAATCAGTTAGTAAACCACTGCCTATTCTCCATGCATTGGATAAGATATGTTCATTGAACAGGACTGTATGCTAGCGTTTTAAAATTAAATGAAAAAATGATAAAAGTAATTAATTAATGGATTTCCCCACTAATATAACTAAATAAAGGGTTTCGTGTCTTGGAATTTTTTGGGAGTTAAAATGACTTACTTGGAGCTCAAAAATGTTCAGTAAGGGACTGATTTATAAAACCCCAAAATCCTCTTTCCTGTTTTTTTTTTTTATTTCACTGCATTTATTACCTTAATTTTGTTATTAAAAATGCCGTTTTAGGGCATACATTTGCAACAGCTTGATGATCCCATTATTTCACTAGTTTTGCAGCATATTGCCATTATTAAGCTGTAATTGTTTTCTGAGAAAATTATGGGATTTTGCAATAAATTTGAATAGAATTTTTGGAAGTCAGTATGGAAAATTAGCAGTCTGTCCTGATTGAGCTCTGTATAAAGCAGGATGTCCATAAAATAAAAGATTAATATTTGATCACTATCAAAGTCATGCAGGCTCCACCTCCGCAACATCTCCAAGATACGCACGTTCCTCACCCCAGACACCACCAAACAACTCGTTCACTCCCTCATCATCTCACGCCTGGACTACTGCAACTCCCTCCTCACTGGCCTACCCAAACAAATGCTATCCCCACTCCAGTCTATCCTGAACTCAGCAGCTAGACTCATCCATCTCACCAAGCGCTCCACATCCACCTCCCCCCTCTGCCAATCCCTTCACTGGCTCCCGATTGCCCAACGCATAAAATTCAAATTACTAACTCTGACCTACAAAGCCATTCATAACGCTGCCCCAAGCTACCTAACTGACCTGATACCCAAATACTACCCTACCCGTGCCCTTTGCTCCTCACAGGACCTCCTACTCTCCAGCTCCCTGGTCTCCTCCTCCCACGCCCGACTGCAGGACTTCTCCAGGACTTCCCCCATCCTCTGGAACTCCCTACCCCAATCCATCAGACTGTCACCTACCCTCCTCACCTTCAGGCGCACCCTAAAAACCCATCTCTTCAGGGAAGCCTACCCCACCCTCACCTAACAACCGATCTCCTCCACTTCTCCCACCACTCCATCCCCCACAGCCACTTCCTCCTGTACCTCTACCCCCTCCCTCCTAGATTGTAAGCTCGAAAGAGCAGGGTCCTCGAACCCCTCGTATTGTATTGTACTGTATTGTCTCATGTTCTGTCCCCCTCGCTAATGTACAGCGCTGAGCACACCCTACGGTGCTATATAAACACTGTATAATAATAATAATAATTTGATTAATATTAACTAGTAATTGTTTGATACAATAGAGTTTAATATCTAATAAAAATCAATATTGAAGAGGAAGCTACTTACAACAGAACATTTTTTTCAGCATTGTGAACGAGTAATCCAAAATCCAATGACATTTACATACTACCCACTGACTGCAAAAGTCATAAAGCGGTAATTAAAAATGTTAATAGATTTGTTGAGAGTATAAAAAAACTGACATAGAATAGCTAAGCTTCACACCTTGCACTACACAAACTATAGGAGGACCTTTTCTTCTGTATTGATTCACATGTTGAAGTGGCATCCACACTATCAATGTTACATTTTAAATTAAGGGGTTGTTTGAGTTTGCTGTCTGAAATGCCTGATGTTGTTTAACATTGAATTTTTTAAAAATCTCATCACTTTCAAAGACATGGAGGGGGGAGGGGGGTTACTAAAACTGGAGAGTGCAAAATCTGGTGCAACTCTGCATAGAAACCAATCAGCTTCCAGTATTTTTTGTCAAAGCTTAATTGGACAAGCTGAAGTTAGAAGCTGATTGGCTACCATGCACAGCTGTACCAGATTCTGAGTGCACCAGTTTTAGTACATCTCCCCATAGTATTTTATTTGATCTTTCAATAAATTGAATTTTTTTAATTTACTTTGTATTTTTATTTTTACATAATTTCTGTCATTTTTTTTTTTTGCTAGATTCAACTTTATAGTTGACTACTAAATTATTTGGGTTTGAATTCACGCTTCTTTGGAGTGTTAAATTCACCCTTGGGTGGTAGATTAGCTTCTGGAATTTATGGGTGATCATGTTAAAGATTACAAGTGTTGGAAAGTGGTTTAAATTGAAAATGTCCTCATCTAGCAGCTTCAGGTGTATTTTGTTTTTTTTTGCTTTTTTTTTTATGACTTTCCTCCTAATTAATTGGGTATTCAGAAAGGGCACAATTTTTTGGTGTAAAAAAAAATTCTCCTTTAGTAATTTAGCCAGTAAATATTATTCATCAATAAACAAGTACAAAATAATAAAAAAAACTGCACTGTATTTATAATGACAGCAGCTTCAGGGGTATTTGCGTTTTTTTTCCCCTGACTTTCCTTCTAATTAATTGGGTATTCAGAAAGGGCACAATTTTTTGTTGTAAAAAAAAATACTCCTTTAATAATTTAGCCAGTAAATATTATTCACCAATAAACAAGTACAAAATAATAAAAAAATCTACACTGTATTTATAATAACATTATATATTTGTAATTGCAGATGGATGATGTAATCGATGACATCATTAGCTTGGAGTCTAGCTATAATGAAGAAATTCTCATGATGGATCCTGCTATGCAAATGGCAAACACGGTATGGTAGATTTGAAGTATTTATTGCATCCTTGTTTTTTGTTTTGTTTTTTTGCAAATATTTTTTGACTTTTTTTATTATTATTACTTTGCAGTCCAGTTTTGACAGCTGTTGTCATATCTCTTTCCGGCCCTTGTGATGCAGTTCTCAATTTTGTCTTCTTGTCTTTACAACCTATTATAGGAATTGTAAGGTGTCTTTAGCATGGCTTGTTTTTTTCTCAAAGGAATTGGTTGACCGCCCCCCCCCCCCCCCCCAAGTGGCGTAGCTGTAAGAGCTGTGGTATAGAAGATCATAACCGTATTAAATGATAATAAATATTTTTAAAAACGTCAACATTAAAAAAAAAAAAAATTACTTTGTGCATCAAAAAGAAATGGATGTATCTCTCAACCTTACCCCACTCTATCCAAAGCAATGTTTTTGCTGTACTCAACACATGAACTACATATATATATATATATATATATATATATATATATATACACAGATGAAATAGGTATATAAAATATATTTTACCTGTCAAAGGATTTCTATTTTTGTCCATCTAGATCTGAGATTTACACAGCTCTGCTACACCGCTCAGTCCAGTTTGGCAGGGAAGGGGACTTTTTACCCTGTTGCAGTTCAGTAACACTTACAGGTCTTGTTCCTCCTCATCCTGTGACTGGACAGTGAAAGGAGAAGCAGCAACTCATTGTGCAGTTTCTCCCTGCTCCCTACTGAGCTCTGTTGCTCAGGGATTGCTCAGGCTGATACCAGGTTAAATGTAACTTCTTACACTGTTTACATTAAAAATACAATTGATGACATATATATGAATACAGCGCTGCGTTTATTTGTGTCTTTTATATAAGCCTTGAGTTTAACAAATTTTGCATATACCAGGGGTCTCCAAACTTTCTAAACAAAGGACTGATTTACTATCTCCCAGGGGGGCTGGACTGTGGCCAGTGGGAGTGGAAAATTCCAGAGGGAGTAGACAATATCTCAGGCTTGGTGGTCAGTGGGAATAAAACAATTACATAGTGCTTGTGGTCAGTAGAAGGAGGATCACTGCCCCATCATCGGTGTCAATGGGAGGAATAGTAGCCCATTGTTGGTGTCAGTGGGAGGAATAGTGCCCCATCATCGGTGTCAGTGGGAGGAATAGCAGCCCATTGTTGGTGTCAGTGGAAAGGCAAAATGCTACATCATTGGTATCAGTGGGAGGAATAGTGCTTTATTATTGGTGTCAGCGGGCGGAATAGGGCTTTATTATTGGTTTCAATGGGAGGAATAGTGCTGCATTGTTGGTGTCAGTGGGAGGAATAGTGCCTCATCGTTGGTGTCAGTGGTAGGAATAGTGCCCCCCATCATTAATGTCAGTGGGTGGAATAGGGCCCCATCGTTGGTGTCAGTGGGTGGAATATTGCCCCCATCATTAGTGTCAGTTGGTGGAATAGTGCCCCATTGTTTGTGTCAGTAGCAAGACAAAATGCTGCATCATTGGTGTCAGTGGGAGGAATAGTGCCTTATCATTGGTGTCAGTGGGAGGAATAGTGCCTCATCAATGGTGTCAGTGGGAGGAATAGTGCCCCATCATTGGTGTAAATGGAAGGAATAGTACACCATTGTTGGTGTCAGTGGAAGGAATTACGCCCCATTGTTGGTGTCAGTGGAAGGAATAGTGTCCCATCATTGGTGTCAGTGGAAGGAATAGTGCCCCCATCATTAGTGTCAGTGGGTGGAATAGTGCCCCATTTTTCATGTCAGTAGGAAGACAAAATGCTGCATCATTGGTGTCAGTGGGAGGAATAGTGCCTCATCAATGGTGTCAGTGGGAGGAATAGTGCCCTATCATTGGTGTAAATGTGAGGAATAGTACCTCATTGTTGGTGTCAGTGGGAGGAATATTACTTCATATCAGTGAGAAGAACAGTGCCCCAAGGGCTGCATACAGGCAGGCAAAGGGCCACAGTTTGGAGACCACTGTCCAATACCATGCATACATCTGCAATACAAATCATTAGTAATATACAGTTGCAAGAAAAAGTATGTGAACCCCTTGGGATTATGTGGAGTTTTGCATGAATTGGGCATAAAATGTGCTCTGAACGTCATCTAAGTCACAACAATAGAAGAACACAGTCTGCTGAACATAATACTACACAAACATTAGATGTTGCCATGGTTTAATTGCACATAATATGTAAACATTCACAGTGCAGGGAGGAAAAAGTATGTGAACCTTTGGACTTAATAACTGGTTGACCCTCCTTTGGCAGCAATAACCTCAACCAAACGTTTCCTGTAGTTGCAGATCAGACCTGCACAACGATCTGGAGTAATTTTGGACCACTCCTCTTCACAAAACTGTTTCATTGTAGCAATATTCTTGGGATGTCTGGTGTGAATCGCTCTCTTAAGGTCATGCCACAGCATTTCAATGGGGTTGAGGTCAGGACTCTGACTGGGCCACTCCAGAAGGCGTATTCTGTGCTGTTGCAGCCATTGTTTTGTTGAATTACTTGTATGCTTTGGGTCATTGTCCTGTTGCATCACCCATCCTCTGCGGAGCTTCAGTTGGCGGACAGATGGTCGTACGTTTTCCTGCAAAATGTCTTGATAAACTCTGGAATTCATTTTCCCATCAATGACAACAATCCGTCCAGGCCCTGAGGCAGCAAAGCAGACCCAAACCATGATGCTCCCTCCGCCATGTTTTACAGTGGGGATGAGGTTTTGATGTTGGTGTGCTGTGCCTTTTTTTCTCCACACATAGTGTTGTGTGTTCTTCCCAAACAACTCAATCTTGGTTTCATCTGTCCACAGTATATTTTGCCAGTAGTGCTGTGGAACATCCAGGTGCTCTTTTGCAAACTTCAAGCGTGCTGCAATATTCTTTTTGGACAGCAATGGCTTCCTCCGTGGTGTCCTCCCATGTACTCCATTCTTGTTTAATGTTTTCCTTATTGTAGATGTGTCAACAAAAATGTTAGCATGTGCCAGAGATTTCTGTAGGTCTTTAGCTGACACTCTGGGATTCTTCTTTACCTCATGCAGCATTCTGCACTGTGCTCTTGCAGTCATTTTTACAGGACGACCACGCCTAGGGAGAGTAGCAACAGTGCTAAACTTTCTCCATTTGTAGACAGTCTGTCTTACCGTGGACACATGAACATCAAGGCTTTTGGAGATACTTTTGTAACCCTTTCCAGCTTCATGCAAGTCAACAATTCTTGATCGTAGGTCTTCTGAGAGCTCTTTTCTGCGAGGCATGGTTCACATCAGACAGTGCTTCTTGAAACCAGTAAACCCAAAACAGGTGTGTGTTTTTTAAGGGCAGGACAGCTGTCAGCAACACATCCAATATCATCACCCTGATTGGAGTCAAGGTTGGCTCACTCCTGGCTCCAATTAGCTCTGGGAGAAGTCATTAAGCTAGGGCCTCACATACTTTTTCCTCCCTGCACTGTGAATGTTTACATGTTATGTGCAATTAAACCATGGCAACATCTAATGTTTGTGTAGTATTATGTTCAGCAGACTATGTTCTTCTATTGTTGTGACTTAGATGACGTTCAGAGCACATTTTATGCCCAATTCATGCAAAACTCCATGTAATCCCAAGGGGTTCACATACTTTTTCTTGCAACTGTATATTACATGTAAAAACGTTTTGTGAATTATATTCAAAGTATATTTGGTAGTCAGGAAATGAGTATTTATAGGAGGTCAGCAGTTGCCTGCTTCTTTTAGCAGTCCTAGATAGTGGGTGGCCGATCCAGCGCTCCGCTGTCCTTGCTGAACTTCTTCTGAAAATGAAATGTGCAAACTGAGCTGCGTGTAAACCGCTAAACAGGCAGAGGAGATACATTGATGGGAGCCCCTTCACCTGCCAGTAATTTGAATTTCTATCTATCAATTTCTGAGATTTACACAGCTCTGCAACACAGCACAGCCCTGCCTGGCAGGGTGTAAGACCTGATTTTTCTCTACTGCAGTTAAGTAATCCTTAAAAATCGTGTCCTTCCTCCAGTCTGTGACTGAACAGTGAAAGGAGAAGCAGCAGACTGACGAGCTCATTGTCCTGTCACTTTGCTCCCTCCTTCTATTAGCATGCTCCCTGTTAGTAAATGTAGCACAACTGAACGACTCATTGTGCTGCTTCTCCCTCTCACAGTCTGAGCTCTGCTGCACAGGGACTGCAAGATGCTGATACCGTGATGATGAGTACAGGGCTGTATTCATTTATATCTTTTATATCTGCCTGGAGTTCGGCTTTAGCAACAGAATTATTCCCATAATTGTTTTTGTTGTTCAACACATCAGAACAGATTAAGGATTTATTTTTTTCAGATTAAGAAACTTGGACCTATGTTCCTGGATGTGAGTGTTCACTGAATTTATTAACCATCTTGGAAAAAAAAATGATTATAAACACATGTAGTCTTTATTAACCCCTTAAATCCCTTTCTCCATAGTGATTGCATTCCTTATTAATGGGACTCCCACCGATATTCGTTTTAATACGTATTTATTTTGTTTTTTTTCCAGTTGCCAGTGTCTGCAAATTTGATTGACATATATGCAAATCAAGGTATGCCTGCTCCTGGGGTAAACAGTAATTCTTGCCCTGCTAATCTTCCAAATATCAAAAGGGAGCTTACAGGTAAATCAATCTGATAATAGAGAGGATGAGACCAAATTCCAGATCCAGTGTTTCATTATTGCAAACAATCGCCATGCAAGTGGAAGCTGCATTGGAATCGGGGCTGGGAGGGATTGTAAAGAACAGAGGTTCATAGCAGGGTAGAATAATGAGTACATGATGTAGTATTGGGGGTTCGCCATGGTGGGGGGGGGGCTGCTTCCAAACAATGGATAAAGTCAGTAGTAAGGTAGAATAATGAGTACATGGTGTGGTATTGGGGGTTCGCCATGGTGGGGAGGGGTGCTTCCAAACAATGGACAAAGTCAGTAGTAAGGTAGAATAATGAGTACATGGTGTAGTATTGGGGGTTCGCCATGGTGGGGGGGGGTGCTTCCAAACAATGGACAAAGTCAGTAGTAAGGTAGAATAATGAGTACATGGTGTAGTATTGGGGGTTCGCCATGGTGGGGGGGGGGTGCTTCCAAACAATGGACAAAGTCAGTAGTAAGGTAGAATAATGAGTACATGGTGTGGTATTGGGAGTTCGCCATGGTGGGGGGGGGTGCTTCCAAACAATGGACAAAGTCAGTAGTAAGGTAGAATAATGAGTACATGGTGTGGTATTGGGGGTTCGCCATGGTGGGGGGGGGGGGTGCTTCCAAACAATGGACAAAGTCAGTAGTAAGGTAGAATAATGAGTACATGGTGTGGTATTGGGGGTTCGCCATGGTGGGGGGGGGGGGTGCTTCCAAACAATGGACAAAGTCAGTAGTAAGGTAGAATAATGAGTACATGGTGTGGTATTGGGGGTTCGCCATGGTGGGGGGGGGGTGCTTCCAAACAATGGACAAAGTCAGTAGTAAGGTAGAATAATGAGTACATGATGTAGTATTGGGGGTTCGCCATGGTGGGGGGGGTGCTTCCAAACAATGGACAAAGTCAGTAGTAAGGTAGAATAATGAGTACATGGTGTGGTATTGGGGGTTCGCCATGGTGGTGGTGGTGGGGGGGGGGGTGCTTCCAAACAATGGACAAAGTCAGTTTGAATCTTCAGAACCTCACCTTATGTTAATTCCTTCATGGGCGAAACCACCCACATGGCAGAAAAAAATATTTGAAATATATTTAAAAAAAATTCTTCCCAAATATATTGACATATATTTAAAATGCTACAATTCTGGCCATATTCAAAATATTTCAAAATATATTTCAAAATATATTTCAATACTGTACGTTGAAATGCATTTTTATTACAAAATATATGAAAAATATTTTTAAAAATACATTTTCAAATATACTGTAAAAATACAAATCTACATTTTTGGAATGCATTTACAAATATAGGTAAAAATATGTTATAATGACTTTTTTTATATGTTAAAAAAATCTGAACAATATATTTAAAAATATATATTTTTAGAAATATTTTTCATATACTTTGTAATATATAAAAAAAATCGCATTTCAACATGCAGTGTGTATATATATATATATATATATACACAATTTTGGCCATATTCAATATATTTCAAAATATATTTCAATAAATAAATACACACACATACAGGGGTGGACTGACCATTTGGAAACTTGGGCACCGCTCGAGGGCCCGGGGTCAGTAGGGGGCCCCATGAGATGTCCCTGATACCTTTTTCATAGGCTTTTTTGAGTTTGGGCAAGGACACAGGGGCCCCATGATCCCCTATTGCCCGGGGGCCCCATGAGTTGTCAGTCCGCCCCTGCACACATATATGTGTATGTATATAGATACTTTGGCCAACACATATCAAGAGTATCATCAGGGCTGGGAATCATGTCTGTATGCCAATGTAACAAGAAGATACAAAGGAAGGTATTGCGGCAGTGGAGCTTCGGATCTATCAGATCTGCATCCACATATTTGGGATAATGCAAATATACAGCTTGTTGAAAAAGATGATTAAAAAATGTCATCTTTCGTTCAAGTGACAAACCATATTCCTAATATTTCTGGATATTTTATTATAGTAATTGTTTGAGTACCTTGGTTAATTATCCAATAGACTTTTGCTCAATGGTCACTCTAGACCAGTGCTTCTCAAATAGTGGGGCGCGCCCCCCAGGGGGGGCGCGAGGCTCCGTCAAGGGGGGCGCAGCGCGGTGCCGCCGCCCCCCCCCCCCTTCCGACAGAAGGGACACTAAGTACAGGGGTGGGCAGAGGGCTGCTGTCTCTTACCTGGCTCCCACGATGATCCATCCAGGAAGCGCTGCTCCTTCCGTCACTCCGGCTACTCCCTCACTCCTGCCGCTCGGCTCCGCCTCCTCACCAGTGATTGGCCGCCAGAACTGTAGCTCAGGAAAGGTACACAGGTGGCCAATCACGGGCGAGGAGGCGGAGCCGAGCGGACCCGCGAAAATCGAGTGAGGGAAAAGCCGGTAAGTGTGCAGTGCAGAGGTGCTGCTGCAAAAATACTATTTACAGTCGCGCGGGGGGGGGGCGCAAAATGTTTTCTTCTTCCTAGGGGGGGCATGACAGAAAATAATTGAGAAGCACTGCTCTAGTCAAATTGTGTATGACAGGAAGTGGAAACAACAGTTTGCTCAGCGCTTTACAATATTACGGGAGACAATACAGCAACAATACAGTTCAATACAAGAGGAATAGGAGGGCCCTGATCCTGGGAGCTTACAATCTAGGAGATGTACTATTTCTTCAAGTGGAAGAAATTGGCGTAATTGCCCACAGAATGCTCAATGCACATATCCAGTTGTAACATTTTATCCAGTCCAGTGCAGTACTGGTTCTAAAACTTATACCGAACCCGGGAATTGGGGTGTTATGTCCCGTACAGGCCAAGGTTTGTCCTGGGGAAGTACTCCAATCAGCTATGCCATTCTATCCTACTGTGTAATAGTTCCATAGATGCTACTCTACAGTCATAAAACACCGCTTAAAGTATTTTTATTGTTTGTTTAAGGCTGCGTTCACACTTGAGAGTAGCAAATTTGAGCATTTTTGTGCTATTTTTGTGCATTTTCATGCAGTGTTTTTAAGCTTGGTTTATTAGGCAATAGAAAAAAACCTGTCATTTGTTGCTATGTTTTTTTAGCTTTTTTTAGCTTTTCCATCAGCTTTTATTTATCTATTTATTTTTTTGTTATGATAAGAGGTCAGAGTTAAGGTTAGGATAGGGTTAGCATTAGGGGTTGGGGTAGGGCTTAATATTTTATTTATTTTCTTCCTAAAATGTATTTATTCTTTTTTTTTGTTAGGGTTAGGGTGTCAGTAATACTGATGCTAATAATATTATTAAAATAATAATACTAATAATAATCATAAAATAAAATAAATAAATGATTAAGGAAATGTAAAATAAACACACAAATAAATAAAAATAATCATAAATAAATTATGAATAAATACAATAAATGTAATAATAAATAAGTAATAATTACCGATAACCCAAAACATCAACCCCCTAACTCTTAAAAAAAGTATCAATGTTAATATTATTAATAATAAAATAATGAACAGCCTAACCCTAACACAAAACAAATTATTATTATTATATTGTTGTTATTATTATTATTATTATTATTATTATTAATAATAATAATAATAATAATAATAATATATTTTGTGTTAGGTTTAGGCTGTTTATTATTTTATTATTATTATTAATATTAACATTAATAATGTATTTATTTACTTATTTATTAACTATATTTATTATATAATATAATAATTTATTTTAAATTATTATAATAATTTTATTTACTTATTTATTAATAATAACATAGGGTTAGGGGGTTCATAGTTAATTAATATGTATTTATTTATTATTACATATTTTACATTTATTCATTATCTATTAATGATGATTTTTATTTATTGGTGTACTTATTTTACATTTATTTATAATATATATATATACAGTATATATATATATATATATATACTGCATGTTGAAATGCACTTTTTATATGTTAAAAAATATATTGTACTGTCTCGTGTACTGTCTCCTACCATAATGTAAAGCGCTGAGCAAACTGTCGGCGCTATATAAATCCTGTATAATAATAATAATATGAAAAATATTTTTTCAAATATTCAGATTTTTTTTAACATATAAAAAAGTCATGTTATCATATATTTTTACATATATTTTTAAATGCATTCCAAAAATGTAGATTAAATGTATATTTAAAGACATACAGTAAGATTGAAAATGTATTTTTAAAAATATTTTTCATATATTTTGTAATAATAACGCATTTCAACATACAGTACATATATATTTATTTATTGAAATATATTTTTAAATATATTGAATACAGCCAAAATTGTAGCATTTTAAAAATATGTCAGTATATTTGGGAAGAATATTTTTTCAAATATATTTTTTTCTTCCATGTGGGGAAGTATGGCCAAAAAATCTGTAGCCACAATTTACATGAATCGCACTGAATTCCTGTACATTTCAGTGCGGTGCAGTTTGTGGCGCTTTAGTAATATAAACTTCAATTCCAGAGGACATAAATAGATTATATTAGTACAAGTGACCCGGGGAGGGGCATTCTCCGATGGCAATTGGCTGGTCTAGAAGAGGCGTCTGGAGTTGTGTGATTGAACTATCTACTTCGGGTGCCTGGCCCTTCAGCAGTAGATTGTTGTGTTGGTGAGATGATGTTTGCTGCGAGCGGGAAGGTGTATTGTTACGGTTTAATCCCCTTAGGGTCACATGACTAACAATCTCTACATTACAGCATGCTCTCAGATATACAGAACTTGTGCAGGCATTGGTGGAGGGCCCCTTGACCTCAAAGTGGTTGCTGAGTGCCATCTAGTGGGCAAATAGGTTTTTGCAGCTGTTAATTTCAGCCCTGAATATTTTGAGATTTATGTATGTATTTCAGGTACTTATATAGCGCCGTCAGTTTACGCAGCGCTTTACATATATATTGTACATTCACATCAGTCCCTAACCCTCAAGGGGTGCACAATCTAAGGTCCCTAACTCACATTCATACATACACATGCTAGGGCCAATTTAGACAATTCACCTACCAGCATGTCTTTGGAGTGTTGGAGGAAACCCACACAGGCACAGGGAGAATATGCGAACTCCAGGAAGGTGGTGCCGTGGTTGGGATTTGAACCAACGGTCTGCCAGGTGGAAGTGCTAACCATTTAGCCACTGTGCTGCCCCTTATTCATTGCAGGTACAGGTGTACCTCGGTTTACAAATTTAATGCGTTCTCTGGGACGTTTCGTATTGCAAAAAATGAGTAAAAACAGAAATGCGGTTTCCCAGAGGAATGCATTGAAACCAATTTGTCCATTCCGAAGGTTAAATGTAATTAACGGCTTTTTTTTTCTTCATTATAGCTCACAGAATTAGCTGTCACTTTCCCCCAAGCTAAAAGAAACAAAGTTTCCTTTTAGTTTATTTCCTCAAGTTAAAAGAAACAATGATTCCTTTAGCTCTGGGGAAAGTGACAGCTAATTCTGTGAGCTATAATGAAGAGAAAAAAAAGTTGGCAATTGCATTCAAAAATCGGCACCGACATACACTTCGTATTGCGAAAAAAATTTGTAACAAATTTGTAAACCGAGACATTATTTTCAATGGATTTTCATTCGTAAACCGAGGCGTTTGTAAACCGAGGTACACCTCTACTTATATAGCTCTGTCAATTTATGCAGCACTTTACATATAGATTGTACATTCACATCGGTCCCTCACCCTCAAGGGGTGTACAATCTGAGGTCCCTAACTCACATTCATACATACACATACTAGGGACAATTTAGACAGGAGCCAATTCACCTACCAGCATGTCTTTGGAGTGTGGGAAGAAACCAGAGTACCTGAAGGAAACCCACGCAGGCACAGGGAGAACATGCAAACTCCAGGCAGGTGGTGCCATGGTTTGGAACCAACAACCCTAGTACTGCCAGATGGAAGTGCTAACCATTTAGCCACTGTGCTGTCCCGTTTTTATTAATATTGCCATTACTTACATATCGCCATCAATTTACGCAGCGCTCTCCAAATATATAATACATTCATATCAGTCCCTGCCCTCAAGGGGCTTACAATCTAAGGTCCCTAGCACACATTCATAGATATTAAGGACAATGTAGACAGGAGCCAATTAACCTACCAGCATGTGTTTGAAGTGTGGAAGAAAACCGGAGTAATGGGAGGAAACCCACGCAGGCACAGGGAGAACATGCAAACTCTAGACAGGTGGTTGGGATTTGAACCCAACGACGACGACCCTAATGCTGCTCGGAACAATGATTGATTCACCGCCAGTAAATGTTTGGTGGAGGCAGGGGCGGACTGACAACTCATGGGGCCCCCGGGCAATAGGGGATCATGGGGCCCCTGTGTCCTTGACCAAACTCAAAAAAGCCTATGAAAAAGGTACCAGGGGCATCTCATGGGGCCCCCTACTGACCCCGGGCCCTCCGGCAGTGCCCGAGAGCTCGAATGGTCAGTCCGCCCCTGGTGTGGTGCTTACAGTTGTCTCATATCCATAACATTTGAAGCACTGTTCTTCTGCACTGTTTTTACAGAAATAATGCCGGCCATACATGGATCGAAATTCGACTGATTTTAATAATTGCCCGATTTTCGGTCTGTTAGTGGGTCAATGGCACTGGCCGTTTTTCGTGGTCCCTTCCCTTTTCGGTGATCAGGCATGTTGGAAAATTTGTGAAAAACTACCGATTTTGGACTGATGATCAAATCGTACAATCGTTTTTCCGAAATGAATATGCGTATGAGCCATGACCTGGAAGGAACAGAAGTTTCACCTGTTATATGGGGAGAACTTTATGACTTGGTCGGCCGATTTTCGCAATCATTGATTGCACCATCGGATTACCGAGTGAATGACGTTTTCGATTTTCGGACAAAAAATTTTTGGAATTCAAACCATGTATGACCTGCATTAGTATGAACATCAGAAACAAAGATACAGTAGGCCGTGATAAATGACATCAGATTAAACAAAACCTTGGACTTCTAATTTAACAATATCTGTAGTCCACAAATGAATTTCTAATGAATTGAAGTCAGTTTATGGGCTGTGTCCTTATGAGTAATAACATCTAAAAAAAAATGACCTTCAGAACAGAAATTTTGGGAATGCCATTGCGAACGTGTTTAAAAGATGCAACCTCAGTGGCTGCCCCTTGATCCCCATTGTACCTCCTAAAGTGTGTTTGTACCCAAGAACAAAAATGTAATCTATTGCAGCTTACCAGTCCTTAGATGTGGTGGCTGCATTTGTTTTCTTCTTTTTTCAGTTCATTTTCTGTAATTACAGGAAAATACCTGAGGTTCCTGCCTGAAATCCTGTTTCCTTGGAACTTTCTGTGCATTGAACTCAAATCTCAATGTTATCAGACTTTCCAGTTCTTGTCTGTGAGCTAAAGAACACCTCCCTGCTATGTTGTAGAGAAGAGGGGGAGGTGTTTCTAATCTTGTCTTAGGGTGACAACCAGGGGCGTATTTACCACAAGGCAAACAAGGCATTTGCGTAGGGCAGCATTTTTCAGGGTGGCAGCGGCATCTTTCAGGGGGGAAGTGGCATTTTTCAGGGGGGCAGCGCTGCCCCCCAAAAGAAGGGACACACGCAGCATACCAAGTGGGATCTGAGAGAGGCTGCGGGCTGCTTGATGGTGTATGCAGAGCCTGACTCTTGCTCCCGGGGATGTCTTGAGCTGTGAGGGTGAGTCTCTCTCGCAGGGTCGGGAGGGGGGGGGGGGGTTGCCAATGTATGGGGGGGGGTCGGTGGTAGTGGAAGGCTCTCTCAGGTGGGGATGGGGGGGGGGGGCTGAGATGTTGTTGGGCAATGATCAGGCTCCCTTCGTGGGGGAGCCAATTTTTGTGTTGCCTAGGGCAGCACAAAACCTAAATACACCACTGGTGACAACACTGTTCATCAATACATACAGTGAGTGGTTGTTGTCACCCTAGTACAGGAAGTATTACTGGCAGGACCACCAGGGGAAAATAAAAGAAAAAAAAAAACTTGAAAAAAAACTTGAAAAAACTTAAAAAAAAAAAATAATGCTGCCACCATATCTAAGGACCTGTAATCTGCAATTTATTACATTCTTCGATTTAGATACTCTTTCAAGGACCCTCAGCAAACATGCAGCTAGTGGGGTCAAAGCTTCCTACATTTATACTTTTTTGTGTTAATGACTTCCGAAGTATTAAAGAGGGAAAGATTTGGATCTTGCACCATCGCAGAGGCAGACCCATTGCTTCTCCCGGCAGGGTCCCGAAAAGCTGTGCAAATTAAAGTGTACACGTTCTATAATGGTTGTGTTTTTAATATTCAACTTCTCTCATTGTTTTTTTGCAGAGTCAGAAGCAAGAGCGCTGGCCAAGGAAAGACAGAAGAAGGACAATCACAATCTAAGTAGGTGGAACTTTCTGCATATATGAGCTCATTGATTATCTTGTGTGTGGTTATTATTATCTCCTTATATAATATACACTGCTGGGTGGGAGCAAAATCATCAGTGACAGTTAGGAGCAAGACAGTCTTCTTTACTTCTTCATCAAGGTAAATTTCCTCTTCTCTTTATAAGGCCAATGAGCCAAAGATTTCTTTTGGGTCAAAACTTTTTTGAGGCATTGTCCTGCAATAAGTGAAATACTAGTCCCCGATCTGTATACTCAGTATACTTGGGAGTAGAAAAACAGGCTTCTGTGTCATCTATTATATTATATTATATCAAACGGGGCACAAGGCAGAGTACCAAATGGGAACTTTGTCACTGTCAGGAGCTTCGTGCCCCGGGGGATCAGGTGAACGGTCCAACCCTTCCGGGGGTAGGACAAACACACCCCTAAGTGCACTTTTTCGTGTGGTGTTCGCACTTGCACATTTTTTGTGATCACTTACGGGTTTTTCGTTGTAGTTTGCACGTTTGCGGAAAAGTTAAAAAAAAAAAAAAAAAAAGACAAGGCAGAAGTAAAGAGTCTTCTCGGCCTTTTGGCTAAGATCAAGTGTAGTATCTGTTCTTATCAGTGTCCAGTGGGGGTGCTCCCGGCCATTCTAGCTTTGCGGGGATGGCTGTTGTATAGTACCCTCACTGGTATGATGGGGGTCTGGATGGCTATTACGGGGGGAACAGAAACCGGGGAGCGCCATGATTCGTTCTGGGGCCTCGGGAGTAATTTTCCTTTGGAACGTCTGAAGGATCCAGTACCTCCTGATTTGGACGGATCTACCTTGGTCTGGCCAGGGGCTGGGGACGCAAAAAGTCCGCAAACTCAGTGCCCCCTGGGGAAGACGCTCTCAGGGGTGTCACTAGTAACACTTGGGTGTGGGACCCCACGGTGTGAAGATGTCCAGGGCAATTTTTGCTACGGGCCTCAGGGCCTGGTCTGTGCACAATTCGGCACGGTACCACTTTTTTTTATTTTTTTTTTATTCTATTTATTTATTATGCACTCCCACGTTTTGTCACTTTTTACTTTACTTATGTGTGTGTTTTTCCACGGATGGAGGGTGTGGGTCCTCGGGTCTACTCTGAAGTCTAGGGGGAGGATGTGTGGCCTTTTGGTTCCTTCCTCCCCTGATCCCTAGGGGGTTTTCTCTCCGGGAGAACCCCCTGACCTAGTACTGGATGTCCGGCTTCGGCTGGGCATAAGGAACGGTGGTCCACCAGGCCTTTTGGCCAGGAGGACCAAATGGGAACCTTGTCCCTGTCAGGAGCTTCGTGCCCCGGGGGATCAGGGTAACGGTTCAACCCCTTCGGGGGTAGGACAAGCACACCCCTAAGTGCACTTTTTCGTGTGGTGTTCGCACTTGCACATTTTTTGTGATCACTTACGGGTTTTTCGTTGTAGTTTGCACGTTTGCGGACTTAAAAAAAAAAAAAAAAAAAAAACAAGGCAGAAGTAGGTTCCATGTACACGGGACGTTTGGAAAACACTTCTGAAACATGGAAACTGACTGCCGGAAAACGTAGGTTAAAAACCATCTGTTTAGCCACATTTGCATACCGCGTTTATGCCGGTTTGCGTTTAGAAGTGTTTTTTAAAGATAACATCAGAAGACCTTCCAAAATGCCCAGAATGCACTGAAAAACAGTAAAAAATTAACTATTTCAGACATTTTGAGAGAAATAGAGAGATCAGAAGCAGAGAGAGCAGTATTTGTTGGGATTAGCTGTCTTTTTGTTTTGTGGTGTTTGGATGTGTTCCGGCTCATTTCTGTGCAGAGATTATTGCAGCAGTGTCTAACATATTTTCTTTCATGCGAAACCTCAAAGTATGGTGTACCGGGTTCATGTGAGTGCCGGGAAATCGCTTTGCATGCATTGTTCATGATGTTTAAAAAATTTTACAAACGCAAATGCGGCTTTTAGGCATGTTTACACGCATTTACAAGCATTTGGCGTCTGAAATGCTGATAAAATCCACTCCTGAACACAAGTTTGGTGCGACTGTAAACTCAACCGCCTGTAAACGACGATGTGTACATAGATGCAAAGAAAACATTAGGGAGAGTTCAGGAGTTCAGGGGCTGCTGAAAAAAACGCACAAAAGCTCCTGAACATGAATTTATTAGCTGCAGTGTACATGAGCTTTAGAAGACTTTTAATAATGTGATTTCAAGTACAATGTCTCCCTCTAAAGGTAGGTTGTGGTCATTGTTACCTTCACTCTACATATTCATTGTGCTGCTGAATGAGTCTCTTGCCCCCCAGAGAATTTACCCCCCTTCCTGACCAGGCATCGCAGTAACACGACCGTTACTTTAACTGATAATTGATCGGTCATGCAACGCTGCACCCAAATGAAATTTACGTTTTTTTTCCCACTAGTGTTTTCTTTTGGTGGTATTTGATCATCTCTATGTTTTTTTATTATTTGCGCTATAAACAAAAAAAACCTGACAATTTTGAAAAAAAAACCTATATTTTTTACTTTTTGCTATAAAACACATCCAGTAAAAAATCAAATGTCATCATAAATTTAGGCCAAAATGTATTCTGCTTCATGTCTTTGCTAAAAAAATCCCAATACGTGCAAATTAATTGGTTTACGTGAAAGTTATAGCGTTTACAAATGGCGGCATATATACTGGAATTTTTCTTTTACTAGTAATGGCGCCGATCAGCGACTTATAGCGGGACTGATTGTTTTGCTTGAATTGCACATCAAACTGATAAAAACAATCAAAGTGTATATGGCAACCATTAGTCTACTAACCCCCGAGAGGCTATCCTACAGAGTGCACTACTGGGGATCTGCACACCCAATAGTCACTGACCCCCAGGAGGATATACTTTTAGTCTATAGATCCCCCGGAGAGGATGTCATTTTAGTCTATTGATCTGCCCGAGAGGATATCCTGCCAGTCTACTGACCCCCGAGAGAATATCCTACAAAGTATACTACCAAGGATCTGCAACACCAGTAGTCTACTGACCTCCAAGAGGAAAATCCTTTCATTCTATAGATCTGCTCAAGAGGATATCCTGTTAGTCTACTGAACCCCAAGAGGATATCCTGCAGAGTGCAATACTAGGGATCTTCACACCCAGTAGCAGGGGCAGACTGACAACTCATGGGGCCCCCGGGCAATAGGGCAACATGGGGCCCCTGTGTCTTTGCCCAAACTCAAAAAAGCCTATGAAAAAGGTACCATTGGCATCTCATGGGGCCCCCTACTGACCCCGGGCCCTCGGGCAGTGCCCGAGGTTCCAAATGGTCAGGCCGCCCCTGCCCAGTAGTCTACCGATCTCCCCGAGAAGATTTTATATTAGTCTACTGAACCCCAAAGAGGATATCGTATTAGTCTACTGACCCCCGAGAGGATATCCTATTATCCTACTGACCCCCCTTATCCCCTTATCATCATCTTCATCCTGTTTAATTATCTTTTTGCTTTTTAGTCTTTAAACAAATACTGTTAGATATCACCCTCTAATCATCTTTTCGTATTCTATTTATTGCAGTTGAACGAAGACGAAGATTTAACATCAACGATCGTATAAAAGAATTAGGAACTTTAATACCCAAGTCAAATGACCCGTATGTATATGAAGAGTCATTTCTCATGCAAAAAAAAAAAAACATTCTATAAACAGATCCAATCAGGAAAAGTTGATTTGGCAGAATAACTGCCTGTGGCTGTAATGTGTTGGGGCTCACACACTGTTCATTATTCCAGGCAATTGTAATACACAATTTAGTGGACAAGGTGAACAGGACCTAATACTTAAATGCATTTTAGTCCCTGGTCTGCCCCGTTTTGCATCATCTAGAAGCCTATATGTGAACCAGGGCATATTTTCCATGCTTGGCACCACCAGTGGGCGGTGGGAAGGTGGAGACGTCCCCTCCCGCCGCCGGTAAAAACAAGCCAGGGGCTAATTAGCCACTAAGATGGCTTTTACATTAGAGGGAATCACTGGCTGAAAATAAAGATACCAGGATGTTGCCTGTAGCTGCAGACATCATGCTGGTATAACCATGGAAAGTCATGGACGTCCATGGAAGTCCACCCATTGGGAAGTGGTTAGGTCGCATAGATTTTAACAGCTTCCATTGAAATACATGGGCTGTGACTTTATGTGTACAAAGTCACAGGACAAGACCCACAAGTGTGAATGGAGCCCTATTCTCTATAGCCAATCCTATTGCATGTGAGTTGGCCGAAGCTTGGGTAAGGCAGAAAATAACTTTTTGTTTGCATCTGTGGTCTTTATTGTAATTTGTACATTTTGTACATTTTATCAGATATCAAAGTAATATGGGGTGTGGGTTTTTTTTTTAATATAAATTTTAGTTGCCCTGTAAAAAAATCTTAAGTTGATTAAACATAATTGTACCTCATTTCAGGGATATGAGGTGGAACAAGGGAACCATTCTGAAAGCCTCTGTGGATTATATACGCAAACTTCAGAGAGAGCAGCAGAGATCGAAGGAGCTCGAGAACAAACAGAAGAAGCTTGAACACGCCAACAGACACCTGCTGCTTAGAATACAGGTTTGTGTTTTTAGCGTTTTAAGTATTTTTTTTTATTGTTAAATATCTAAGGAGCTAGACTAGACAATAGCCAGGCTGCATATTAAAGAGTACCCAAAGAAAATGATATGCCTTACAATGTTATTAAACACCGGACCCCGCATTCACTATATCTGGTCTCCCCGGACCCTGCATTCACTATATCTGGTCTCCCTGGACCCTGCATTCACTATATCTGGTCTCCCCGGACCCTGCACTCACTATATCTGGTCTCTCCGGACCCTGCATTCACTATATCTGGTCTCCCCGGACCCTGCATCCACTATATCTGGTCTGCCCGGACCCTGCATCCACTATATCTGGTCTCCCCGGACCCTGCATTCACTATATCCGGTCTCCCCGGACCCTGCATTCACTATATCCGGTCTCCCCGGACCCTGCATTCACTATATCTGGTCTCCCCGGACCCTGCATTCACTATATCTGGTCTCCCCGGACCCTGCATCCACTATATCTGGTCTGCCCGGACCCTGCATCCACTATATCCGGTCTCCCCGGACCCTGCATTCACTATATCCGGTCTCCCCGGACCCTGCATTCACTATATCCGGTCTCCCCGGACCCTGCATTCACTATATCTGGTCTCCCCGGACCCTGCATTCACTATATCTGGTCTCCCCGGACCCTGCATTCACTATATCTGGTCTCCCCGGACCCTGCATTCACTATATCTGGTCTCCCCGGACCCTGCATTTACTATATCTGGTCTCCCCGGACCCTGCATTCACTATATCTGGTCTCACACGGTACACACAACATGGAAATGAAATTATTTTAGTAAATATAAACTGCTAAATACCTTTTCTCATCAGCAGTATGTACCAGTCTTGTGAATTTTATCAGTGTCTGGCCAAGCACTGGTTACTGTTGAGTTTTCATTCTCCTATGACTGTCCTGTGAGGCTGCATAACCCCTTATCCTTTGACTGGACAGTTCTGATTGGCCCTGTGCCAATCACATGCATCCTCTTAAGAAAAAAAAACTCTCTATCAATACACACCAAACAGTGCATGTGCAGACATGCCACTTTTGCTCTGTACTATGGCAGATGGATGGGGGACAGTAGAAGAAGAGGAGGATCAGAGAAGACAGGATCAAACAGCTTTTTTACACAATGCGGAGGAGTAACCCCTTAGGTTCCACAGAGAGTATAACAAGCATGCTTTACTGCATATACAGACTGATTTTACAGTTGTGAGTTTAGTAACACTTTAAAACCTGAAAAATAGAAAACGAATGAATGCGGCCACCCTTCAAAAGACTTGTAATCTGCAACATGCAAAATTTTTCTTAAGTCTAGTTACGCTCTAAATATAATACTAATATGGAGTACAAATTGTTGCAAATCGAAATTCAGTGGAAATTTTTAATCATTTGGAAATTCAGATGTATATGAATCTCCGAATTACCATAGTACCAACGCTCAACGAATCCTAAATAAATTATACCGAAACTTTTCGTTTGCATTCATGTGTTTCATTTGGATGACTTGATGCGATAGTTTGGGTCTTTTGTTAATGTTTGAAGCATCTGAAATAATGTAATAAAAAATGGAAACATCTTGCAATAAATACAGTAAGGTAGAATAGTGAAATAAGAAGACCAGTCCTACTTATTTTTTTTGTGGTTGGATGGAGGTGGATCCATCAGAATCTCCGAATCATAACATAATGAATTTAATATTTATTTAGTTCCATTTGTTACTTTCGTTATTCTAGTCAATATCATCCATTCAGCTCATTACAGTCATGGCCGAAATTGTTGGCACCCTTGATATTTCTCCAGGAAATCATGTATTTCTCACGAAACGTATTGCATTAACACATGTTTTGCTATACACATGTTTATTCCCTTTGTGTGTATTGGGACAAAACAAAAAAAGGGAGGAAAGAAAGCAAATTCGACATAATGTCACACAAACCTCCAAAAATGGGCTGGACAAAAGTATTGGCACCCTTTCACAACTGCGGATAAATAAGAATGTTACAAGCATGTGATGCTCCTGTAAACTCACCTGGGGCAAGTAACAGGTGTGGGCAATATAGAAATCACACCTGAAAGCAGATAAAAAGGAGAGACGTTCACTTAACCTTTGCATTGTGTGTCTGTCTGTGCCACACTAAGCATGGACAACAGAAAGAGGAGACGAGAACTGTCTGAGGACCTGAGAACCAAAATTGTGGCAAAATATCAACAATCTCAAGGTTACAAGTCCATCTCCAGAGAACTAGATTTGCCTTTGTCCACAGTGCGCAACATTATCAAGAAGTTTGCAACCCATGGCACTGTAGCTAATCTCCCTGGTCGTGGACGGATGAGGAAAATTGATGAAAGATTGCAACGCAGAATAGTCCGGATGGTGGATAAGCAGCCCCAAACATGTTCCAAAGACATTCAAGCTGTCCTGCAGGCTCAGGGAGCATCAGTGTCAGCGCGAACTATCCGTCGACATTTAAATGAAATGAAACGCTATGGCAGGAGACCCAGGAGGACCCCACTGCTGACACAGAGACATAAAAAAGCAAGACTACAGTTTGCCAAAATGTACTTGAGTAAGCCAAAAGCCTTCTGGGAAAACGTCTTGTGGACAGATGAGACCAAGATAGAGCTTTTCGGTAAAGCACATCATTCTACTGTTTACCGAAAACGGAATGAGGCCTACAAAGAACAAAACACAGTACCTACGGTAAAATATGGTGGAGGTTCAATGATGTTTTGGGGTTGTTTTGCTGCCTCTGGCACTGGGTGCCTTGACTGTGTGCAAGGCATCATGAAATCTGAGGATTACCAAAGGATTTTGGGTCGCACTGTAGGGCCCAGTGTCAGAAAGCTGGGTTTGCGTCCAAGATCCTGGGTCTTCCAGCAGGACAATGACCCCAAACATACGTCAAAAAGCACTCAGAAATGGATGGCAAAGAAGCGCTGGAGAGTTCTGAAGTGGCCAGCAATGAGCCCAGATCTAAATCCCATTGAACACCTGTGGAGAGATCTTAAAATTGCTGTTGGGAAAAGGTGTCCTTCCAATAAGAGAGACCTGGAGCTGTTTGCAAAGGAAGAGTGGTCCAAAATTCCGGGTGAGAGGTGTCAGAAGCTTATTGATGGTTATAGGAAGCGACTGATTTCAGTTATGTTTTCCAAAGGGTGTGCAACCAAATATTAAGTTAAGGGTGCCAATACTTTTGTCCAGCCCATTTTTGGGGTTTTGTGTGACATTATGTCATATTTGCTTTTCTGCCTCTGTTTTATATTTGTTCCAATACATACAAAGGGAATAAACATGTGTATAGCAAAACATGTGTTAATGCAATACCTTTTTTGTGTGAAATACTTGATTTTCAGGAAAAATATCAAGGGTGCCAACAATTTCGGCCATGACTGTATATTTCTCTTTGTGGGTTGGACTAGCTGGGATGATTGCGTAAGTTATCTCCTGAAATAACGAATGCACAAAATGAATATAGGCGATCTTCTGAAATACCAAATTAAAAAAGAAAAAAGCGCCACTTACAAAAAACACCAAAGTGTCAGCAGCATATCCCACCCAAAATAAATTTTGGCAACAATAATCCTAATTAAAAGGTATGCGCTAATAACAAACTTATACAAAGGTGTATATCATCATCCCAAAAAAAACATTTAGTGTTTTAAATAAATAATTATATTGTCGAAACATACATTAGTGTCCAAAACAAATATATATTAGTGTCCAAAAAAAAAAAATATATATATCTTCAGTGACTTGAACCAATTGTGAAAAATCCACCACCAAAGGAGATTAAATGAACTCACCAGAGCTAATGGCTGGTCAGACTATAAACCAGCAACAGTGCTTGTGCTCTGGGAGCAATGAACCCGATGTCCAAATAGATATGGTGATGTTTCAGATACTTCCAGATAATAATAATCACAGACAAACAACTTTGCAGCCCAAGCTCTTATGATGAACTTCTCCACTCTTTCTCATACCTCCATGAGAGCATGCAGTACACTCAGGGACAAAAAAGAGAACATAATGGTGCAATACGTTTTTCTCATTTATCTCTTTAATAAAAAAGGTATAAGGAAACTCACAAACAAAGTGTCCAACAGACACCAGCTTCAATCGCTAAAAAAGTTGAGATACAATTACCGCTCACCGCGGATCTCTCCCATACAGCACAGAACAGCATGGCTCTCTAACGTCCACATCAAGTAGGCCACACCCAACCGGTTTCGTCACACCGACGTCATCAAGGGGCGGTATCTCAACTTTTTTTGCGATTGAAGCTGGTGTCTGTTGGACACCTTGTTTGTAAGTTTCCTTATACCTTTTTTATTAAAGAGATAAATGAAAAAAACGTATTGCACCATTATGTTCTCTTTTTTGTCCCTGAGTGTACTATATGTTCTCATGGAGGTATGAGAAAGAGTGGAGAAGTTCATCATAAGAGCTTGGGCTGCAAAGTTGTTTGTCTGTGATTATTATTATCCGGAAGTGTCTGAAACATCACCATATCTATTTGGACATCGGGTTCATTGCTCCCAGAGCACAAGCGCTGTTGCTGGTTTATAGTCTGACCAGCCATTAGCTCTGGTGAGTTCATTTAATCTCCTTTGGTGGTGGATTTTTCACAATTGGTTCAAGTCACTGAAGATATATATATATATTTTTTTTGACACTAATATATATATTTTTTGGACACTAATGTATGTTTGGACAATATAATTATTTATTTAAAACACTAAATGTTTTTTTTTGGTTTGATGATATACACCTTTGTATAAGTTTGTTATTAGCGCATACCTTTTAATTAGGATCTTCTGAAATATCTTCCAAAAATACGAATCGATTCAGAATGACGAATATATGAAACTAATCATTCTAACATAATGAATATGACAAAACGAAATGATTTACTTAATAAATGAATCTGAAACTAAACGAAACTAATTTTTTCATCAAGCCTATCTCTAATATGGAGGAAGAGCACAGAAAAGTCTATGGCAAAAAAATGCCATGAGATGCCACACCATTGAAAATTGCTTAGCACTGAAAACTGTAGAATAAAATCCTCTAATAACGGTTTTCAGCTGCTTGCCTTTGGGACACAACTTTCATATGCAGAGCAATTAATAGTAATTTACATATATTTTACTTCCTCAACTTCACACTTTTTTTCTTTTTTATCTTTCACTAGGCACCTTGATAATGAGCTCAAGGTGTAATCATCCTAGCTAAATAGACATAGCATATACCACGCCTTGGGGCAACGGTGTTATGTAATGGTAATTTTAACTTGATAAAAAAGCATACTGATAATGTGTAGTGATGCATGTCATCAGTCTTCTGTTATTGTGCACGCCTCCACCAAAACATTTCTCTTAGATGACCTTGATTTAGCTGGTGATTATTCAAAACCCAACATGTTCACAAAATCCAAGGATTGTGGAAGTCTGCAGGTTTATTGATGACCCCTCTGCTTTTTTAATTAATAACTATAAATAGGGCAATTAAAGAGGTTGTAAACCACTGAAGTGGAAAATGAACAAAGTATATCCTTCTATAGTGTGTGCTTGCCTCCAATGCACTCCAAGGGATTGAGGGGGATAGGGGAGGGGAGCCCCAAGGCATAGCCTATGATTGACAGCTTGAGATTGTGTGGTGGGGTGTGTCCATTCCCTCCACTCACGTATCAGATTACACTCAAGTATCAGATTACACTCAAGTATCAGATTACACTCAGCTCTCCTCTTTGAGCTATGTAATGTGTGATATCAGATCCCTGCCCCCTGCTTCTGGAGGCTGAGAAATACTCTTTGATTTGTGTGCTTTAGAACTCTGTAGAGAAGAGAAGAATGCAGAAGAACAGGCACCACTTTTGTAGGAGGATTTTTTTCACCTCTGTGTATCACTTGAGGCCATTCCCTTCACTGGGTATATGTAAGGGTGTACAACCACTTTTTTTTTATTACTTAAACATATTTTTGTGTGTCAGAACTGGATCTTGGTACCCAAGGTATAACAGCCTTAGCAGGCAATACAATTGTTATGTGTCTCTGAACTGTTTGATGTTCTGAAGGTCAGCATGCAAGGCCAACAATGCTGCTTGGGATATCAGCAAAATCATTATGTATAAGTATCACTACTAGTCCTGTATTTAATAAGGATTGATATCCACCTGAATAATAGGCCTCATTGTAAATGCCCTAAGTCTGCTTACTTGGCAATAAGGTCTCAGACACAATCATCTATAGTGAGGTTCTTTTCTCTAAAGTAAAATAAAGAACGGAGTTCATCTGCACATATTTCAAGACCCTCTATTCTGCTGATTTCACAGGCTAGAACCCTAATAATTATAGTTAGGAATTACAAGGATTTCAGCTAAAACTAATTACAGTAAAGCAAAATGTATTTTATTCACATACTCCAAGTAAAATGAATGCAACTTTTAAAAACATCCAAGATGTCAGACAGCCTCCCTAGTAATGGAACCCTGGGTTATCCTGGGTGGAATACACACAGCTCCTTAGGGATTAAGGTTCTAGTGTTATCTTGATTTTGGTACTCCAAGCCAGGAGAGCTGAGAAGGCTTCTGTGTGGAAAAGGCTTCTGTGTGGACAAGCCACTCACCACCTCTTTTGTGGGAGATAAGTGCAGTTGCTTCCTCTAGAAAAGACACAATATTCCTCTAGAAGCCAACATCCACAAAATTCCTGCTTCTTCCAACAAAGGAAGACAGACATTTCATAGCAACATCCTTTTAAAGTCTTGAAGTGTGGGAATAATAAAAAAATAAACATACATGCAAGCTGTCTTCCTCTGGCTATAAGCCCAAGAACCGAATGAGACATGACCATTGATCGTCCAGTTCTTGGGTCCTCTCTCTGTCAGTCACCTCTCTGCTCTATCCCTGCAGCGATCATTGAAGTGCCGGACAGGAGAGGGGATGGAAGCCGTTACACGTAGTGTAGTTAGCCCCAAGGTGTAGTACATGATCCAGGGCCATGGTCCATTTCCATAGATCCCAGATGCTACAGACCCCTTCAGGAGTATTCCCACCACGACAGGCAAAGCCTGGACCCTATATTGGGACCAGAGTTGTGGACAGTACGAAATTTTTTGACAGATTCACAAAAAAAATTTGCTTACAAAAACTGTATAAAGCAACATATAATGCCACAGCAACAGATTTTGAGTTTATACTTTAATTAATGTATTTTATAGGAAGTGTCACAAAGGTATGTGGTTATCAGATATGGTTGAATTAATGTAATTTCACACCTTTCAGGAACTGGAGATGCAAGCCAGAGCCCATGGACTCTCCATCATGCCTTCCACAGGTCTTTGTTCTTCTGATCTGGTAAATCGAGTCATCAAGCAGGAACCAATGTTGGACAGCTGCAACCAGGAGGTTTTGCAAAACCATCACGATATGTCCGGCACCAGCACCCTGGATCTCACCGACGGTACCATCACCTTTAGCAACAACCTTAGGAACATTAACGACTCCCCCACCACCTACAGCATGCCCGCAAAGATGGGCTCCAAACTGGAAGATATATTCATGGACGATACCCTTTCCCCAAGAGTACACGACACACTTCATTCAGTATCTCCGGGTGCCTCCAAAACAAACAGCAGAAGGAGCAGCATAAGCATGGAAGAAAATGACCATCACTGTTAGCATCTCCTCAATATGCGTTCTTATAGACTTCATATCCTGTATTATTTTTGGAGCATTAGATTTCTAGATAGCTCATTTTCATAGAAGTTTTGCTGCATTTCATCCATAGGCCAGCACTTATGCTTTGTTTGTTTTTTGTTTGTTTTTTTAATTTTTGAATTTTGTAAAGGTTTTTTTGTGTATATTATTACTTGCGTTGCCTCCAAAGTATTGTGCACGATCAATACAATTTTGTACTCATGGACACAATGGATTGTCTTAGCTATTTAAAACAAGCATGGGCAACTTAAAGCTTTTTAGGGGTTGATTAACTCCTAGTTGGAGCATAATTGGCCAGCCAGAGTTGTGCGGGGCATGCCGGTTCCTGGGGGTTTCTGAACAAAGGGTAAGCTGAAAGGTTGGCTATACCTACTTTAAACCACTAACATTGTTTCAGAGGCAATGTACCTGTGTATTTGAGTTGGGTTTGCAATACACCATGTCAATACAATTTATGGCAATGAATGTACAGAAACCAAATATCTGTTTGCAAAAGAGTAGATTCCATTGTGCTGCCTTAATTACATGGTCAAGGGAGGTTTGTTTAGAACTTTTGTTTGAGAAAATGCTTGAAGGAAACAATAAGAAAAAATATAGTACGTGCTGTAATAGGTACTTATGTAAAATACCAAGGATTTAGGTAGTACTGTATTATAAGGAGTTGTGACCATAACTAGTAGCTAAATTCTTCCAGCTTGGTTTTTTTTTAGTTGTTTTCTTCCTTTATTAAAATATCTCAGGATTTAATGTTTTTTCAGGTCCATCCATTAATCTGACTAGTCATCTGATCCTGTAATTTTTGAAAGAGATCCAGAATGTTTGAACGAAAACTCCATAGAAGCTTTTCATTGGGTGTGAGAGTCACTGGGAATCTAATCCAGAATGGCTTTTTCATTCACCATTTATAGTCAAATGTATAATCCAACTACAATGAAATTGTATTTATTCCCACCTTAGCCATAAATAGTGGACACATTCAGATATGTATTACTCGTTCCATATCCAGAGTGTTCAGCTGCTGTCTCATGTTTTCTGCAGACCAGCCAGATATTTAAGACATTGCCATAGTTTTAAGACCCTATATGCTTCCCTTTCCTTTACATCAGGGGTCTACAAACCTTCTAAGCAAAGGGCCAGTTTCCTTTCCTTAAGGCTTTAAGGGGGCCGGACTGTGGCCAATGGGAATAAAAAAATCACAGTTATCAGTGCCTCATCATTGGGTTTAGGAATAGTGAGAAGGAGGAATAGTGCCCAATTGTTCCTATCAATGAAAAGAATAGTGTCCCATTGATGGTGTCAGTAGGGGGAATGGTGCCACATCATTGGTGTCAACTGGCAAAATAGTGCCCCGAGGGCCAAATAAAGTCACGCAAATAGCCACAGTTTGGAGACCGCTGCTTTAAATTAAAGAATATTCAGTTATTCAGCCCAACTGAAATTCTTCTTCAACATTTTTTATGAATGCCCCACGTAGCTCAACAATAACTGTATCCCAACAAAGTGGAGGCATTATCCCATAATAACACCACTTTTTTTAATTGCTGTGTTTATTTTATCCTTTAAAATGTGCCTATTTTATTAGCTATTAAATTATAAGACTTGGATCTAAAAGTTGTTCTCGTCACACATAACAGAAGGAAAAAAGACAAACTACTATTGTAGGGGATTCTTGTAGAAACACCTTCAAATTTTTCTGTCCATGGTGGGGTAAATAGTACAGAAATGTTGGAGTGTTGCCTAGGGCCGCCAATCAAATATTTCTGTATTGTTTTCCATTGAGGCTTTACAGTGCAGACTAACACACCATTGGCAGGCAACGATGACATTACAACTTCTCTTCTTCAATATTTATCCTCACTAGTACTTTCATCTGCCTCACTTCATGTCCAACTCAAGTTGATGTCTGTGCCATAATTACTGCCTTAATGTAAAATGGATGGAGAGGCTAAAGATGATAAGTAGTCATGTATTGGTGATTTTCTGCAAAATACTCATTTGTTGCAATGCATTTTGGTGTGAAGTTGCTGTAATTATTTTTTAAGGCATAACTGTATTTTATGTAAATTAAATTGAGGTATGCAATAAGCAGACATGGGCTGCCTTTAGCAATATATGAGTACATTGCCACTCCCAAATTACTGGACCTTTCATGCATCATTTAGGTTAGAGTTACATGGGTGACCATTGATTGGATAATTGCGCAGCCATGGGTGCTGCAATGTGTGCAATTTTTACTTTGGAATGGGAATTTACACTCAGCTTAGTGAATAAGGGGAAGGTGTGCTGGTTTCTATCATCCAATCATGGGCAAGCAAAAATACTGTTTTTATTCCTTGCACAAGATTGGGTATTCATGGCAAGTGAATTTTCAACATTATTACAAAGGTAAGTGAAAATCCCCTTGCAAAGTGAAAATGCACTTTGCAAAATAGACATGCTTTATTCCTTTAGTAAATCACCCACAATTTATTCAAAAACAGGTGACTGATCCATAGTGATTTTAGCTACGTGATCAGGGGTCATGTAAAGCAAAACAGAGGGCGCAGATACAAGTGTAGTATGAGAAAGTCTTTATTCAAATAAAAAACAGCCAAATAGGCACTCACATGATGAAGCAGTATCTCAAAGCTGTCAGCCACAACATGATCAGAGGTTGCTCATGTATCTCTAGCCTAGAGTCTCTAATGTCTCTGCTACTATAAATGGTGTTGTGCTGGGTTTAAAAGCTGCAGGTATGTTGGCAGGCTCTGCTTCATGCTAACCCACAGATGATTATGGCCAGCAAAATACTTCCCCTGCACCTTTGCCTTTAGTTGGCATTCAGTAGGCTCTAAGCTTTGTGCACAGGACACACACTGCAGAAGTGCAATATTTGGAGGTTCTTATTTATTGACTACATTAGCCTGATGTATCCTTTTCTGCATTTCAATAAACCTTACAGGTGAACTTCAGCCTCACATTCAGTCTTGCACAATTGCACAAGATCTTCTCCTGTGCCAAAATAAATTTTTATGATTTCACACTGTGAGCTTCCTACAGCGTGCATTAGAAGCTGCAGCAAGTCCCATAGAACCCACCTCATTTCCTGGCAGGAGCATCATCTAGCTTTTTCATTCCCAGCCTGATCTGTCCTTGATCCGCCCTTTTAATTATTGCATTTCAGTTCTTTCAATCGTGTAGGCTCAGCATCACATGTGGATGTTATCGAGGGGAATCAGCATGCAAATGAACCCTGCCTAGGAATGCCTACTTCTCCAGACTGACATCCCTTCGTTAAGGCATTTTGATAAATTCATAACTCTTCCCAAGTGCCAACCAACTGCTTGCATCAGAGATGAGGGTTCTTGAGTGGGATACTAAGGCTGGGTGATGTGAGGTTTTTAGGAACTATGTACATCACACTACTTCTCCTTCCCACCAGCCATGATCTACCTGCATTGCATAAAAAAGCCCAGAGACCTAGTAATGAAGTCATGCTGCCCCTTCCCACCAGCCATGATCTACCTGCATTGCATAAAAAAGCCCAGAGACCTAGTAATGAAGTCATGCTGCCCCTTCCCACCAGCCATGATCTACCTGCATTGCATAAAAAAGCCCAGAGACCTAGTAATGAAGTCATGCTACCCCTTCCCACCAGTCATGATCTACCTGCATTGCATAAAAAAGCCCAGAGACCTAGTAATGAAGTCATGCTGCCCCTTCCCTTCAGCCATGATGTACCTGCATAGAAGAGCACAGAAACCAAGTAATACAGTCACTCAGTCTATATTAATCATTTCATTAGTATATTACTTTGGGTGAAAGGGAAAACTAGGGAAGGCAAAATATAAGTAAACTTCATTTTTAATTTAAATAGTGCCAAATTGTTCTAGAAATTAGATGGTGCTGCTCTGAGGACAATATGTATTTTGGCATGAGAATACTCCCGAATTGCAATACAATTTGTCCATTCTATGCGGTGCCATATTGTTTCAGTAACTGCTCTGTTCAATGGAAATTCTTCACCCAATTTTGGCAAAAATGCTTTTCTTGAAAAATTGTACAGATACAACCAATGAGAACGTTGGAGTTTTCCTTCAACTGTATTGGAGTGATGCAACACAAGAGTTAACCAATCATGCAAAAAATATATTAAAAGTTATTTATAAATGCTGTATGTTGTTCATAACATCTATTTAGATTCCTTGTGAAAATCTTTATGCCTTTTGTAAAATTAATGCTTCCACTTTTTCAATTTTTCCTCCAATTTTTATCATTCATTTTTCCTGTTAATAAAATAAGGAAATAGAAAGATTTTGGTAACTGAAATGATCCAAAACATCCCTGAACAGCATGAAATTAACCTTTTAAAAATATTCTATTTGGAATATGTGATTCTACATCTTTGGATGTTTCTCAACAACATATAGGGTTTTCTGTTGCCTCTGGTGCTTTACCAACCAGATTCGTAGTGCTGTCTTAGTAGCTAAGACAGTGGTGTTGATTTACTAAAGGAGTATTTATTTAAATGGGTGAATAGGGTAAAGCTATTTCCTAAACTTTGTATTTAATTTTTAATAAAATAGTGAAGGGTTAGTGCCTTTGTCAAGTTTTCATTGCCGCTTGTGTGCCTATTGAGGAGATTTACCTTTACTTCCTTTCAAGACAGGAACTGATGGGAAATCTATCCAATGAGGACAGAGCTTGTACTGCTTACTGTGCCTTTCTGTCCCAGTGACTACTGCATTCCCTGTTTCTTGCAAGGGTGTCAAAGGGACAGAGAGTGCAAAAAAAATCTCCCCAATGCGGTCATAGAAAAAAAAATAAACATTTTAACTTACTATATCAAAAACTAAAAAAAAAAATATGGATGGAGCTAAGATTTGAGCTAAGTGAAAATTCATGTTTCAAAATAAAGTTCTGTACTCCTTTAGTAAATCAATGCCAGTCAATCCCAGGAGGGTAGGTAGCAGTGAAATTGTGGCAATTTGGGGGTTGCCAAGATACAACATGCCTCAGTGGACAACATTTTTTGAATAAAAAGATAAACAAATTTCAGAAATGTACTTAGCACTTAGCCAAATCATTTGCCAAGTCTTTGTCCTTATTGAGGAAATATTGGGTGTGTACATAAAAATGGGACTACACTTATGTTTCATCATAACTTTTAAACAGTGTTAAAGTGACCACACATGGATCTGAATATGTCTGGTTCAGTAAGGTTTCGATACGTGTATGGGAATCCTGGTTGTACAGAAGTCAATCCACTGATCAACTTCTCTACAACCATCCTGTCAGGTTTTTCCTGATCGATCAGTGCTACCGGCTGTAGCCAGCAGTACTGATCAGTGTATTCTGATGGGGAAAGTCTCCCAGTGGGACAGGCTCAGCGGGAAGGATTCCTCCATCCACATCAATTGTGTTGAGGGAAAATCAGGTCTATTTTTTTTTTCATTCAACATGCTGTTTGAACAAAAAAAAAAAAGAATAATGTATAGCCTGCCATAGTTGGCCACTGAATGCAAAAAATTAGATATTTGAGAAGGAGTTAACAGCATCTAATTTTAAATAGGGCTAGACAAATCAGAGGGGGTAAAATGTCTGTCCAAACCAGGGGTGGACTGACAACTCATGGGGCCCCTGGGTAATAGGGGATCATGGGGCCCCTGTGTCCTTGCCCACACTCAAACAAAGCCTATAAAAGGTACCAAGGGCATTTCATGGGGCCCCCTACTGACCCCGGGCCCTCGGGCAGTGGAATAATCAGTCCGCCCCTGGTCCAACCTCACTTGCATACCTGCCCCTATGTTCTTCCTTCATTCTCTTTTTAGTAGTACAACTCAAAATAGCTCTTCAGACAGATTTGATATTCTTGTCCTCTAGAAAAACCCCTTTTGACCCTAGAGTCACCAGACAAAAATGGGGGTTTGGTCAAAGTTGGCCACATTTGGGGCTTTTGTTATCTGGATGTACATTTCTACTTGTGTTATTTAGCTGATGACAGTACTACCTTTCCCTAAGTGCCAAAGAGACATGTTTTAAATGTTGCCATATATATAAATTAAGAGGGAGAGAGAGAGATCTAAAAAAAAGGCAGTTGTGTAGAAAGCCTTACAGTATTAGATATAGAGGATGTAAAGAGGCACTACACCCAATTTTCTCACAAAAACTGCACATTTCAGACAACTGCCAATTACTGATTGATCTGTGCAAAATAACTGTCTGTATCCCAACTAAATTACTTATAAAAGTAATTATTATGCTTTTATTTGAAATTGCATATTTCTTATATTATATTTGAAAATATGTTGAGCAGCATGAGAAATGTTTTGGTAACCTTTTTTGGTTAAAGTATTTTTGAAAGTTGATATCCTGTTGAACTTTGCTTTGTACCATTGAACAAATAGAAAAAAAATCCATACAACAGACGACCGTAATTTATGGGATAATGCTGTTAAACCATTTTTCATTATTTTTTAGTTTTATCCTTTTTTTGGCTATTTTTTTCTTGACAAATTCGGGGATAAAATTGCACCTTTTATATTACACGGTTTGAAAAATTGCAACTGTAAAGTGCAGCATTTTGCTTTTTTTTTTTGTTTATCAGTTCATTGTGTCCATTTCAGTATGTAAAGAATGTTTATTTAAAAATCACGACAGATACATTAGGGAATATTTTGTATAGCTATACTTGGAAATGCGGGATAGGATTTTCAGACTTAGTGCTTTTAGATCTTCTAGAAAAAAATATAAAACTATTTATTTTTAGAGGTACGTTAAAATTGTTTGAAATCTGAAGATATTTTGGTGTTTATTCTGATTCTGTTTTTTTTTGGTAATGTGAATATTAAATGCATTTTATGCAATTTACTGCAGTCTTATCAGAAGGTGTTCTAAAAGAAGTTGATATATCTTCAGATAACTGTTACTTAACTATCTATTTGAATTTATTATACATCTACTGTATGTTGTAAAGGTAGCTTTGATGTATTAATTATTAACGTAGATCTATGCAATAACAGTAGTTACAAGTGTAATTTGATCAAAATTTGCTATATAGAGAGGGCTGGTGTATTTTTGGTATACAGTAGCCTATTTTATTTTGCTGTAGCAACAAGCACTAGTCTTGTAGTAGAAAAACTAAATTCTGTCATTCAGAATGAAGTGCCTTAAATTATAGTCTATTTTGTTTGGACTCGCACTGACTGAAGTGTGCTTAGTGAAATCTATTGGGATAGTTCAGTAAATGACGATCATGAGTGTTACTTAGATGTACTTATTACACAGAATTTCTGTGCTAAATTTGAATGTTTTTGAATATGTTGTCATCCTTAAAACACAAGATGTGCCAATGTTCACACAGCCAACTAGAAATCTTTTTAATGAAAAAAAAAAAATCAGTCAATTGTATATAAAGCTTTTTCTTTATTAGCGTGAAAGATGAAAAAAATGTAATTTGTTAAACTAGTTTCCAAAGCACAGACTTTTGAAATGTAACTTCTGGCCTTCTGTGTTGTTTCAGTCTGTAGGAGATTCTCTCAGTTGTGTACTTTGACCAAAAAAGACAATTACAAGGAAGTAAGGAATTTTCAAATGTATTGCTACATAGTATTTTTTTTTATTTTTAAGAAAATTTACAAAAGACAATCCTGACGTAATTTAACAATAAATAACTTTACATTTAAATTTTAAAATGTGCACAGATTTGAAGCAAATCAAACAATACATTTTATTTATTTAGAAAAATTAAAATTTCCTTTGACACAGAAGGGCTGATTTCCTAAAGGAGTGGAACATGTTTACATAGTAAAGTATATTTTCATTTATATTTTTTTAAAGGGAAGTTGACAGTTGTTGACAAATGCTCATCATATCATGCACAGGTGAATTTTGCCTTGCTCATGATTGGCTGATTGAAGCAAAGACAACTTCACTTTATTCACTGTGCTAAATAAACATTTCCTCCTGCTCTAGGAAATGGTCTCTGATGAAAAGTATATTTTTTCTTGTATTAAGTATGCATTTGTTATATATTTATTGTTTGAATATTTTCATGCGTTTATCTGATAAAAGTCAAATCTTTTTTTTGTTATTTTTTTTTTAAATAAATTACATAGTTGTATCCTAAAATATTGGAGTACTAAATATTGGAGTACTAAAAGTCCACAAGGCCTGCATTTTGTCTCAGAGATCAATAAATATGTATTTTTAACAAATCTCCTTTTCCTATTTTGTGGTATTAGCAAAGCTATATTAAACCATCCACTTTACTTTCACTGCATGAAAAATCTAAAGAAAAACTATCAGGAAAGATCATTAATATAAAGAAACAGAATTCCTGTGAATTTATAAATGCTTAACATTTTACAGTCATTGAGAAGGTTGTTATGCCCCACATTCATAATTCCTATTAATAAAGTGTTTTAATAATTAACAGTTTAAAATGTGCAAGTAGTTTTTTTAATGGTATTTCCAAAAAAAAAGATTATTGATGCAGGTAACTAATGCTTAATGAAATATGAATTTAAAAACAAATGATATTCAGCAATTGTTGTATCTGCTAATGGAAATATAAAGTAGATAAAACTTTGCAGATCCTGTTTTAAAAATAAATCCGAAATAAGTAAGTGCAATTATTAGAAGACAGGAAAATAAACAGTGTAATAAGACATGCTTGCAGGGTGATTTTCTGAAGAACAGAAGGTATATGATGTGCTTCTCTAAACATCTGATGAAATAAGTAAAAAACAAGATTTTACTTAAAATGTACCTTATTTTTATGTGGGAATGCTAGTTTATTTGTTTTCATCACACATTTGTTTTGAGCCCTACATTGTCAGGCAAATTTTGGTTTAGTTAATGTTTGTATTATAACATTTTCCTGGCTGGTTATGTTGCCAAAATTAATTTAAATAAATAGAAAAATCAACCCTAATTTGGATATCATTTGAAAGTAAATCTGCATTTTCTACTCATAATTAAAAAAATTGTACTAAGCTTCTTAAATAGAAAAAAAAATAAAAAATATAATAATTTCTTACATAACATTAAAACACAAGATGTGCCAATGTTCACACAGCCAACTAGAGATCTTTTTAATGAAAAAAAAAATCAGTCAATTGTATATAAAGCTTTTTCTTTATTAGCGTGAAAGATGAAAAAAAAATTCATTTGTTAAACTAGTTTTCAAAGCACAGACTTTTGAAATGTAACTTCTGGCCTTCTGTGTTGTTTCAGTCTGTAGGAGATTCTCTCAGTTGTGTATTTTGACCATACAAGACAATTACAAGGAAGTAAGGAATTTAATTAAATAGAAAAATCAACACTAATTTGGATATCATTTGAAAGTAAATCTGCATTTTCTAATCATAATTAAAAAAATTGTACTAAGCTTCTTAAATAGAAAAAAAAAATATATAATAATTTCGTACATAACATTAAAACACAAGACGTGCCAATATTCACACAGCCAACTAGAAATCTTTTTAATGAAAAAAAATCAGTCAATTGTATATAAAGCTTTTTGTTTATTAGCGTGAAAGATGAAAAAAATGTCATTTGTTAAACTAGTTTTCAAAGCACAGACTTTTGAAATGTAACTTCTGGCCTTCTGTGTTGTTTCAGTCTGTAGGAGATTCTCTCAGTTGTGTTCTTTGACCAAAAAAGACAATTACAAGGAAGTAAGGAATTTAAATAAATAGAAAAATCAACAATAATTTGGATATTATTTGAAAGTAAATCTGCATTTTCTAATCATAATTAAAAAAATTGTACTAAGCTTCTTAAATAGAAAAAAAAAATATATATAATAATTTCTTACATAACATTAAAACACAAGATGTGCCAATGTTCACACAGCCAACTAGAAATCTTTTTAATGAAAAAAAATCAGTCAATTGTATATAAAGCTTTTTGTTTATTAGCGTGAAAGATGAAAAAAATGTCATTTGTTAAACTAGTTTTCAAAGCACAGACTTTTGAAATGTAACTTCTGGCCTTCTGTGTTGTTTCAGTCTGTAGGAGATTCTCTCAGTTGTGTTCTTTGACCAAAAAAGACAATTGCAAGGAAGTAAGGAATTTAAATTAATAGAAAAATCAACACTAATTTGGATATCATTTGAAAGTAAATCTGCATTTTCTAATCATAATTAAAAAAATTGTACTAAGCTTCTTATATAGAAAAAAGTTAAAAAGAATACTAATTTCTTACACAACATTTCATTTCAGGAAATCATCAATCTAGGTCAACACTGTATTCAAATCATCTATTTTTAATTGGTTAAACATTGAATAATATCCATCAGCCAGCCGCAGCACAGTATAGTTTTGCAATCAGATTCTGCAATTAATATGCAGAATTGAAAATCGTTTTGCAAAACTGCTAGAGCCTGGGATACAGTAAAATGTAATACTTTATATACTAAGCATGTTTAAAGTGTATGTAAAGACAAAACATTTTTAGAGTATAAAACCCTTCTCAGATTATGATTTCTGTATGTGTTTCTGCATGGGACAGTCAACCTACTGTATATGTTTGTATTGGTGACCATTACCTTTCTTTTACAAAGAATTTTATTATAGAATATAGAATAGATAGCAGCAGAGAGTCAGTCAAAAACAGATGCATTGAGCAACATGAATAAAACATACAAGGTAATCAAGGAATATTACAGAATATGTGACTGATGGAGAGACATAAAAATAAACTGTGTACACAAGTGCCGTGTATTGAAAAAGAGAAGAAGAGAGAAAAAAAAAAAGGGGGAGAAAACAATAAGTTGCAAAAATGGTAGACATTTAGGGGTTTATTTACTAAAGCTGGAGAGTCCAAAATCAGACTCCCTTCTGCATAGAAACCAATCAGCTTCTAACCTCAGCTTGTTCAATGAAGCTTTGGCAATGAAACCTGGAACCTGATTGGTTTCTATGCAGAAGGGAGTCTGATTTTGGACTCTCCAGCTTTAGTAAATAAACCCTTTAGAGACCAATGACAATATAAACTCTAAGGAAAAAGTGTCACTATATCAGCATACAGAAAGCGGAGAAAATATGAGATGGAGCCTCTTCGAATGCAGATAGGTACTCCACACGCTGGGCTCTCGATGGAGTCCAGCATAAGTATATAGTATTGCTGGTACGGCACTCAAAGCAATAATCACAATCAGCACAAATAGCATAAAAGCGGACTAAACAAAAGGAAAGAGAGGAACGAAGAGAAAGGAGACAAAAACAAAAAAAGGCTCCAGGGGGAGCGCAACAGAAAAAAAAAGAAAAATAAACTAATGTGTAAATTTTATATAGACAGAAGGGACTGGTCGAATGGTGACCATTACCTTTCATACAAAAAGTGATAGGAAAGCCTAAATTTTAAAATTTTTACAAAAATAAGAGGTGAGGGAAAATCTTCCTTAGAGTTTAAAAGTGTTACAACCACCATCAGATTTTTTTTTCTGCCTGTGTCTTTACTTTCAATATTCACCTTTTATACTTGTTCTGATGATCATTGATATAGAATTGAAGGAAGGGTAAATCTTCTGTTAGGAACAACTATAACACAGATGACAAATGTCTAAGAGGGCAGTTCCCTGATCGGACCATCCATTGTTTGCCAGGGGGAATCGGATGTAAACGGACATGTATCCGTTTACACCCACCTGCATCCAATCCACTAACAATAGATGGAGGGGGATCTGTTCCCCATCCATCTAGCTCAGGGGTGTCAAACTGGTGGCCAGCTGTTGTGAAACTACAAGCCCCATCATGCCTCAGCCTTTGGGAGTCATGTTTGTAACTGTCAGTTCTTGCAATGCCTCATGGGATTTGTAGTTTGGCAACAGCTGGAGGGCACCAGTTTGACACCCGTGATAGCAGAATAGATCAGATGACAGTCGTATGTAAGCAGACAAGTGATAGTTTACATCCGACCGCCCCATAGAGAGCAGCACAAGCGGAGCGGACATGAACTTGTCATCCGCCTGCTCAGTGGGTATCAGCGGACAGATTCCTTGCTGACCAGGGGGATCCGCTTGGCGGAGTCCACCTGCGTGAAAGGAGCCTTACTCCTGTTGTGTATCTGAGACAGGAATTGAAGGAAAATCTTGTTGATGGAAAAATAATTATAGGTGTCCTAATTCTTTTCTTTATCCAAAACAAAAAAAAAATTTTTTTGCCTTACATACACTTTAAATATTTTTGTCAAATCCAACTACAGATCTACCTGGATACAAATAAATGAAAAGAAGGAATTTGTCTTTGTGTATTATGTTATAACCCTTGAGTAAGCTCCACTAACATGTAGGCTAGCAAATAATATTCCAAAGTGTTAAGGAGGAATAGGAGAACAAAACAAGGGATATTAGCTATTACCTAAGGTAGCTTAATAATTATTTCACCAGCCAATATTTTTCCTTTTTGGTTAGCTAAAAAAAATCTGCCTAAGAAATTAACAATGAATGTATACACATTTTTTTCCCTGTAATTAAGCAATAATTGTGTTGGGGGTTATCTTCTGTACAGGGGCGGACTGACCATTTGGAAATTCGGGCACTGCCCGAGGGCCCGGAGTCAGTAGGGGGCCCCATGAGATGCCCCTGGTACCTTTTTCATAGGTTTTTTTGAGTTTGGGCAAGGACACAGAGGCCCCATGATCCCCTATTGCCCGGGGGCCCCATGAGTTGTCAGTCCGCCCCTGCTTCTGTACTGTGCCTTTAAAAAGACTCCATCGTGGTTGGTTGGTATGGCGACTCTAGTGAAATGGATCATTTCAAAAAGAGTGGAGTTTGACTAGTTAAATCATGCCTTGTTCATTGGATCTTCCACTAAAATTGAGACTTGCTGGACATGTCTCAGTGTTCTCCATGTTTCTGGCAAAGGAATAGTTGGCTCTAAGAATTCTTCAACTTGTGTGCTTGCCCACTGAGGTGAAGGGTGAGAGGATTGGTTGTGGATATTTCTGGAAAACAATATGTAGAATGTTGCAGTGGAAGGAATTGCAATATTGCAGTTTATTGAAAGTGTATCTAAAGCCAATTTAATAAAAAAAAAAAAAAAGACCCGCTTTTAACCATTCCATGCAGTATCAGAAATGAAAAAAAAAACAGTTTTGGTTTTGATTTACCTTAACTGGTTAAACTTTACCTATTTCTGTTCATTTTACTTATTTTTACAGTAGATGGAATTTTCATTTTCTCTTTTTCTTTACCAAAAACAGTCTTACGTGTCTTGCTGTCCAATTGGCACTGTACCTATAGAGAATGTATACAAAGCACAAAAAGACCACTTTTTTTTTTTTTCCAAATAAACTGCACTAGAACAAACAGAATACGTGCTAGTATGTACACCTTGAATTTTTTGGGGTAACACAAAAGAGATGTATCTGCTTTGTACTGTAACATGTAGTTAATGTACACAACTGGCTGCTTTTGGCAGTGTCAATGTGTATGAGGTTCTTATCTCTGTATGGTATGGATCAATATTATTGTATCTGACTATTGTTATTGATAGAAGGAATAAAGAATTTGGTTTTTCACATTTGTGGATCCATTGTTACGTTAATAAAAAATTAAAAAAAACACTTATTTTGCTTTCCATTTCATACTTACATAGTTACATAGTTAGTCTGGCTGAAAAAAGACAAAAGTCCATCCAGTTCAACCATTAAAAATTTTTTTTAATTTTTAAAAAATATATATTTTTAGTCACCTACCTACAGGGTTACACAACTTTTTTTCGTAAATATTGATACATTTTTATTGGGTACAACAGCAAACTTCCAACAATCCAGCACTATGATACATTTATTTATTTCAGGCAGGGGCGGACTGACCATTTGGAAACCCGGGCACTGCCCGAGGGCCCGGGGTCAGTAGGGGGCCCCATGAGATGCCCCTGGTACCTTTTTCATAGGCTTTTTGGGTTTGGTCAAGGACACAGGGGCTCCATGATCCCCTATTGCCCGGGGGCCCCATGAGTTGTCAGTCCGCCCCTGATTTCAGGTACTTATATAGCGCCGTCAATTTACGCAGCGCTTTTACACATATATATTGTACATTCACATCAGTCCCTAACCCTCAAGGGGTGTACATGGCATAAACAGGTTCAATAAAAAGGATCCATACAAATGTAAACTGGATCGAGTACATAGAATAATCCTCGAGGTAGAAGGGTCCCTCTGGTATGTAGTGCAAGTACATTGACCTATGGTAAATAGGCAGCATAATCCTAGTCTAGTAAAGCAATTAACAAGAAGGTAATGAAAAAACGCCCAGGTATTGCTCTGCTGGGATACTCATTTTGCTTAAAAAAGAACATAACTTGGAAAATTATGACAAAGCCCAACCACAACACATCATGGATGCAACTCACATAAACACTAGCTGCAAGAAGCATCCTATTAACAGCTAAATGTCCAGACCCCTTGGGTAGGCACAGGCAGCTAAAAAAAAAAGGGTGAAGAAATATAGAGAAGAGAGGGTGAGGGATGAACATGCAAGGGAGGGGGGTGGGGGAGAGGGAAACGGGTGGGGTGGGGTAAGGTAGGGAGTAAGACCACTGAGACTCCCGGATCCCAACCACCCAGGATCGTCTGAGTCCAATCAATTAGCCTGATGGCCAAAAAGACTCCATCGTGGTTGGTTGGTATGGCGACTCTACTCAAATGGATCATTTCATAAAGAGTGGAGTTTGACTAGTTAACTCATACCTTGTTCATTGGATCTTCCACTAAACTTGAGACTTGCTGGACTTGTCTCAGTATTCTCCATGTTTCTGGCAAAGGAATAGTTGGCTCTAAGAATTCTTCAACTTGTATGCTTGCCCGCTGAAGCAAAGGATGAGAGGATTGTACTTAGGTGAGCGCAGTGGACAGATGGGAATTGTACTCTCTAGAATATTGGAAATCGTGCCAATAGAACCAGGTGTTGTTAACTTGTTCCTCTTTCAAGGCCGCCGTTAAATACGTTATTTCATTGATTTTGTTCACCACAGCTATCCACTGGCCCACTGTCGGGGGTTCTTGGCACCTCCATATTTTGCGGAATGCAGATTTTTGCAACAACAACCAAGTGGATCAGAGACCTCCTATACCTGTCCCTCAACAGCAGAGTCAGATGTAAAAGACATAACATATAGTTTAACCTCTTCCTTTCGACATTTTTATATAAACGTCCTCTATTTGAACCCTGTCCTACCACACTTTATATTTCATCAGTCATCCCAATGGCAGGTTCCAGCAAATTGTATCCATGGTCAAGTGTTATTTTGATATTGTTTTTTTTGGTTCCTCAATTGTACATCTGAGATGAATATTTCTGAGGGGTTCAAGTAAGGATAACAATTCTTTACTCCAAAGCAGCTGTTGAAAATAGCTTCTTTTGTAACAAACACGCATGGCCTTGTATGCCCTCAAGAGGCATACTGTACAATTGTCCCAACAGGCTTGCTGCTTACCATTCATCAAAAGATCAAACACTCCTGTTTAGGTAGATTCTGATAGCTGCTATCTAACATCGAGATGCCAAGCCCACGGGGAAATTGTTAGCACCAGCCAAAGCTTTTTTTCATTTAGATTTGAGTGGAAAGGGGTGAGAAATTCTCCAATGTTTTAAAGTGCATGCAACCCCGAACAATGAACTTCTATATTTGCTCCTTAAATATACCATTGGAAGCCTTTTTGTCATATGTGTTCACAAAGTGCAAAAAATACTTTTTGATATTGTCAGAAATTCAGAGCTACCCTGTGTCCTGTTTCTGCTTCACCTATTATCTTACACAGCCCTCCTAGTTTTTATCTTGGACTACAGAATGATTATCCTTTATGTTGGAGAGATCTGAGAGTGAAGATAACAAAAGTCAACTGGGAGGGCTGGCACCATGTAATCCACAAACATGCCGTGTGTTGTCAGCCTACAACATGACTTAGGAGCTAAGTGCATTTCTGGCATATCAGCAGGCAGTATTCCATGATTGCCAGGTCTTTAACTGGTTCCTGCCAAGCCTATTGTAGAATGATGACTGGACAGGACCTCTCTCATTCTGGCAGGACGTTAAATGGCGTCCCCCCATTCTTGCTACAAATGCGCACCCCCAGGGGCGCTCAGTGTGGCAATTGGTGGTCAGCTGTGTCCCTCGGCGCATCATTGATCAGGGTAAAGAGCCAATGACATTGGGTCTTTACCATGTGATCAGCTGTGTCCAATCACAGCTGATCACATGAAACAAATGCCGATTTCTGTGCTGTCACTGTCTGAGGAAAGCTGAAACCAGCTATCTTGTGAAAGAGACCTTTACGCTGATAATCAGGGCACTGATCAACAGTACCCTGATTATCAGTGCAGTCCCCTCAGTGCAGCATATCAGTGCCCATCAGTGCATCCCTATCAATGCAGCCTATCAGTGCTCATCAGTTCAGCACATCTGTGCCACCTATCAGTTCCCATCAGTGCAGCCTTATCAATCCCTCTTCATCAGTGCCCATCAGTGCAGCTTATCAGTGCTATCTCATCCGTGCCCATCAGTGCCACTTTACCAGTGCAGCCTCACCAGTTCAGCCTTATCAATGCCCATCAGTGCAGCCTTATTAGTGTCCATCAGTGCAGCCTTATCAGTGCTCATCAGTGCAGTCTCATCCGTATGCATCAGTGCAGCCTCATCAGTGCAGCATACCAGTGCCCATCAGTACAGTCTCATCAGTGTGCATCAGTGCAGCCTCATCAGTGCAGCATATCAGTGCCCATCAGTGCAGCCTCATCAGTGCAGCATATCAGTGCCCATCAGTGCAGCCTCATCAGTGCAGCATATCAGGGCCCATCAGTGCAGCCTCATCAGTGCAGCATTTCAGTGCCCATCAGTGCAGCCTCATCAGTGCAGCATATCAGTGCCCATCAATGCAGTTTCATCAGTGCAGCATATCAGTGCCCATCAGTGCAGCCTCATCAGTGCAGCATATCAGTGCCCATCAGTGCAGCCTTATCAGTGCAGCATATCAGGGCCCATCAGTGCAGCCTCATCAGTGCAGCATTTCAGTGCCCATCAGTGCAGCCTTATCAGCCCACATCAGTGAAGAAGAAAAATTATAAACTTATAAAATTTTATAACAGAAACAAAGAGAGTTTTTTTCTCAAAATTTTCAGCCATGCAGTGTGAATATCTCCTAAACAGTGCAAGTTTAGGAGATATTCACTGTACCTACAGGTAACCCTTACTATAGGCTTAGCTGTAGGTACAAGTTAATAAAAAAGTCTTTACTTCCACTTTTAGAACTATGTTCAGTATAAAGAAGAACAAGGAGTCCTGGAAGTAATGGTTTAGCCACTGCAGAGCCCTGATCTCAACATCACCAGTCAGTCTGAGATTACATATAGAGACAGAAGGATTTGTTACCATTATTTATTTATTTATTTCAGGTACTTATATAGCGCCATTAATTTACGCAGCGCTTTACATATATATTGTACATTCACATCAGTCCCTAACCCTCCAGGGGCGTACGATAGCTTTTGCTATTCATGTGTACAAGATCTGTAACTTACTTGAACTTTTTTTGATGTTCCTTCATGTACATGAGCAAGATTATTTTTGTTATGTTTCACTATATACATTATTTTTTTGAAAAAAATTACTATAAAACATGTTAAAAAAAGAGACAGAAGAAATTGAGACAGCCTACATCCACAGAAAATCTGAGGTTTGGAACAGCCTACCAAGTTCCTTCAAAAAACTGTGTGAAAGTGTACCTAGAAGAATTGATGCTGTTTTGAAGGCAAAGAGTGGTCACACCAAATATTGATTTATTTATTTCAGGTACTTATATAGCACTGTCAATTTACACAGCACTTTACATATATATTGTACATTCACATCAGTCCCTAACCCTCAAGGAGTGTACAATCTAAGGTCCACAGAGTCAGAATATTATTTATTTCAGGTACTTATATAGCACCATCAATTTACACAGCACTTTACACATATATATTGTACATTCACATCAGTCCCTAACCATCAAGGGGTGTACAATCTAAGGTCCCTAACTCACATTCATACACATACTACATCCAATTCACCTACCAGCATGTCTTTGGAGTGTGGGAGGAAACCGGAGCACCTGGAGGAAACCCACGCAGGCACAGGGAGAACATGCAAACTCCAGGCAGGTGGTGCCATGGCTGGGATTCAAACCAACAACCCTAGTACTGCCAGGCAGAAGTGCTAACCATTTAGCCACTGTGCTGCCCAAATATTGATTTGATTCGGATTTCTCTTCTGTTCATTTACTTTTCATTTTGTTAATTTATTTTAAAAAATGAGCTATTAGCACTTCTATTTCTGAAAGCATTTTTACAGCATTTTTTCACACCCACCTGCCTGAAACCTTTGCATATATATATATATATATATATATATATATATATATATACGGAGAGAGAGAGCGAGTAATTCAGGTCCTTACGGGAGTTTATTTAAAGGTACATGCAGCAATTAGATGTGTACAAAAAATATATAAAATTATGTTCAATAATGTTTTTTCCAGACTTTAGCTTTAACAAACTGCTTACTGGATAAGTCAAGATTTTCATAAGCCTTTGATAAAGTCACCTACAGACACAGAGCACTCTGCTTCTAGGGTTATATCAGAGAGGAACTCCCTGGCATCACCTTAGATGTCTGTACTCTCTAGACCACCTTCACTGAAGGCTTGACTCTAGCATTGCATTGAACCATGTACTTGGAACAGAGCTTCTCAATCATGGTGATGCTGTCTGGGTTCCCTCCTAAGGGCCACAAGCACTGGCACCTGTTTGCCCAGGATCAGCATCATGAGTTGCCATGTGATGGGAGAACCTCTGTGATGGAATGAACCCCAAATGTGATGTGAGAACCTCTGCTGTGAAGGGAGGATTCTGATGTGACGGGGGACCTCTGATATGATGAAGATACCTCTGATGTGATGGGAGGGCTCTGCTATGATAAAGGAACCTCTGCTGTGATGGGGGACCTCTGATATCATGAAGCAACCTCTGCTATCATAAAGGAACCTCTGATGTGATGGGGGACCTTTGCTATGATACAAGAACCTCTGATCTGATGAGAGATCTTTGTTCTGATAAAGGAACCTCTGATGTGATGGGGGACCTCTGATATGATGAGGGACCTCTGCTATGATAAAGGAACCTCTGATGTGATGGAGGACCTCTGATATCATGAAGCAACCTCTGCTATGATAAAGGAACCTCTGATGTGATGGGGGACCTCTGATATGATGAAGGAACCTCTGCTATGATAAAGGAACCTCTGATGTGATGGGGGACCTCTGATATGATGAAGGAAACTCTGCAATGATAAAGGAACCTCTGATGTGATGGGGGACCTTTGCTATGATACAAGAACCTCTGATCTGATGAGAGATCTTTGTTATGATAAAGGAACCTCTGATGTGATGGGGGACCTCTGATATGATGAGGGACCTCTGACATGATGAAGAAACCTCTGGTGTGATGGGGGACCTCTGATATGATGAAGGGACCTCTGGTGTGACGGGCAGACTCTGATGTAAAAAGGGGCTCCGATGTGATTGCAGAACCTCTGATGTGCAGGATTCTGATGTGATGGGGGACCTCTAATGTAATGAAGGAACCTCTGATATGATGGCAGACCTCTGATATGATGAAGGATCCTCTGATGTGAAGGGCAGACTCTGATGTAAAGGGAGGCTCTGATGTGAAGTTAATTCCATCCAGGCAGTTTTGCCATTGTCCCTATAATGTGAATGGTGATTCTGATGTAATGGCAGACCTCTGATATGATGAAGGAACCTCTGATGTGATGGGGGACCTCTGATATGATGAAGGAACCTCTGATGTGATGGGAGTCTTCTGATGTGAAGTTAATTCCATCCAGGCAGTTGTGTCATTGTCCCAGTTTTGAAGGCAAAGGGTGGTTACACCAAATATTGATTGGATTTGGATTTCTCTTCCATTCGTTTACTTAAAAAAAAATAAGCTATTAGCACTTCTATTTCTGAGAGCATTCTCAATTTACAGCCTTTTTTCACACCTGCCCGAAACCCTTGCCTATATATATATATACAGTGAAGGAAAAAGTATTTGCTCCCCGGCTGATTTTGAATGTTTGCCCACTCACAAAGAAATGATCGGTCTAAAAATCGAATGCTCGGTGTATTGTAACACTGAGAGACAGAAGAGCAACAAAATATTCAAAAGAAATGCATGTCTAACAAATGATGACTGATTTGCATGTTCATGAGGGAAATAAGTATTTGATCCCCTTCACAAAACATGACTTAGTACTTGGTGGCAAATCCCTTGTTGGCAATCACAGAGGTCAGACGTTTCCTGGAGTTGGCCCCCAGGTTTGCACACATCTCAGGAGGGATTTTGGCCCACTCCTCTTGGCAGATCCTCTCCAAGTCATTAAGATTGGTGGCTGACGTTTGGCAACTCGAACTTTCAGCTCCCTCCACAGATTTTCAATCAGATGAAGGTCTGGAGACTGGCTAGGCCACTCCAGGACCTTAATGTGCTTCTTCTTGAGCCACTCCTTTGTTGCCTTGGCCGTGTGTTTTGGGTCATTGTCATGCTGGAACACCCATCCACGACCCATTTTCAATTCCCTGGCTGATGGAAGAAGGTTCTCACCCAAGATTTGACTGTACATTGCCCCATCCATTGTCCCTTTGATGCGGTACAGTTGTCCTGTTGCCATGTGATGGGAGACCCTCTGTGATGGAATGAACCTCAGATGTGACGGGATAACCTCTGCTGTGAAGGGAGGATTCTGATATGATGGGGGACCTCTGATATGTTGAAAGAACCTCTGATGTGATGAGGGACCTCTGATATGATGAAGGAACCTCTGATGTGATGGGAGATCTCTAATATGATGAAGGAACCTCTGATGTGATGGGGGACCACTGATATGATGAAGGAACCTCTGATGTGATGGGGGACCTCTGATGTAATGAAGGAACCTCTGATGTGATGATGGAACCTCTGAAGTGATGGAGGAACCTCTGAAGTGATGGAGGACCTCTGCTATGTTAAAAGAACATGTGATGTGATGGGGGACCTCTGCTATGATAAAGGAACATCTGATGTGATGGGGGAACCTCTGCTATGATAAAGGAACCTCTGATGTGATGGGGGACTTCTGCTATGATAAAGGAACATCTGATGTGATGGGGGGACCTCTGCTATGATAAAGGAACCTCTGATGTGATGGGGGACCTCTGCTAGGATAAAGGAACATCTGATGTGATGGGGGGACCTCTGCTATGATAAAGGAACATCTGATGTGATGGGAGGACCTCTGCTATGATAAAAGAACCTCTGATGTGCTGAGGGACCTCTGATGTGATGAAGATACCTCTGATGTGATGGGGGACCTCTGATGTGATGAAGATACCTCTGATGTGATGGGGGATCTCTGATATGATGAAGGAACCTCTGATGTGATGGCGGACCTCTGATATGATGAAGGAACCTCTGATGTGATGGGGCACCTCTGATGTAATGAAGGAACCTCTGATTTGATGAAGGAACCTCTGACGTGATAGAGGACCTCTGCTATGATAAAAGAACATCTAATGTGATGAGGGACCTCTGATATGATAAAGGAACCTCTGATGTGATGAGGGACCTCTGATGAGATGAAGGAACCTCTGATGTGATGGGGGACCTCTGATATGTTGAAGGATCCTCTGATGTGATGGGCATACTCTGATGTAAAAGGGGGCTCAGATGTCATGGCAGAACCTCTGATGTGAAGGGGGATTCTGTTGAGATGAGGGACCTCTGATATGATGAAGATGTGATGGCAGAACCTCTGATGTGAAGGGGGACTCCAATGTGATGGGGGACCTCTGATATGATGAAGGAACCTCTGATGTGACAAGGGACCTCTGATGTGATAATGGACCTCTGATATGATGAAGGAACCTCTGATGTAATGAGGGACCTCTTATGTGATGAGGGACCTCTGATATGATGAAGGATCGCCTGATGTGAAGGGCAGACTCTGATGTAAAGGGGGGTTCTGATGTGATAGGTGAACCTTTTATGTGAAGGGGGATTCTGATGTAATGGGGGACCTCTGATATGATGAAGGAGCCTCGGATGTAAAGGCGACCTCTGATGTGAAGGGGGTCTTCTGATGTGAAGTTAATTCCATTCAGGCAGTTGTGTTATTGTCCCAGGACTAGGTTCACCATTGAAAAGTAACATTTACATTTTTACATTTTTAGACTGGGTGCCTTGTAATTTTATTTACTTTTAAGTGGTGCGGTGACTGAAATAAGTCTGAGAAACGCCGATGAGGAGATAAATATATCCATTCCTTCTTTTTTATTCTTTAAAACTGTTAATGGTTGGATACGTGTTTTTATAGTGTATGTAAACTCCAGTGATGAATACCTCTACTCTATGGTATGAAGATGAGGAAAGGGGGAGGTGTCCTGTAGTACTAGCACACTTCCTGTCACAGTACCATGGCTTAGCATTGTCACCCTAGGACAGGTAATAGCAGGTTCACCAGATGAAAATAAAAGAAAAAATTAAAGCCTGTAAAAAAGACGTATAATGCAGTCACCATATCTAATGGCTGGTAAGCTGCAATATATTGTCTTTTTATCTTTGGGTTTAGGTATACTTTAGCTGTTGTTATTAATAATTATGTGAATTAAATGGAAAGGATTTCTTCAGTTGTATTCACTCATATTTTATTGTATGCAAAATAATTCAGTTACACTCATCAAACAGGTAGTAAAAAACAGTTAACAAAGAATATTTATGGGAAAAAACTAGTATAGACATACAGGTAAAACTTGAAAAATTAGAATATGGTGCAAAAGTTCATTTATTTCAGTAATGCAACTTAAAAGGTGAAACTAATATATGAGACTCATTACATGCAAAGCAAGATAGTTCAAGCCGTGATTTGTCATAATTGTGATGATTATGGCTTACAGCTCATGAAAACCCCAAATCCACAATCTCAGAAAATGAGAATATTACATGCAATCAATAAAACAAGGATTGTGCATAGAACAATATCGGACCTCTGAAAAGTAGAAGCATGCATATGTACTCAGTACTTGGTTTGGGCCCCTTTTGCAGCAATTACTGCCTCAATGCGGCGTGGCATGGAAGCTATCAGCCTGTGGCACTGCTGAGGTGTTATGGAAGACCAGGATGCTTCAATAGCGGCCTTCAGCTCTTCTGCATTGTTCGGTCTCATGTCTCTCATCTTTCTCTTGGCAATGCCCCATAGATTCTCTATGGAGTTCAGGTCAGGTGAGTTTGCTGGCCAATCAAGAACAGTAATCCCACGGTCATTGAACCAGGTTTTGGTGCTTTTGGCAGTGTGGGCAGGTGCCACGTCCTGCTGGAAAATTAAGTCAGCATCCCCATAAAGCTCGTCTGCGGAAGGAAGCATGGAGTGCTCCAAAATCTCCTGGTAGATGGCTGCGTTGACCCTGGACTTAATGAAGCACAGTGGACCAACACCAACAGATGACATGGCTCCCCAAATCAACACAGACTGTGGAAGCTTCACACTGGACGTCAAGCATCTTGCAGTGTGTGCCTCTCCATTCTTCCTCCATACTCGGGGTCCTTGGGCCTCTCCATTCTTCCTCCATACTCGGGGTCCTTGGGCCTCTCCATTCTTCCTCCATACTCGGAGTCCTTGTGCCTCTCCATTCTTCCTCCATACTCTGGGTCCTTGGTTTCTAAATTAGATGCAAAAGTTGCTCTCATCAGAAAAGAGGATTTTGGACCACTGAGCAACAGACCAGGTCTGTTTTTCTTTAGCCCAAGTAAGATGCTTCTGATGTTGTTTGTTGTTCAGGAGCGGCTTGACAAGAGGAATACGACATTTTAAGCCCATGTCCAGGATCCGTCTGTGTGTGGTGTCTCTTGATGCACTGACTCCAGCCTCAGTCCACTCCTTGTGAAAGTCCCCAACACTTTTGAATGGCCTTTTCCTGACAATCCACTCCAGGCTGCGGTCATCCCTGCTGCTTGTGCACCTTTTTCTTCCACACTTTTCCCTTCTACATAACTTTCTATTAATGTGCTTTGATACAGCACTTTGGGAACATCCAACTTCTTTTGCAATTACCTTTTTGAGGCTTTCCCTCCTTATGGAGGGTGTCAATGATGGTTTTCTGCACAACTGTCAGGTCAGCAGTCTTTCCCATGATTGTGATTCCTACTGAACCAGACTGAGAGACCATTTAAAGGCTCAGGAACCCTTTGCAGGTGTTATGGCTTAATTAGCTGATTAGAGTGGGACACTTTGAGCCGAGAATATTGCACCTTTTCACAATATTCTCATTTTCTGAGATTGTGGATTTGGGGTTTTCATGAGCTGTAAGCCATAATCATCACAATGATGACAAATCACGGCTTGAACTATCTTGCTTTGCATGTAATGAGTCTATCTCATATACTAGTTTCACCTTTTAAGTTGCATTACTGAAATAAATGAACATTTGTACGATATTCTAAGTTTTTTGAGTTTCACCTGTAAATAAGAAAGGACAGCAGATCAACAAAGATTTAGCACTCAGCAGGAGCACTCAGAATCTGGTGTGGCTGTGCCTTGTAGTCAATCGGCTTCTAACTTCAGCTTGTTCATATAAGCTTTGACAATAAAACCTGGAAGCTGATTGGTTTCTATGCAGAGCCGCACCAGGTTTTGCACCGTGCAGTTTTAATAAATACCCCCCTTATATGTCATATCTTCTCACCTCTAAAGAAAGACTTGATAAGGACAGACTGATATACATAATTTGGGTAGCAAAACAGAAATCTGTAATTATTAGCATTTTTTTTTGTTTAACAGAACTGTACTGTACAAGACCACAGCTGGATGGTGGCTGCAAATGGAAGATTGAAATAGTCAATACAAGGTTGTACGATATTGCCATCTAGTGGAATTCTGTCAACATGTCTAACCAACAAAAAAAAGTAATTTCCAGGAAAGGAAAGACATAGAAGTGCTCTCAGACCAGGGGCGTCCCTACGGTTGGTGTCACCAACTGTGATAACATTTGGTGACACCCCCTCCGACGTTCCCCGCAGAATAGATAGAATCTGCAGATTGAGCATAAGGGATCAGACTCCGATCCATTATGCTCCCCAATCCACAGATCCGATCCATCCTGCGGGGATCGTCGGCTTTCTTTACAACTTACCTTTTTGTGGAGCGGGTCCAGTGTCACCCCTTATAGGTTGCATGCTGACGATCCTCGCAGGATGGTTCGGATCTGCAGATTGAGCATAATGGATCGGAGTCCGATCCGTTATGCTCCCCATTCCGCAGAGCCCATCCATCCTGCGGGGATCGTCGGCATGCAAACTATACGGGGTGACACTGGACCCGCTCCACAAAAAGGTAAGTTGTAAAGAAAGCTGACGATCCCCACAGGATGGATCAGATCTAGAGCTTTCTTTCGGTGGTATTTGATCACCTGTGCGCTTTTTATTTTTCACGCTATGAACGAAAAAATGCCAAAAATTTTGAAGAAAAACAATATTTTTTACTTTCAGCTATAAAAAATATATAGTAAACTCAAAGTTGGTTATAAATTTAGGCCAAAATGTATTTTACTACATGTTTTTGGTAAAAAAAATCCCAATAAGTGTATATTGATTGCTTTGTGTGGAAGTTATAGCGTCTACAAACTGTGGTATAGATACTGCAATTTACACCATTTTTTTGCTATACAACACTGCGCTAGTTTAATGGACAATTGCGCGGTCATGCAATATGGTACATAAATCAAATGTACATCCTTTTTTTCCCACAAATTGAGCTTTGTTTTGGTGGTATTTGATCACCTGTGCGCTTTTTATTTTTTGCGCTATAAAAGAAAAAGACAATTTTGAGGAAAAAAAACAATATTTTGGACTTTTTGCTATAAAACATGTCCAGTAAAAAAAAAATTTAAATATCAAATTTAGTCATAAATTTCTGCCAAAATGCATTCTGCGACATGTCTTTGCTAAAAAAAAAACCCAATACGTGTAAATTAATTGGTTTACGGGAAAGTTATAGCGTTTACAAATGGCGGGAAAGATTCTGGGATATTTAGTTTTTTTTATACTAATAATGGCGGTGATCAGCGACTTTTGGCAGCGATCAGCGACTTATGGTGGGACTGCAGGACTGGGGCGGACATTCTGACATTGGGGGGTACTGACTTGGGGTCACTGACATCCCCAGTGACACCAATACAGTGATCAGTGCAAAAAAAAAAAACACTGACACTGTACTAATGGCACTGGGGAGGAAGGGGTTAACTTTATTATTCAGGGAAAGGGTTAACTGTGAGAAGGGAGTGTTTTACTAGGGGGCGGGGGGGGTGTACTGCACGGGAACACCGCTGATCGGGAGAGAGAAACTCTTCTGTCCCGATCAGCGTGTCCTGGAGCTGTCAGGGAACTGACAGAAAGCACAAAAGCACAACTACTGCAGCTGCTCTCTGTCAGCGATTGCCGCCGATCGCCAGGACATAGCCGGTAACGACTGGCTGTGACCCGGCGACTGACATCTGCGGCTGTGATCGGTGGGACAGGTAGGGTGGAACGTTGATTGGGCATAGAAGTGGGCTGCAGCGTCTCGCAGTGCTGATGTAGCTAAGAATGTTCTCTTTAATGTCATCTTCAAGTTAGCATGGTGATAAATTGAAACACAGGCACCAAGTGTGCTTAAAGCCCAACTACGGAAAATGTAAAGCAGTGGGTGCAGCTCTCACTGCGACCCCATCACTGCAAGGGTTAATTGCTTGTTTAGTGTATGGGAGAGGTTTTGCACTTTAACCACTTGCCCTCCAGAGGATTTACCCCCCTTCCTGACCAGGCCATATTTTGTGTTACTTTAACTGACAATTGCGCAGTCATGCAACGTTGCACCCAAATGAAATTTATGTCCTTTTTTCCACACAAATAGAGCTTTCTTTCTGTGGTATTTGATCACCTGTGTGTTTTTTATTTTTTGCGCTATAAAAAAAAAGATAAAAGAAAACAATTTTGAAGAAAAAACATTTTTGATTTTTTGCTATAAAACATATCCAGTAAAAAATTAAAAAAATCTAATTTTGTCATAAATTTAGGCCAAATGTATTCTGCTACATATCTTTGCTAAAAAATGCCAATACATTTAAATTAATTGGTTTACGTGAAAGTCATAACATTTACAAATGGCAGTATATATACTGGCATTTTTTTTTTTACTAGTAATGACAGTGATCAGCGACTTACAAAAGGACTGCAGGACTGTGACCATTCTGACACTGGGGGGGAACTAACTTGGTGTCACTGGCATCCCCAGTTACACCAGTACAGTGGTCAGTGCTAATAAAAAGCACTGACACTGTACTAATGGTACTGGGCAGGAAGGGGTAACATCTGGGGTGATCAAAGGGATAACTGTGTACTGTTTTACTATGAGGTTGTGTGCTGTGTTTCACTGCAGAGCCATACAAAGCAGTGTGCAGGAGCTGACAGAGGAGAGATCTGTGTTGTTTACGCCAGAGATATTTGGCAATCACCAGGTGCCATCAAGAAATCACCAGCCAGGACCCAGTGATTGACAGTCGAGGCCGAATGGCGGCGTGGGTACAGCACGCCCCCTATCAGGAACTGCATGTATATATACGTGATTTTGCGCACCCATGCCGCCCTGTAGCAGTATTTCTGCTATAGGGTGGCACGGAAGCGGTTAACGTTCCTGTTCCTCTGCTCCCCCAGTAGATGGCGCTCTCTCATATTCCAGCAGTGGACTGTCCCTTGGGTTGCCATGTGCAGTGCAGAGATATGGACCCTCCATTGGTCTTGATAACATCGGGAGCTTAGATCGCTGGACCCCAGGTGAGAAGATGCTGTGGGGACCAGTCTAGCAGCATGCAGGAGCAGACAATAGAATAAGCAGATCTTCTTTTCTATGCCCCTAAACCAGCAGTGAACCCTTGCAGTGTGGATACAAGGATAAGTTTAATGTTTTCCAGAGTTGGGCTTCAGGCACAGTGACATTTCACTTACATGAGTCTTGTTCACTGATGAGGCCTCTATCTGCTCTTTGCTAAACTGTAAAGCCACAGATGTAAAATGTTTAGTGAAGGGAAGAAAGTGAAGGTTTGACATACAAAAACCCAAAAGAATGTTCAAAGTGGAAATGCAGCGCCAAAAAATGTCCATTGATCCTGACAATATGTTAGTGTCTTTGCTACTTCCTGTGGTGCTACATTTTCACTTTGAAAATGCAGATGATGGTCAAGTTAAATATATTAGACACCATAGCAACAGCAGGAAGCCGCCACATTTCTGGGGTTTCTCAGGTCCCCCTTCATCAAGGATAAAATACAATGCATAAATCAGTATTTTAGCCCTGATAAAGGGGGACCAGGGGAACCCCCCAAAACACACTGCTTGGACTAGATTTTCAAATAGATTTAACTGGACTTTCAGCTACATTTGTGGCACCCTTTTCTCTTTACTACACATATTGCTGCCCCCCCAAGACCCATCTGTCTCTAGATCCAATCGCTGACAGCCCCAGATCCAATCACTGACAAATTCATGCAGACTCCACCTCCACAACATCTCCAAAATATGCACGTTCCTAACTCCAGAAACTACAAAGAATCTCATTCACTCCCTTATCATATCATGACTTGACTGCTGCAACTCCCTCCTCGCTGTCCTACCCCAACACAGGCTATCCCCGCTTCAGTCTATCCTGAATTCTGCGGCCAGACTCATCCATCTTACCAACCGCTCCGTATCCACCACCCCCCTCTGCCAATCCCTCCACTGGCTTCCGATTGCCCAATGCATAAAATTCAAAATATTAACATTGACGTACAAAGCTGTTCATAACACTGCCCCAAACTACATCACTGACCTGATATCCATCTACCACCCAAAACGCATTCTCCACTCCTCACAAGACCTCCTACTCTCCAGTTCCCTGGTCTCCGCCTCCCATGCCCGTCTCCAGGACTTCTCCAGGGCTTCCCCATCCTCTGGAACTCACTACCCCAACCCATCAGACTGTCACCTACTCTCCTCACCTTTAGGAGCACCCTGTAAACCCATCTCTTCAGAGAAGCCTACCCCACCCTGACCTAACAGCCGATCTCCTCCACTCCTCCTACCACTCCATCCCCCACAGCTATTTCCTCCTGTACCACTCTCCCCTCCCTCCTAGATTGTAAGGTCCAAGGAGCAGGGCCCTCGAACCCATCGTGTATTGTATTGTTACTGTACTGTCTCATGTACTGTCTTACATTATAATGTACAGCGCTGAGCAAACTGTTGGTGCTATATAAATACTGTATTATAATAATAGAGAGCTGGCCCTGTTTCAAAAATGTAAAAAATGGTCACACTATGTAGGGTTCCATCACCCCACCGACACATACAAAATCACAGATGTAGGTTGGTGTTTTTAATAACACATAATATATGCCAAAATTATAAATAGGACATAACTATGGCTTTCTACAAGGTGATAATGAAGGTATCATCCACTTGCAGCTGGATTTTACAATTATTATTGAGGGAATATTATTAAATGAATATGATGCCATCCTCTGATCTAGTATTGAGAACTGTGAAATTGGGAATCATAGGAGGTCATCTCAGCATTGGAATCCTTGAGAAACATAAGACATCAATTCAACCATTGCTGGATTCACACCACCGGCTCCCCACATTACTTTTACTGCCATCTATGAACTCTCTGTACAGGCAGTCCCCGAGTTACTAACATTCGAGTAACAGAAAGACTCGTACTTACAAACAAGTAGTGAGAGTAAATCTACCCCTAGGTAGGGAAATTCACTCCTGTAAGAGTTATCTTGGAAAAAAGGTGTCTCCACGGAAGGTTTATCACCAATCATTGCTTCCACGACAACCCAAAACTCTCAAAATCTAATTGTCAAAGGAATAGAAAGTGAACTGAAATCTTCTGAACAGGGGCACAGGCAGCAAAACAAACACTACAGGAGTGGTAACCATTCCCTTTGATATCCAAAAAAAAGGTAAAAATAATTTATTTGGCTGGAGCTACACTTAAAAAATGTACCTGTTCCAACATACATACAAATTCAACATAAGGACAAACCGAATCCTGTTTGTAACCTGCCGGTAACTGTTTAGGAACCCTTTATCCATTCTATGGATTTTTCCCTTTTTTGTGGTGGCCTTAAAACCTTCTTGGGCGATAGGCACAGTACCCTTATGTGCCTAATGGAAAACATTGCCATGAACTCTACTTGCTTACAGCTAAGCAAAACATGCATGCAAATTTTGGATGAAGGCGGCTTTTACAGAGCTCTCATCTTATGGTAAGAGGATTGTAATTACACAAAGCCTCAATTAAATAATAATAAAGAAAAACCTTTCTCAACATTTTTACCCCAGAGGAGCCCTTGAAACAAATTTCAAGTCTCAGGGAATCCCTATTATTATTAGTCCATTGGAGGTTATTGGATTGGGAAAATGACCCTTACATTGGTGGTGGCGAGTGGCAGGAATGCCCCTCTTACAGTGGTGGCTTGAATGACACCCTTGCAGTCATGGCGCCTGCTCTACAAAGTGGCTTTGGACCTGGAACTATGCAGGTACCATCAGAGAGCCACAGCTCAAACCCCTAGTCACCCGTGGGGAAACCTTAGAGTTGTAAGGAAGTTTGGTTGATAATACACAATAAATATCAATATCCCAATCCAAAAACGGGTACAGTGAAAATGTGCATTTCTGATGAATCCTGATGAATCCTTCCACTGCAAAGTTTAAGAAAGAAAGTAGGGGGTTCCTACTGTATCATTGGAGGTGCCCTGGTGATTTTGCCAGTAACACAGGGGTGGACTGACCATTTGGAAACTCGGGCACTGCCCGAGGGCCTGGGGTCAGTAGGGGGCCCCATGAGATGCCCCTGGTACCTTTTTCATAGGCTTTTTTGAGTTTGGGCAAGGATACAGGGGCCCCATGATCCCCTATTGCCCGGGGGCCCCATGAGTTGTCAGTCCGCCCCTGCAGTAACACACTTCTGTCCAGGGGTGGCAACGCAGTGTTGTCGTCCTAGATTACTCTTCTAATTTGGACAAATAACACCTTCCCTTCATCTCATCTTTCTTACATAGAGGAGTACTGCTTAGTAGTTTTTAGAAGGAAAGCTGTGATAATTGTTTGAGATTTCAGTTCAGTGCCAGGAAGTAACAAGAACACTGAAATAATGGCAGAATCAAAAGAAATATTTTTTCTTTATTTGCAGAAGATGTACTTAGCGAGCATGAAAACTAATGAAGCCACCACATCTAAGAACTGGGAAGCTGAGTATATAATTCACTTTCATTCTTTCGTTTAGCTATCCTTTAAATCTGCAAGATTTTTAGGTTGACTGGTTCAACAATAGTTTTTTGTATACAGAACATTTCCTTTTTTGAAAATGCATCATAGTTATTAGCTAATTTCAATGCATTCGGTGCTTAAAGCCCTTATTTAACCACTTCATGTCCGGACACTTTTACCCCCTTCCTGCCCAGGCCAATTTTCAGCTTTCAGTGCTATCATACTTTGAATGACAATTGCGCAGTCATGCAACACTGTACCCATATGAATTTTTTAGCATTTTTTTGAGACAGATAAAGCTTTATTTTGGTGGTATTTATTCACTACTGGGATTTTAATTTTTGCTATGTAAATGAAAATGTCCAAAAATTTTGAAAAAAAGTGTTTTTCTTATAAAATTTTTTTGCAAATAAATAGTATTTCATTATAAATCTTGGCCAAAATTTATTCCATTATCTTTTTAGTAAAAAAACAAAAAAAAACAAAATTAGTTTATAACCAAAAATTATAATTTTTAAACTTTTTTTTACATTTCTTTTATTTTTTTATATTATTATTGATGTTTTTTTTTTTACTTACTGTCACAGTAGCAGTACAGTGTCACCATGGTGACACTGTACTACTTGTGGAGGGTGATGAAGATTTTTTTTTGTACACTGATTGCTTTTACACCCATAAAGGCTGTAAAAGCAATCATTTCTCCTTCTCTCTAGCTGCATTCTTGCAGCCATTGAGAACTACTGAGTGAGCTGTGATTGGTCACAGTTTGTCACATGGTACAAGTCTGTTGTGAATAGCCCTGTGCCATGTGACCTCTGTGATCATTCACAGATTTCACATGTAGTAAGCAATGATGTCACAAGTGACATCTTGCTTTCTACTCTGCATGTGATCACTGATTGGCCAATCGGTGATCACATGACCGGGACCTCACACAGAGGTCCCGTCCAACGATCAGTGTTTCACAGGGAGCGCGCACAAGCAGGGGACCCAAAAAATCCGTTTAAAAACGGCCACCCGACCCTGCACTGCCACCGTCCGGCCATTTATATTCAACGGCCGGACGGGAAGTGATTAAAGCCCAAATGCATTCACAACAATTTTTGGATTGGGAAAGTATTACAATATCTGTCAGGTTTATTTTTTGGATTGGGAAAGTATTACAATATTTGTCAGGTTTATTTTTTGGATTGGGAAAGTATTATCTGTCAGGTTTTTACTGCAGTCTTCAACCCCATGTGGGAGATTTCACTTAGCTTCCTGCCCAGATTGCACTCTGTAGGACTTTAAATTATCTTTAAGATCTTTAGAAACACATGATTAAAATTGATTAAGCATCATTTAAGAACTAACCACTGAAATGTTCTGCAAAAATACAAAATCCACTGATCCTACAACATCGCCACTGCCTCTACACATACCATGCTTCTCTCATTGATGGTTCCTTGCTCTAGAGCAGTAGTCTCCAAACTAGGGCCCTTGAGGCCTTATTCCACTCACTATCAGCAATAGTGGGGCATAGCTCCTGTCATTGACACCAACAATGGGGCACTATTCCTCCCACTGCCATCAATGATGGGCCACTATTCCTTCCCCTAGTACCAAAGATGGGGCAATGTTTACTGCCACCAGGACATTTTATACTCTTGCTGGCCACAGTTCGGCCTTCCTAAAGTTTGAAGGACAGTAAACTGGCCCTTTGTTTAGAAAGCTTGGAGACCCCTGATCTAGATCTATCTGCTCAAAGTCTCCAATGCCAGCACTGGATCTGATATAACAGCATTATATAACATAATAACACTCTTTGAGCCTCCTATTGAAGGATAATTAACATACCCTACACATAACACTCAAACTGATCTCCATTTTCTAACTCACACCATAGATAAGGTGCACTAAACCATATGACCCAATACTCTCATATGCTTACTAAGCAAAGAGCAGCGTGCAGGGGGCAGTTGCCAAGCAGCCAATCACAATTTCTTTTCCATTATTTTGACTTCAAATCGGTTGCCATAGGTTCATGAACTTTTTACAGCTTGTTTAACCTCTAGACACGTTTTCATAAGCCAGTGATTTGTTGAAAACCCTTGAAGATATTTTCAAGCATTATCCAGAGGCTCAATTTGCCTAATAATCTGAGATCCCAAAGTCCAGCACACTAGCGCACACACATGAACAGCTGATTTTGTTCAACTCTATTCTTAAACTAAGCAAGGCAACATGAAGCCCTCTAATGAGTTTTAGCACAAATGTCAGGATCTCTGTCTTCACCTCCATTAAGGATGACATGTGGGAAGTTCTTTGCTTATGTTGAGAACTCTCGGAGTTCTTCTTGCCAAGCTGCAAAAGCACTCTTAATTGTTTCTTCACCCACTTCATTGAAAATTTCTAAGAATAGAAAAAGACAAAAATGGTCACATTTCATGGAATAGTGCTTTATATGTCAAAAACATGAAGATCAATAAAAGACAGAAAACAATCCAATGAAGACTTGTTTACCCTCAAATGGTATTTCAGTGTTGTGCAGATGCTGACTTTTAATATCACCTAGATTTCTACACCTGAGGTCTACGTTTTACCTCCCCAAATGCAGCCAATAAAACAGAGAGCTTTACCCTGATGGATTTCTTTTATTGGGTGAGTGGAATTTCACCATTTTAGGAGTAACTTAGGAGTAAAGTGTAACTGAAGCCTGTTTTGGATAGAGTCGTAATGGGTTAGAACATCTGTCAAGGCGTCATTACCTACAATCCAATTAGAGTGACAAACAAATGTCCAAGAGTCCAAGGTAATTATATGATATAATTGATTCATAACAGAATAAAGCCAATGCATTTTGGGGGTAGGGTGCATTTTGGGGAGTGTATTTTGCCCCTGAAATGTGTTGGCTTTATTCTGCTAAGAATACATTTTATTATCAAACCTCCATGGACATTTGCTTGGAGTTCTCATTGGGTTATATGTATGTGGATTCTCAATTCTGGGTCTTTCCCTGTTCCTGGGGATGGTTCTTGTTTTGTGGAGTGCTGCCAAACCAGAGTCAGTGTGCCAAGTGACAATTTCAGGTACCCCTGGAAAATCTGAATACAGTTTGTTCTTGTATTAGGGTTTTATTGCTGTCTGTGTCCCCGCTGAGCAGATTACCCCTCTCTGTACTGGGGACCATTGTTGTGAGACATAAATGTGATGGAAAATCCAAAATATTAGAATTGTCACCAGAACAGGAATTGAGGTGAAATATTCCAATGGGGACAAATGTTCTGCTGACAGCTGATTAAGTTGAGAATTTCTTTCACTTTGGGGGGTTTCCGCTCATTTTCTGTTGTATTCTAGGAACAGGAAATAAAGGGAAATCTTCCCAGTAGAGCACAGATAGAAAACCACCTAATAGGAGTTTTAACCCTTTCCTGATCCAACCAAACCCAAAAAAATGGCTAAACACACAGAGTAAATTTAAGACTTTGACTTGCACTGGCCTCTTGTAATCTCACAAACAGCAAAGCTCAGACTGGGAGAAATCATTTGGCAAATAAAATAACTAATGTATACTCTATGTATTTAACATGTAGATTTAACAGTTTGTTTGGTTTTCACTTTAATTATTGCTAAATAGCTTGCACATTGGCTATTAAATTAAGGTATAAATATATTTGCCTTCAAGCACTATGACATACCTGCAGTTCCCAACCCAGTGGGTAGCGGAAGGCGAAGTTTTCCCCCGCTGTGCTTGAATCTCTCAGCCAAGGCTTTCTTTATTAGCTGGAGAGAGCAGCCTTTGTGCCAGACCGGCAGCTCCAGGTTCCTCATACACTGCACCATGCGATTCTTCTCCTCCGATGTGATCAACCCAATGTCATGTGACACATAAGTCATAAATGCCATGTCAATGTTCACCGCCTCCCCATGCATGAGAGATGGCAGCACTTTCTGCAATATAAAATACACAGTTAATCAATACCAATGGTAGAGGACTACAACTACAGTAAGTAAGTATGCAGATGTCATATTGACCCTTTGGCTTTGGTACTTTCTAGGATTCTGACTTAATACATGTATGCAGATCCAAAGTTTTGACTTGTATTTTCAGTTAGTATTGGTTCTGGGTCTGTGACTTAGAAATGTTGACGTTAAAGTTGGTCAGGTAATATTTTTCAAAATGTGGTCAACAATGGCTGGCTTGGTATTTCTCCCATAGCTTTTTACTATACACTGTTAGGTCTGTGGCCTAACCTGACACAATGGGTTGCTTTACTAAAGGGGCTGAAACTGTTCATGTTGCAAAATGAGTACAGGAAATAAGGTGAAAGAGTGTGCATCAACCAATCATGTGCTGGTGAAAAATAAATTTTTAAAAATTTTCCTTGCAGATGATTGGGTACCAGGGGCGGACTGACAACTCATGGGGCCCCCAGGCAATAGGGGATTATGGGGCCCCTGTGTCCTTGCCCAAACTCAAAAAAGCCTATGAAAAAGGTACCAGGGGCATCTCATGGGGCCCCCTACTGACCCTGGGCCCTTGGGCAGTGCCCGAGTTTCCAAATGGTCAGTCCGCCCTGTTGGGTACTCAAAGAAAACACAAATTCATTGTGTTTACTAACATTTACTTTACAAATTGAGCAACGTCAGTGACTTTAGTCATTTAAACACAATGCATCTGGACGGGGACAGTACAAATGATGGTAAAATTACCTGTACATGCATAAATGTAGGTATTAAAAAACTGTATTTAAGAAGATACCAATTAACTCTGGTGGGTGTTTAATTTTTTTCCCTAAAAACAGGGCAATTATGAACTGATTAGCTCAGGTCTATAAGCATCCCAGGAACACAGTAACAGTCAGTCGCTGAGGTGCGGCCATCTAAAGATCGGGGAATCTTGCTAATACTGGAAGTAAGAAAAAAAGGGCGCACTCTCCTCGTGCATTACCGTGATAAAAAAGGATTGATTGAAAATGATAAAAGTATATACCCACAGACCAAGAGTCATGTAAACAAACAAGGAACCAATGTGACAATCCCAGCAAATGGTGGTCTTGCGACAGGGTATGCTAACACGTTTCAGGAGACAAACTCCCTACCTCAGAACTAAAACAACTAGCCTATATAGGGGAGCTCCCCTATATAGGCTTCCAACATGTCTAGTTTTTTAGCTCTGTTTTAGCTCTGAGGAAGGGAGTTTGTCTCCCGAAACGTGTTAGCATACCCTGTCGCAAGACCGCCATTTGCTGGGACTGTCACATTGGTTCCTTGTTTCTTTGCATGACTTTTTTTGTTTGTAAGTATATACTTTTGTCACTTTCAATAAATCCTTTTTTATCATGGTAATGCACCAGGAGAGTGCGCTCTTTTTTGCTTTCTTCCTGAAGTTAGCTCTGCCTAGTACTTGTTTAGCATATTTCAGCCTCATTTTACAACTGGAATAATTTAAATCACACACCCACCTATTGTGACTATGCGTGTTTTATAATATGTAATAAATTATTCAATCTTATGTACCATTTCTAGCTCCGGGCTTATGATATGTCCATAGTCTACCAATCTATCCAGATCATCTTCCCACAGGTTTGGAGCAAGTTCTTCCAGCATAGTCTGGATGGCCAGTCTTGTGGTTGTTAGGGCAGCATCACCATGGCAGGCAAGGCCATTCCTGGACTGGAACTTTGTATCTAAGAGGTATTTGCCATGTTTCTCCAGCAGTTCAAACAGCCCCTTGTGCTTCATTATAGCCATCTGAAAAAGTGTAGCATTGGAGACGTAAAATATAGATAAATACAGTACTTACAATCTATAACAGACTGATATATGCAACAGCAAGGCTTGAACAGTAATGTAAAACACAATATGTAATAAAAGTATATCTAAAGCCAAAACTGATTTTTATGTGGAGTAGAGATTGGATTTTTCCTTACATGACATACTAAAAATTAGAACCGTACTCTAAAAGAGTTTAGATGTAGCATTACATTTAGAAGAGTAAGTAATGCATGGAATTAATACTAATTTTAGCCCATTAGTTAACATGAAGTTACCTTTAAAATTTCCCCAAGGCCATTAGAAATGTGGCGACGTGGAATGGTCTGGATAAAAGATCTGTCGAGGAATGTGGCAATTGGTGGGGTGTAGGTTCCTAACTTGTTCTTACAGTTGCAGAAGTTGACTCCATTTTTAGCTCCCACGCTGGCATCAACATAGGACAGAAGGGTGGTTGGTACTCGGATGTATGGGGTACGGCGCCTGTAAAGTGAAGCTGCTAGGCCCACGGAGTCCAAGCATACCCCTCCTCCAATGGCAATGATTGGTTCGGTTCGTCTGTCAAGGCCAAACTTGTGGACTTCTTCCAAGATATGCAGGACGAGCTCCATTGACTTGGTTTCTTCAGTGGTCTCAAGGGTAAGGATCTTGTAAACAACATTGTGGACTTCAAAGTATTTTCTGACTTTTGAACCATATAATTGCTCCACGGTTGTGTCCATCACAACAAAGCGCTTTTGCGTTTTCTTTTGGTAGTCATCTAGTTCTTGAGGGTCTGATATATGGCCGTAAAGAAGAATCTTGTTTGTTGGATTTAGAAGATTTTGAGTTTCTATCACTTTGTAACAGAAGTAAATTGGAGCTTTCACAGTCCAGGAGACTCCGGATTCAGTTTCCTGTTCGACTCTGCAAAATAAAAATAAATAAATTACAGATAACAATAACATATTGGATAGAATTGATAGAATGATCAAAATATGGATAATGAGAGTGAAGAGACATCACTTTGCTCATTCTGCTTCCTTCTGTTGGTAAAATGCTTACTGTCAGCAAATATGAAAGAAGCTTAACCTGATTGTCTGTCAGTCTGCTGCTGTGAGGAGTATTACAGAACACTTACATCTTACAGTATTCAAGTATTTAAGATAAAAATTGTTAAAGAATAGAAATCTGAATTAATGGTGATTATTTATGCATTTATTTACTTTTCAATCTGCTTGAAGGTAACTTTAGGTAATGCAACTAAGAAGTTAATCTGCATTATTGCCTATACAGCCGGAAAATACTTTGTAGGTGATTTAACAGCTGGTTTGCTGGTTTTCTTTGCACTTCTTGTTGATGACAATTGCTTCCACATAAACCAGTTCAGCACTTCAAATGTTCTTTATTCAGTGCTCAAACACAGCTTTCGGGCATCATACTGAAGTTCAGATTTCATTTACATAGAATCTGTGCTGATCAGTAAAACTGGCTGCAAAATGTACTGTATGTGTTAAATGAATGACTTAATACACCAAGTTGATACACACCACATAGATGAATAATTAAAGATGGAGAGCTTGACATTACAGTCTATAGCAGGGGTCACCAAACCTTTCAAACAAAGTGCCAGTTTACTGTCCTCCAGACTTCAGGAGGGCCAGTGGCCCATTATAGTCAATGGGAGTAGAAAATTCCTCAGGCTTGGTGGTGAGTGGGAGAAAAAAAATTACATAGTGGCTTTGGTTAGTATGAGCAGGAATAGTGTTCCATCATTGGCATCCTTGATATCAGTGGAAGGAGTAATGCCCAGTCAGTGGTATTAGTGGGAGAAATAGTGCCCCATCATTGGTGTCAGTGGAAGCAATATTGCCCTATCATTAGTGTCAGTGGAAGTAATAGTGCCCCATCATTGGTGTTAGTGGAAGCAATATTGCCCTATCATTAGTGTCAGTGGAAGTAATAGTGCCCCATCACTGGTGTTAGTGAGAGTGATAGTGCTCCATTGTTGGTGTCACTGCTCGGAATAGTGCCCCATTGTTGGTATCAGTGGGAGGAATAGTGCTTTATCTTTGATGTCAGTGTGAGGAATTGTTTTCCAACATTTACATGAGGAAGGAAGTATGGCCCATCGTTGGTGTCAGTGTAATTAATAGTGCCCCACTGTTGTCATCATTGAGAGGTATTATGCCACACTGTTGTCGTTGTAAAAAATGGTGCCAGTAAGAGGAAATAATTCCTGTATCAATGAAAGAGACAGTGCCCCAAGGGCCTGATAAAGGCAAGCAAAAGGGTTCCCCCCCACTTCCCTCCCATGTTACAGTATTTGTGTCTGGTGATTGGTTGCTGAGGCTCCGGCACAAAGGGGTCACATACCTGAAAGCCCCAGTCCATTAAGGAAGGCTTAGCAGTGTGGGAAGCTGGTCAGGGGGTGTAACTGGGTAAATATATATGCCTTGGGGGGTGGGCTTTGAATAGTCAAAGTGTCAGTGCCTCTTTAAATTAATCACTGGTCTCTTACATCTCCCATCAAGAGTTACTAGTTCCTCCCACATGCAACAGCCAAGCAGGGATCTTCCAGTACCATAGGGAGGATTTCCCTTCCCTTTCTATTTACCCATCATCGGGACTGAAAGTGAGGGGGAATGGTTTCAAAATGACTTCCTGGTATGGTGAGTGTTAGGATGCAACAAGGTGTCATTGGGAATGGGAGTGAGAAGAAGCAGCAATAGAAACTTGACTTTATGTTTTGATTGTTAATGTCAAGCACACACCCAACTCTGTCCAAGGAGCTTCACCTGTATGCATAAAGGCACACAGACAAAGTAGTATTACATATTAGATCAGCCTTTCTCAACCAGTTTAACACTGTGGAATCTTTGAAAAACGTTCGGGTCCAAGGAATCCCTTGCTAATAATTTTTAGATTTACAACTCCCAGGACCAGGGGCGGACTGACCATTTGGAAACTCGGGCACTGCCCGAGGGCCTGGGGTCAGTAGGGGGCCCCATGAGATGCCCCTGGTACCTTTTTCATAGGCTTTTTTGAGTTTGGGCAAGGACACAGGGGCCCCATGATCCCCTATTGCCTGGGGGCCCCATGAGTTGTCAGTCCGCCCCTGCTCAGGACATTTGTGTGAACATACGGATGGGATTATAAGAATAAATAAAAGAATAACAAATACAGTGTACTTATTTGACAGTCAGCACTGCTATATGACACAATTATTTGTAGTAATAATAATGAAGTAAAGGAAAATATAATATTGACTAGAAAAGAAACTCAGGTCATGAATATTGTAGTACTTCACTACACATTGATGGTCAGTGGAAAAGCACTCTCTACGTTGGTGGTCAGTCAAGTGCCTATTTACATTGGTGGCCAGTTGAAAAGGGCTTCCTTAGAGTAGTGGTCAGTGAGAGAAGGTCTCCTTTAAGCCGGTCATACATGGATCGAAATTCAGCAGAGACTTGCCAAATTTTGATCCATGTATGGACATGGTGGTTGTACAGAATTCAATCTACTGATCGACTTCTGAACAACCACCCTGCTGGAAAATTTCTGCTCAATCAGCACCACTGGCTATAGCCAGAAGCACTGATTAGTGTATTCTGATGACAGAAGTCTGCCCACTGTCTGAATACAACAATACAGCAGGAGGGTTCCCACATGCACCTCGAATGTGTGGATGGGGGAATCAGGTCATTTTTTTTTTTTCGTTTAACCCACTGGTTGAAACAAAAAAAATGAATCATCTATGGGCTGCTTTACATTGATGGTCAGGAGGAATAATGTCCCTGTTACAGATAGTTGAAAAGACTATTTGTGTCCATGGTGACCCTTCTGAGAGGCAGAACTTTTCACTGTTCAAGAAACATCTAACAACTTCTGGAAGACACCTAGGGGTTTATTTACTAAAGCTGGAGAGTCCAAAATCAGACTCCCTTCTGCATAGAAAGCAATCAGCTTCCAGGTTTCATTGCCAAAGATTCATTGAACAAGCTGAGGTTAGAAGCTGATTGGTTTCTTTGCAGAAGGGAGTCTGATTTTGGACTCTCCAGCTTTAGTAAATAAACCCCCTAGGGTTCCAGTGATCCCTGGTTGAGAGAGACTGTTTTAGACAAGCTGTTAAATGTTTGTTATGTCTTACATAGGAGTGTGCTTATATAATTGCAAATACCCCTGGCACTGCCCTTACAAGTGAATAACAGGCAGGAAAATTGCAAGTCCATCAAGACTGTGAACTGCATTTATAGGTAGACCCAACAACTGATATCCTAAAATCAAATTTACCGTACAAGCAAAGTTCAACTTTGCCATATCGAGTACTTAAAATCTATAATGGTCTCTAGTTTCCTATAAAATGCTTACTAAATTCGGGAATAGTCACTATTAGGGTAGAAGTACCTTGACAATTTTAAGTAGCTCAATCACAGTATTAAAGTTGCATAAAGCTAGCCATACATGGATCGAAATTTAACTAGTTTAAAAGGGACTGGCTTAATTTCGATCCATGTATAGGCATGTAGATTCTACAGAAGTTACTCTACCAACTGACTTCTATACATCCGCCCTGTTGGATTTTCCTTGCTTTATCATTCTTACGGTGGAAACATTTCCCTGCTGGAAGAATACAATAGCTGAGCTGAGAGGATTCTCCCATCCACTTTGATGGGGGGATCAAGACATTTATTTTTTTCATTAAACTTGCTGGTTGAACAAAAAAAATTACTTATCTATGGGTTACCTAAGAATAATAGCTAACATGTTCTGTCCCCCTTTGTAATGTACAGCGCTGAGTGAACTATCGGCGCTTTATAAATACTGTATGCTTGTTGACACAGAAGCGCAATGTGATTGGACCAGATAGGTTTACTGAATATAGAAGTAATTTATAATAATAATAACAGTATACATTGCAATGTAGGATACAATTAATGCTGAGTTATCAGAACATAGAAGAGTTGGTTGTCAGTTTAAAAAATAAATAAATGAACACACACACACACATATACACACACTATATTGCCATATATAGTGCCACTATACCGTATATATATATAAACCCAACTACTAGATTCTCATATATGTTTTGTCGTGTTAATATGATTCTAAATATAATATAATGTTTAAAAAAATTTTCAATCTGCAGAATTTATTAAAATAATACCTGGTGATCCTACCATGAGGGTCTTTATTAAGGCACTTCCTGTTTTTATTTGACAACACATGTCACCATCAGGAAACCCACCCTGAGAAATGCCATACAGCCATCACTGAAGTGCATGTAGACAAGAAGTGGTTGCAAAGAGACTACATGAGATCAGCAGCACTGAGATGTAGCAAATGATGAAAAAAAGTTGAACGCAAGAGCAACTGACATGCAATTTGTTTATGGTTTATATCTACTTTAATAGCCCCTTAATAAAAAAAAGGTTACTTTTGATAAACCAGAATACATTCTTGATCATGTAAATACTTACATTTTAGCCTGGGAGACAATAACTTGATCTTCCTCCCATGTTGTGGGCATTTCTTGACCGCATTCAACACGGCACCAAGTATTCTTCACCTGTACCACTTGGTACTCCTTCTGCTTGTTCCTGCTTTCTGCTGCCTCTGGCTTGGTGCCACCTCGGACTGAGGGGACTGTGAAGAGTTCACCTGCTGGCATGTCTGTTGGTGGAAGTTTGCTGGTTTTGCAATTAAAAACCTTTTCAATGGTTCTGGTTACAGCCTCAGAATTTGCAGAATCTTATAGTGGTTTTTAAAAGGGAGGGGCCTTCAACGAGTCTCTCACCTGTCCATAGTTTATACAACTCGCGTTGTGTAACGTACAGGGCGTGTGAACCCATCCGATGAGGCTCCAGATTTTAATTAGACTGACAGGTTGTGTAAGGATCATTCACTGCATCACTGACGGTTCCACTTATTTAGCTTCAAATTCCTATCTGACAAACTGATTATGAAAGATGCTGCAATTTGAAAGTCAAATTTTCCTACCTAGATCTGGTTCCTGCTTAAATCTGCAAAGTTGTGCTAAGTACAAATTAGGACTTTGAGGACCACTCTACCCAATTAATGAGAATGTATTCAATGTAATATATTCTGACATATAACAATAGCTTTAAAGTGGTTGTAAACCTCTGAAAGGAAGATGAACAAATTACGTACCTCGATAATATGTACTTGTCTCTATCCAAAGCACTTAGTGTGATCTCTGTCAGCTCCCTCGTTCTTCTGCTACCTGCATGAGCCACTTCTGACTCTCTTTACCAGGGGTTTTAAAACTCAATTTCAATGTGGGCCACATCAGCATTATAATTTTCCTGAAAGGGCCAGTTGTATCTGTAAGACTATATAAATGTATCTACCAGGGGCGGACTGACAACTCATGGGGCCCCCAGGCAATAGGGGATCATGGGGCCCTTGTGTCCTTGCCCAAACTCAAAAAAGCCTACAAAAAAGGTACCAGGGGCATCTCATGGGGCCCCCTACTGACCCCGGGCCCTCGGGCAGTGCCCGAGTTTCCAAATGGTCAGTCCGCCCCTGGTATCTACTCTTTATTATATTAAATAACTGCCTCTATATTCGATTATTACTGGTTTTAGTAATAACTGAAGACTTAAGCTGCGAAGGGCAGGTGCAGACCGGCATGGAGCCCACTCACACTGCTGTAGATAGGTTTGCCACCTCATCCCTTTTAAAACTGAACACATATTAATTACACAGGTTCTGAGGCTGAGTTAATGCAGATCAGGCACTAAGCGAGTTTAATTGCCACCTAATCAGCCACAAAACCTGTGTAATTAAAATGTGCTCGGTTTTCAAGGGATGAAGTGGCAACCCTAGCTGTAGAAGATGATGAAGTCTGAAAAGGAGGGTCGAACACCACTGGTATCACCCATAGGAAATTTTATTGAAGACTAGACATGTGTGTTTCAGTTCATTTTGATTAGTTTTTTTGGACGAAAATGTATTTTCGGAGATTCAGATGTATCCAAATCTCTGAAAGGACATAGTAGCAAATGTCAACGAATCTGAAAAAAAGTTATAAGAAAATTAAAGAAAGCATTTGTTTCATTCGGATGACGTCACATGATGTGATAATAGTTCAAGCCAATGGCGTCCCGAAGCAGGTGCGGGGGGGGGGTGCGGCCTGCACCAGGTGACACCGACTGCGCGGGGTGACACCAGACCCGCTCCACGAAAAGGTAAGTTGTAAAGCAAGTTAATGATCCCTGAAGGATGGATCGGATCCAGATGCAGACTGACCATTTGGAAACTTGGGCACTGCCCTAGGGCCCGGGGTCAGTAAGGGGCCCCATGAAATGCCCCTGGTACCTTTTTCATAGGCTTTTTTGAGTTTGGGCAAGGACACAGGGGCCCCATGATCCCCTATTGCCCAGGGGCCCCATGAGTTGTCAGTCCGCCCCTGATTGGATCCATCCTGTGGGGATCGTCGGCTTGCTTTACAACTTACTTGCAGAATGGTTTCGATCTGCGGATTGAGCATAATGGATCAGACTCCGATCCATAATGCTCAAACCGCAGATCTGAACCATCCTGTGGGGATCGGCGACATGCAACCTATACGGGGTGACACTGGACCCGCTGCACGAAAAGGTAAGTTGTAAAGCAAGCCGACGATCCCCGGATGGTTTCGGATCTGCAGATTGAGCATAATGGATTGGAGTCCGATCCATTATGCTCAATCCGCAGATCCGATTAATTCTACGTGGATCGTTGGAGGGGGTGTCACCAAGTGTTACCGCACCGGGTGACACCAACCCTAGGGACGCCTCTGGTTCAAACCCATGGGAAAATGAATTGAATTTTCAAACTAGTTACATAATTTGGATTCAGAAAAAGAATGGATCCGAATTTTGTTCCATTGGTTAATTTGGATGCACATAATGCCATAATACTGTCCAATCAGCTCATGCCAATTCTCTTGGTTGGACCAGCTTTCAAAAATATCAAATCCTTCTGATTCTAATCCGTGTGATTTGATTATATATCAAATATGTAATAATATTCTGGAAAAACTGCAAAATGTATTTAACCTCCCTAGCGGTCTGATTATGTCCATAAGCGGTACATTTGTTTGCATGGAAATATGTTTTTTTTTTATTGTAGTCCTGTAATTTTTAGGAATAACTCACTGAAATCTGTCCGAACAAGAGTCTAGTAAACATCCCGGGTATGTTACAATTTGAAACATGAAATCATAAATTATAATTTAATAAATAATCATAAATAATAATAATATAATAATAATCAATTTAATTCAATAATATAATCAAACCAAAAACACTGAAATCTGAAATAGAGCGCCAAGTTCACACATCACTGAGCAAAGTCGCAAAATCGTTTTCAGTGTCTGATGAGGAATTTCCCCCACGAATCATTATCACTCAATTCTGCAAGTGGTTCTGATTTACTATCGCTGTTCTCTAGCCGGTCTAAAACCGCTTTTGACCTAAAGGGACGCTTTTTGGACGCCATGGACGTTTCTCAGTTTCCAGGCAGAAAGAACAGTAAAAATGCAGGCAGGGCGCCGGACAAAGCACTCGGGACAAAATGTATGTGAAATGGTTTGGTACAGGAATGTTATACTATGTGATTTTAGTAAATGTCACTTTTTGTCATTTTCAAATTTACCGCCGTTCCGTCCCCGTACGTCCCGACGCTCGCAGGGGACGGAACCCAGATGACAGATGCCGGCATCCGCCGGATTACATTGCCGGGGACACTGCAGGAGGGACATCGTGGGAGCGCAGGACAAGGTAAGTGATCGAGGGATCGCAGAGCAGCGCCGCATGGTATTCCCGAGTGTAGCTCGGGGAGGTTACCGCTTGTGGTACTGAAACTCTACCCCGAGCTACACTCGGGAATACCTCCAGGAGGTTAATCCATCCAGACCAGCGAATGTACGAAAAGAATTCCGAAGATACAAAACAATTTCTGAAAACGAATCAGTTCGACAAAACGAAATTCTTCAATGAATAAATGGATCCAAAACTAAACAAAAATTTCTGCACGTGCACATGTCTATTATACATATACAGAGGTGCAGCGCTAATATATGAACAAAAATAGTGGATAAGACACAACGCTTGGAGGGATTCCCATACAGAGTCTGTTTTTTTCTTGCTTCTGGTGAGTGCATAGTGGTGGAGGATTGTCAGATGTCACTTCCCATCGCTGATCACCATTGATTTACACATTATTCTTGGACTCTGCAATTTCCTTTGCACTTTATGATTTAGATATTGGATATTAGTTCACATAATTATTTTTGTTCATATATTAGCGCCGCACCTTTGTATATGTGTTTATTCAGTGGAATAGGAGGGTTTGTTACTTTGTGCTAGCTGCTTATTTATCTATTTCTTTGCACTCATTACACTTTTTTTTGGCACATGTCTATTATAGATTGCTCAAGCAGTACATGGATCTGCCATGGTGTTCTGTCTGAGCAGTCTCCAGTAAAGTTTCTTGTGGATGATACCAGCTATGTGCAACCCTCCTTTTCAACTGGTATTGTATAAAACTGTATTGTTCTCATAATAGTTATTAGCAGATGTCAAGAGTCCCCCACCATCCCTTACATCACAGTGCACCTCCCCCTTATATTGTGCTGCTGCTGGGAAGAAGCTGAGCAGCGGAGCTGGGAAGCAGAAAGTGCAGGTTCTGGAGGAGGACCATAGGAAGGTTGGAGTCAGCTAGTGGAGTCTTCTGAATTCTGAGACCATGGGAGGCAGAGACATGGGAATGCTGCAGCTGCACAGAGAGGTGCAGGATCTGTAGGAGGAGTTCTGTCCTCCTCTCTGCTGCTGGCTGCTGAGACAAGGTTAGGGGCAAAGATGAGTTCTTCAGCAAGAGAGATGCGAGGGCCACATGAAATGACTCGGTGGGCAGAATTCAGCTTGCGGGCCATGTGTTTGACACAAGCAGTGGGTCGCAACAGTCGCACTTGCAACTGGTCCCTGGCGTTCTGATACAGCAAGGGGGCCCAAGATGGCAGGAAGGACTTCCGGTTCCAATGACTTGCCCTGCAGGCCACATTGCTGTGCGCACCAGTAACACCGCCTTGCCGCTTGTGCGGGGTATTTGGGGTCCCACGCACTGGGATTACTCTCTATGGCAGCTGCATCTCTCCCTTTCTCCTTCCTCCTGCCTCACACTATTATACACAGGAGGAGGAGGGGGAGATGGATGGAACAAGCTTTACATGTCCCGAGCTGATCTTAGGTATGTACTGAATCTGAATGCAACATACAACACTTGCAGGGGAAGGGGGCAAGTTGTCAAAGAATACTTGTAGTGATTTGGGGGGGATACGAGGATGCTGTATGTGCTAGGGGGCACTCTGGGAGGGGAAAGAACTTGTGCTTGGGTGGGGAGGGGGTCAGATTTTATATTCAACCCCCCTTCTAGCACAAATCCTCTACCCTCCCAAACTGCCCCCTAGCACATACAGCATCCTTTTATCCCCCCAAATCACTGCAAGTATTCTTTGAAAACTTGCCCCCTTCCCCTCCCCCCAAGCATACATCCTCTCCCCTCCCAAAGTGCCCCCTAGCACATACAGCATCCTCATATCCCCCCAAATCACTGCAAGTATTCTTTGACAACTTGCCCCCCTCCCCCCCCAAGCACAAGTCCTCTCCCTTCCCAAAGTGCCCCCTAGCACATACAGCATCCTCATATCCCCCCAAATCACTGCAAATTTTCTTTTACAACTTGCCCCCCTTCCCCTCCCCGCCCCAAGCACAAGTCCTCTCCCTTCCCAAAGTGTCCCCTTTCACATACAGCATCCTCCTATCCCCCCAAATCACTGCAAGTATTTTTTGACAACTTGCCCCACCCAAGCACAAGTCCTCTCCCTTCCCAAAGTGCCGCCTAGCACATACAGCATCCTCTTATCCCCCCAACTCACTGCTAGTATTCTTAGGCAACTTGCCCCCCCCCCCCCCCCAGCACAAGTCCTCTCCCTTCCCAAAGTGCTCCCTAGCACATACAGCATCCTCATATCCCCCCAAATCACTGCAAGTATTCTTAGACAACTTGCCCCCCTCCCCCCCCCAGCACAAGTCCTCTCCCTTCCCAAAGTGCCCCCTAGCACATACAGCATCCTCCTATCCCCCCAAATCACTGCAAGTATTCTTAGGCAACTTTCTCCCTTTCCCCCCTAAAATTCTGGCTACAGAGTTGACCATTGTGGTCTCTGGGATCCCAGGCATTTCAGTAAAGATTTGGGGCAATTGCCCCAGGTGCCCACTCTTGTGCCCCCTCTCTGGGCACCAGGACTCAGGGTCGGTTCACACCATGAATCACATAGGGCGCATTGTGCATTCCTGTGTGATTCACGTGCCTTCCAGTGGCTGAGCGATTTCAGCCCTTTCATTTGAATGATCAAGAGCTGTGCCTTCATTACTTCACAAAACACACATCAACTGGATTGCATGGCACTTCTGATCATACGATCTGGCACAGGCAAACACTGCATTTGCGACCTTCATTTGGGGAGTCATTAAGTTGACACCCTCTGTATATCGCTATGGCAGTGCATTTTGAGTGCGGTGTGGGAAACGCACACAAAACGCGGGTTTCCCTCGCGGCATTCTGGTGTGAACAGGCCCTTTTCCAGATACGCAGGATTTCATTTGTATCTCAGGAAGGTCCAACAACACCAGGACAGTTGTGAATATGGATTTGTATTAGAAAGGAAGAGGATTTGTGGGGTTTTGTTTGGGGGGGGTATACTGGGAAGGGGGATTTGGGTAGTAGGATTTGTTACAGAACTGGGAGGAGGAATTGTGCTGGCATTGGGGATTTGGGGGAAAGAGGATTCCTGCTGGGGAGAATGGGGGGGAGGGATTTGACCCAGGATGGGGGGAGGAGGTTCTCCTTGAAGGGAGGATATGAGGGAGAGGATCTGTGCTAGAACTGGGGAGAGGAGGGGATGGGGGAGTGGATTTGTCTATCAAAAATCTAGGCGCAATGGAAAGGAGGTCCCAGTGTGGCTGCAAACAGTGGGAGGTTGGGGGGGGGGGTCATTGTGGAGGGGAGAGGGGTGGCAGGAGGACAGTGGGGTGGGGGGGGACACCAAAATGCACCTTCACCTGTGTAGACAAATCTCCTTGCACTGGCCCTGCTGGTACTAGTAACTGTTGTCTGACTTGCCCCAGCAGCTCACCGACACTGCTAGCCCAATGTTGCCGGTCTAACCTTCCATCCTCCATCGGTGTCCCCAGCGTGAGCCACTTTCTCTCAGAGCTCTTCTCCCACACCACTGTGGCTCATATTCCCCAGGTTGGTGACAGGTATGCTGGTTCTCCTGTCATGGGTGATCTGCTCACTAAGCCTGTCAGAAACATCTTGTTTAAAAGTTGGGAGTGCAGGTCTTACATGCTGGTAAAATCTATAACATTTATGGCAGTACTTAAATACAGGTGGAACACAGCAGTGGAACTACCAGGGTCACAAAGGTTGCACATGCAACTGGACCCTGGCTCACCGTGTGGGGGGGGGGCCCAAGATGGCAGGAAAGGGTCTGCTACGTGACTGTAATAAAGGGCCCCGAGGTCAGGGGGGCCCTTCATGGTTTCTTGTCCCGGGGCCCTGAAGGTTTTAGTTACACCTCTGGACACAAGTGCACTATGCACACACCAAGCAATTCTGTGAGACGACCCCAGCCCCCATCCATCACACAGAAGGTGATTGACATCCTCAGTGTAGAGAGGGGTGTGCTTATTCCCTCCACTCAGGCATCAGATTACACTCAGTTCCCTTCTCTATGCTGTGCATTGTATGACATGAAATCTACTCCCCCTGCCTTTGGGAACTCAGAAATGCTATGTAAATTCTGGAGTTTGAATGGCTGTAGTGGAGAGAGTGCTGCAGGTAAACCCTTTTAACTAATATAGGAGGATTTGTTTCATTTCTGTGTATCACCTGAGACCAGTCACTTCACTGGGTATATGTAAGGGTTTACAGCCACTTTAAGGTATCTATGGGATTGTCTTCATAAAGGTTGCCCTGAAAAGTCTAAATCAGTTTTGGGGTTGTAGCTATTCTGCTAATGAAGTGCTTTGAGAAAATCAAATCTTGCCTTCTTATAATGTTGTTTCAAAAGTTGAAGTTCTTAATGTAGATGGAGTAAAAAATGTATCTGGTTCACCAAGTTTTTGATGAATGATCCTGTTTGTCACTTGTGCAGTATGACTTGTAGAAGGCGGAGCAATATTCTGAGCCAATCAAGCACTGCTGGTTGCACTTTGAGCCAATCAGGCACTGTTGGATGCACATGTGCTTGACTAGGAACATGCTGAAAGAAGGAGGAACGTTTGAAATGATTAAATAAAAGAAAATCTGCAATCAAAAAATTGTGTGAAAATTCACTTCAACTATCTAGTCAAGTGAAGAGCATCGGCACGTGATTGAGATATTTGCTTTTCCACATGACAGGATAATTACTGTGAATTTTCACACAACTTGCTGAATGTGTGCATTGAAAGATTTTCCAAACTATAGAGCCAGGACTGCAGTATACAGAGAAGCCTTGGCGTGGGCACTGGGGCTTCCACATACATTTGCAAATGTGTGCAACGAAACCCTCTGTTTTAATGTGAATTGTTTCACAGGGCTAATTTTTTTTTTGCATTCTGGCTGGCAAGTGTGCTCAGGGGCGGACTTACCATTTGGAAACTCGGGCCCGGGGTCAGTAGGGGGCCCAATGAGATGCCCCTGGAACCTTTTTCATAGGCTTGAGTTTGGGCAAGGACACAGGGGCCCCATGATCCCCTATTGCCCGGGGGCCCCATGAGTTGTCAGTCCGCCCCTGGGTACAGGTGTCCCCATTGGAAGATTTACCCTGTCCGCCCCTGTGTGTTCTGGTAAATTTTTGTATGTTTCTGATGTGCATTGCCCTTCCATGTCCACCTTGCTGCAAAGGCTTATTATAAATTGGGGTGGTTGCCATCTTCTTGTATAGCTGGTTTGATGATTTGGTGTGGGGACACATTTGATGCCTTCATCTGCCATTGTGCTTTTTCTGGGCATCCAATCTGTCCCTGTGCCTTTTCAGGAAGACTGGGCTCCCCCCAGGCAAACCTGCCCTTAATTTATCCACTGCTATATGTGCTCCAACTTGGAGACTCTCAAAGTTAGCCTAGTCCTTCTCATTTAGTGGGTAAAGTGAGCCCATAGTCAGACCATGGGCAATGAAACATTTACATATTATGCTGTATAAACCAGCAGTCAGTAAGCTTTAAAATAAATTATCACTAACCTCTGTAGCTGCAGGCACTAAGAAGCAATTCATCTTCAAAGATGTTGTTCAAGTCAGGTCTCAGCACTCTGTTCTTTCCTCTTCCTCTGCACCTAGTATGTGTTTACATTATAAATGATAAAGCTAGGGGCTGCCAAGTCATTGCTTGGAAGGGGAAGCAGAGCTGCTCAAATGAAAGTGTTACTGCTGTATGTTTCAAGGACATTTTCTTTCACAGGAGCTGCAACTGTTTAAAGCTCATTTACTGCCGAGAGACACGACAGGATGTGAGAGGATATCCCCTCTTAGACAATTATTGCAGGTACAGGCAGGGGCGGACTGACCATTTGGAAACTCGGGGGTCAGTAGGGGCCCCATGAGATGCCCCTGGTACCTTTTTCATAGGCTTTTTTGAGTTTGGGCAAGGACACAGGGGCCGCATGATCCCCTATTGCCCGGGGGCCCCATGAGTTGTCAGTCCGCCCCTGGGTACAGGTGTCCCCATTGGAAGATTTACCCTCAAATCCTGTTTTGGATTTCTAATCCTAAAATTTGGGATTTACAACCCTTTTTTTGTACTGAGACAATGGTCATCAGGACCATAAGACCCTCTGGCTTTAAATATACTATGAATGTCTGTCCACATTATTCATTGTCATACATGTTTCAATTAGGAAACCATTAGAGGCAATGGTGCAACTATTATCTTAGTGTCCCACAATGCTGCAAAGTGGAGGGCGGGGGATGTGCTGATGTGCAGGGCATTACAGTATGAGAAAAAGTCAGCTACTTGAACTACAAGCTACAGGTATATGTTGTAAAGCCCTTATTTAAAGTGTTACTAAACCCAGGACCCCGCATTCACTATATCTGGTCTCCCTAGACCCTGCATTCACTATATCTGGTCTCCTCGGACCCTGCATTTATTATATCTGGTCTCCCTGGACCCGGCATTCACTATATCTGGTCTCCCCGGACCCTGCATTCACTATATCTGGTCTCCCCGGACCCTGCATTCACTATATCTGGTCTCCCCGGACCCTGCATTCACTATATCTGGTCTCCCCGGATCCTGCATTCACTATATCTGGTCTCCCTGGACCCTGCATTTATTATATCTGGTCTCCCTGGACCCTGCATTCAGTATATCTGGTCTCCCCAGGCCCTGCATTCACTATATCTGGTCTCCCCGGACCCTGCATTCACTATATCTGGTTTCCCTGGACCCTGCATTCACTATATCTGGTCTCCCAGGACTCTGCATTCACTATATCTGGTCTCCCCGGACCCTGCATTCCCTATATCTGCTCTCCCCAGACCCTGCATTCACTATATCTGGTCTCCCAGGACTCTGCATTCACTATATCTGGTCTCCCCGGACCCTGCATTCACTATATCTGGTCTCCCACAGTACACAGAACATGGAAGTGCAATTATTTTAGTAAATATAAACTGCTAAATACCTTTTCTCATCAGCAGTTAGAGCAGTCTTGTGACTTCTATCAGTGTCCAGCTGAGTACTGATTAAAGCTTGTAGGAGGGGTTTTCATTCTGCTCTAGAAGGATGCAGAACCCCTGACCTCTGTCTGGGCAGCGCTGATTGGCCCTGTGCTGATCACCTGCTGCCTCCCAAGAAAAAAAAAACCTCTGTTGCAATACACACTAAACTGAGCATGTGCAGAGTGTCTCCACACAACAGGTATTATCAGGAGATATCAAGAGGATGGACACTGGAAGAAGGGGGGATCAGAGAAGACAGGATCAAACAGCGTTTTTACACAATGCAGAGGATTAACCCCCTAGGCTCCACAGTGAGTATAACAAGCATGCGTTACTGCATATATAGACTGATTTTACTGCTCTGGGTTTAGTAACACTTTAAGGTCCCTGGATGGAGTGAGTCACATTGGAGCTTGCAGGATCAGGTGGAAAAGTTCATGCATCGAAGATTTTAATAAACGTGCAGGAGGCTTTAACATGGAGAATTGCTTATTTTCTTTTTTCGCTCTAAAAGTGAAATTTAGGGAACGACCAGCAACTGCTGCAAACCTGCACCCAGAGTCAGAGTGAGTGAGGGGGATGTGTGCCTGGAGTGGGACCAGACATTTTCTAATGCATCAGTACCTGAACTTAAAAACACCGCTAATGGCTTTTTTTAACCCCTTGCCTACCAGGCACTTACACCCCCTTCCTGTCCAGGCCAATTTTCAGCTTTCAGCGCTGTCGCACTTTGAATGACAATTGCGCGGTCATGCAACACTGTACCCATATGACATTTTTATAATTTTTTTCAAACAAATAGAGCTTTATTTGGTGGTATTAAATCGCCACTAAGTTTTTTATTTTTTGCACTTTTCCTTGTTTCTGTTATAAAATTTTGCAAAAAAATATGTCTTCATAAATTTAGGTCAAAATGTATTTTGCTACATTTCTTTGGTGGAAATAATAATAATAATTGAATTTGTATTTTTTTCAAATGGTTCTATTATTTTTATTACATTTTTTCTTGTTTATACTATTTTATTTTTCAGCACACTGTGACCAAAGCAATACAATGTTACCATAGTAACATTGAACTACTCTGGGCAAGTGATCAGGATTTTTTTTTTTTAACACATTATGATTGCTAATACTAATGTATTTCATTGATATTTGCAATCATTGTTACTGAATGAAACTGATTCATTCAGTCTTTTGTTGTGATTAGCTGTGATTGGGCAAAGCTGATCATATGATAGAGGTGGACTGTGATTGGCCCTGTCTGTATCATGTGACTGCCTTGACCAGTCACAGCTAACAACATAATTGTATACAATGGATGGCATGACAGGAAGCCATCCATTGTATACAATTGGGGTGTAATCTGCTGTGATTGGTCACAGCGGTCACATGACACTGGCAACGGGGCGGTGTAGTGATATGTCACCGGCTGTGTCCCGTGGACACAGCCGGTGACAGATCTCGCCGCTGCGCGGCTCATTTTGACAGGATGTCATATGACCAGGGGCGGACTGATCATTTGGAAACTTGGGCACTGCCAGAGGGCCTGGGGTCAGTAGGGGGCCCCATGAGATGCCCCTGGTACCTTTTTCATAGGCTTTTTTGAGTTTGGGCAAGGACACAGGGGCCCCATGATCCCCTATTGCCCGGGGGCCCCATGAGTTGTCAGTCCGCCCCTGCATATGACGCACAGTCACAATGACGCGAGGCAAGGCATAATGTGCTAGTATGCATCGTATCACGTGCTGGCACCGCTGTAGAGGCTTCCATCTTCACTCAATATTCCTTCTGGGTTTGGGAGCTCCGGTCATCTGGTTGGCTTAGACGCGATGACGTCACTCCTGCACATGCGCATGAGACTCTTGGGACAGGGCACAGCGCTCTGAAGGAACAAGGTATGCTGTATCTTTAGAACACATGCGCAGGCTGTAAAAAAACCTGAATATCTCCTAAACGTACACTGTTTAGATGTTCATTTTACCTACAGGTAAGCCTATAATAAAGCTTTCCTGTAAAAAGTAACAGTGGCTTTACTACAACTTTAATGCCCACTAGTTGCTTGTTAGTTGTTCTATCTTGGTTTCTGATAGAGAGATTTTCCCTCATTTATCATTCCGGTGACAATGGTTTCATTGGACAGCTATTGAGGAGAAATGTTGCTAACTGAACCTCAGATAGCAGTAAAAACTTGACAAGGATTACCGTATTTTTCGCTCCATAAGACGCACCTAGGTTTTAGAGGCAGAAAACAGGAAAAAAAAATTCTGAACTAATGGACTGCAGACATAGTACAGGAGATGACCAGAGACTGCGGACACAGTACAGGAGATGACCAGAGACTGCGGACACAGTACAGGAGATGACCAGAGACTGCGGACACAGTACAGGAGATGACCAGAGACTGCAGACATAGTACAGGAGATGACCAGAGACTGCGGACATAGTACAGGAGATGACCGGAGACTGCGGACATAGTACAGGAGATGACCGGAGACTGCGGACACAGTACAGGAGATGACCGGAGACTGCGGACATAGTACAGGAGATGACCAGAGACTGCGGACATAGTACAGGAGATGACCAGAGACTGCGGACACAGTACAGGAGATGACCAGAGACTGCAGACACAGTACAGGAGATGACCAGAGACTGCAGACACAGTACAGGAGATGACCAGAGACTGCGGACACAGTACAGGAGATGACCAGAGACTGCGGACACAGTACAGGAGATGACCAGAGACTGCGGACACAGTACAGGGATGACCAGAGACTGCGGACACAGTACAGGAGATGACCAGAGACTGCGGACACAGTACAGGAGATGACCAGAGACTGCGGACACAGTGCAGGAGATGACCAGAGACTGCGGACACAGTGCAGGAGATGACCAGAGACTGCAGACACAGTGCAGGAGATGACCAGAGACTGCAGACACAGTACAGGAGATGACCAGAGACTGCGGACACAGTACAGGAGATGACCAGAGACTGCGGACACAGTACAGGGATGACCAGAGACTGCGGACACAGTACAGGAGATGACCAGAGACTGCGGACACAGTACAGGGATGACCAGAGACTGCGGACACAGTACAGGAGATGACCAGAGACTGCAGACACAGTACAGGAGATGACCAGAGACTGCGGACATAGTACAGGAGATGACCAGAGACTGCAGACATAGTACAGGGAATTACCAGAGACTGCGGACACAGTACAGGGATGACCAGAGACTGCGGACACAGTACAGGAGATGACCAGAGACTGCGGACACAGTACAGGAGATGACCAGAGACTGCAGACACAGTGCAGGAGATGACCAGAGACTGCAGACACAGTGCAGGAGATGACCAGAGACTGCAGACACAGTACAGGAGATGACCAGAGACTGCAGACACAGTGCAGGAGATGACCAGAGACTGCAGACACAGTACAGGAGATGACCAGAGACTGCGGACACAGTACAGGAGATGACCAGAGACTGCGGACACAGTACAGGGATGACCAGAGACTGCGGACACAGTACAGGAGATGACCAGAGACTGCGGACACAGTACAGGGATGACCAGAGACTGCGGACACAGTGCAGGAGATGACCAGAGACTGCAGACACAGTGCAGGAGATGACCAGAGACTGCAGACACAGTACAGGAGATGACCAGAGACTGCGGACACAGTACAGGAGATGACCAGAGACTGCGGACACAGTACAGGGATGACCAGAGACTGCGGACACAGTACAGGAGATGACCAGAGACTGCGGACACAGTACAGGGATGACCAGAGACTGCGGACACAGTACAGGGATGACCAGAGACTGCGGACACAGTACAGGAGATGACCAGAGACTGCGGACACAGTACAGGGATGACCAGAGACTGCGGACACAGTACAGGGATGACCAGAGACTGCGGACACAGTACAGGAGATGACCAGAGACTGCAGACACAGTACAGGAGATGACCAGAGACTGCGGACATAGTACAGGAGATGACCAGAGACTGCAGACACAGTACAGGGATGACCAGAGACTGCAGACACAGTACAGGGATGACCAGAGACTGCGGACATAGTACAGGGATGACCAGAGACTGCAGACACAGTACAGGAGATGACCAGAGACTGCGGACAGTACAGGAGATGACCAGAGACTGCGGACACAGTACAGGGGATGACCAGAGACTGCGGACACAGTACAGGGATGACCAGAGACTGCGGACACAGTACAGGAGATGGCCAGAGACTGCGGACACAGTACAGGAGATGACCAGAGACCGCGGACAGTACAGGAGATGACCAGAGACTGCGGACACAGTACAGGAGATGACCAGAGACTGCGGACACAGTACAGGAGATGACCAGAGACTGTGGATAGTACAGGGGATGACTGCTGACCTTTGGGGAGGGGGGGGGGGGAGCGGGTACCTGAATTTGACAGGTGTTGTTCTTTCATCTTACCTGTTCCTCTATCCAGCCGCGCGTTGTCTTCCCGGCTTCTGTAATGGCGCTCGGCATGACAGCCGGGTGCCCAGTGCGTATGAGCGAGAAGCACTTGCGCTTTGTGATTGGTCCGGCGGCTTCTGGGATCTGTCATGTGTCCCAGGTGCCGCCTTACCATTCACAAAAAGCACCGCTTCCTGCGCATGCGCACTTGGCACCCGGCTGTCATGCCCACACTACAGAAGCCGGGAAGACCGCGCTGCTGGATAGAGGAACGGGTAAGATGAAAGAACAACTCCACGGAAGTGGGAGCGGGTATCTGTCAAATTCAGGTACCCGCTCCCCCCCTCCCCCCCCCTCCCCAAAGGCCAGCAGTCATCTATATGGTCCCGCTGTAGAGCTGAGCGGCCGGCCCGGTATTCTGACATGGCGGCGGTGGAAATACCGGACCGGCTGCTCCATATTCGCTCCATGAGACGCACTGACATTTTCCCCCCTTTTTTGGGGGGAAAAAAGTGCGTCTTATGGTGCGAAAAATACGGTATGTTCAAAAGAATACAAAGTTTGTGCAGAAATTATACTTCAACAGCAGACAAACCTGAATCTGTTTAAAAGCATGATTTATGCTGGTAAATTTTCTTACAGTCGTTTAGATTTTTTAGGCCAATAAATTTGTCATTTAATGGATCCCAGATTTCATTTGTGACGGTCTCTACAACCAATCCAGTGAGGGAAGAATAATATTTATTAACATCATTTTCTACCACTTTTAGGATGTTCATCTATAATAGTTTTCTTTGAATTATTCGAGCGCTGAGAACTCTTTTATGTCTTTAAAAACATAATAATAGGGATCGGTGAACCTCATATACTCTATTACATTTATTCTTGGGGTTAGATACAGTTTAAGCTATAAAAAAAAAAACCTTTTAGATCTATTTTATGTCTAGCCATTGATTTCTTGTAGGTTTAATAAAATATAATTTGTATATACATGATTTTGGAAGTTAGAGTGAAAAGAGTTAGTCAGTTATTTGCAGATTTTATTTATTATAATGTTGAGCTTGTTTCCAACAGTTTCTTTTGTCACATAACTATTAACAGCAGATTTTGTTTCCAAAGGAGCTATTTTCAACTTTATGGTTTCTTAACCACTTCCATACCGGGCAATTTTACACCTTCCTGCCCAGGCCAGTTTTCAGGTTTCAGCGCTCTCACAATTTGAATGACAATTGCGCGGTCATACAACATTGGACCCAAACTAAAATTTTATCATTTTCTTCACACAACTAGAGCTTTCTTTTGGTGGTATTTAATCACCGCTGGGGTTTTTTTTTTTTGCTAAATTAACAAAAAAAGACCGAAAATTAAAAAAAAAAACACGTTTTTCTTTGTTTCTGTTACAAAAGTTTGCAAATAAATAATTGTTCTTCATAAATTTAGGCCGAGATGTATTCTACTACATGTCTTTGGTGAAAATAACCCAAATTAGGATGTATTTTTTAGTTTGTAGGAAAGTTATAGAGTTCACAAACTATGGTATAGATCTGAATATTGATCAATCCTGAAGTACTGACAGCCAATCTAATTTCTTGAGGTCCAAGAATGTCAGAACAGTACAGATATCCCCCAAATGTCAGAACAGTACAGATATCCCCCAAATGTCAGAACAGTACAGATATCCCCCAAATGACCCCTTTTTGCAGAGTAGACAGTCCGACGTACTTCATAAGAGGCATGGCGAGTTTTTTGAAGTTGTATTTTTTTTGTCATAATTTTTCGGAAAATGAAAAAATAAAAAAAATTATTTTCACTTTTTTTTTTACATACTGTCAGCAGTGCAGTGCAGCGTCATCATATAACTGGCATGGCGGTGATCAGGGACACTGGTGACAGTGTGAAAAAAAAAATATATGTATATTTTTTTTTTATTATTTTACATTTTTTATTACATTTTATTTCTTTTTTTTTAAGATTTTCTTTTCATATTTCACTACGTCCAAAGTAGTACAATGTTACCATTGTAACATTGTACTACTTTGGGGAAGTGATCAGTATTTTTTTTTTTTTTTTTTTTACACAATTTGCTTATAGCAAAGAATTACTTGCAGTGCAGAGAAATACAAAGCAGCATGTCTTTGCTGACAGGAGAGAGACTTGTGTTGTTTACACACAGGTCTCTCCCCTGTCAGCTTTCCCCAATGATCACTGAGTGCCAGCGGGGAATAGCTGGCCGGGACCCGGTGATTGACATCTCTAGTGGACAAGCGGTTAATGACTGTTGCTGCTACAAATTTTATTTCCCAAAATATCGTTTTCTGCTGATCAGCTCGTGATATCCTATTGATGTGTATTGTGGTTAGTGCAAAACATGTAAGCAGGTTGGAACTGCTTGATAAGTTACTTATTAGCCCAGGTTGGATGGGGAAAGTGTTAATCTCACAGCTCCGGTGCACGACTTTTTGGAGCTTCAGCCGGCCCACCTGTGATAAAAATTGAGAGAAGGCTTAGGTCCGTGAGCCCCTGGAGAGCCTGCTGAGAGTCCCCATGGATTTTGGTTCTGTGCTACTGTTCCCGTTTTCAGGAGAAGCCCAAGCCATCTTCCTGCTACACCAAGCGTCCTGGGATGCCTCCATCTATGGACTATGCCACCATTTATGGACTTGATGAACTGTCGTCTGTAAGATATGCCTGGACCATCTATTAGCTAGTTAGGGTAATTAAAGGAACTGTTGCACTTTTTATCATGTTTGCACTACTGATTAACAGTAAAGACTGTTAAACTTTGTCCTTTAGCCTGGTCTGAAGGTATTCAAAGGAGTGCATAATGGGGCTGGTGTACAGTCAGGTCCATAGATATTGGGACATCGACACAATTCTAACATTTTTGGCTCTATACACCACCACAATGGATTTGAAATGAAACAAACAAGATGTGCTTTAACTGCAGACTGACAGCTTTAATTTGAGGGTATTTACATCCAAATCAGGTGAACGGTGTAGGAATTACAACAGTTTGCATATGTGCCTCCCACTTGTTAAGGGACCAAAAGTAATGGGACAATTGGCTTCTCAGCTGTTCCATAGCCAAGTGTGTGTTATTCCCTCATTATCCCAATTACAATGAGCAGATAAAAGGTCCAGAGTTCATTTCAAGTGTGCTGTTTGCATTTGGAATCTGTTGCTGTCAACTCTCAAGATGAGATCCAAAGAGCTGTCACTATCAGTGAAGCAAGCCATCATTAGGCTGAAAAAACAAAACAAACCCATCAGAGAGATAACAAAAACATTAGGCGCAAACCAACTGTTTGGAACATTCTTAAAAAGAAGGAACGCACCGGTGAGCTCAGCAACACCAAAAGACCCGGAAGACTACGGAAAACAACTGCGGTGGATGACCAAAGAATTCTTTCCCTGGTGAAGAAAACACCCTTCACAACAGTTGGCCAGATCAAGAACACTCTCCAGGAGGTAGGTGTATGTGTGTCAAAGTCAACAATAAAAGAGAAGACTTCATCAGAGTGAATACAGAGGGTTCACCACAAGATGGAAACCATTGGTGAGCCTCAAAAACAGGAAGGCCAGATTAGAGTTTGCCAAACGACATCTAAAAAAGCCTTCACAGTTCTGGAACAACATCCTATGGACAGATGAGACCAAGATGAACTTGTACCAGAGTGATGGGAAGAGAAGAGTATGGAGAAGGAAAGGAACTGCTCATGATCCTAAGCATACCACCTCATCAGTGAAGCATGGTGGTGGTAGTGTCATGGCGTGGGCATGTATGGCTGCCAATGGAACTGGTTCTCTTGTATTTATTGATGATGTGACTGCTGACAAAAGCAGCCGGATGAATTCTGAAGTGTTTCGGGAATATTATCTGCTCATATTCAGCCAAATGATTCAGAACTCATTGGACGCCGTTTCACAGTGCAGATGGACAATGACCCAAAGCAGACTGCAAAAGCAACCAAAGAGTTTTTTAAGGGAAAGAAGTGGAATGTTATGCAATGGCCAAGTCAATCACCTGACCTGAATCCGATTGAGCATGCATTTCACTTGCTGAAGACAAAACTGAAGGGAAAATGCCCCAAGAACAAGCAGGAACTGAAGACAGTTGCAGTAGAGGCCTGGCAGAGCATCACCAGGGGTGAAACCCAGCGTCTGGTGATGTCTGTGCGTTCCAGACTTCAGGCTTTAATTGACTGCAAAGGATTTGCAACCAAGTATTAAAAAGTGAAAGTTTGATTTATGATTATTATTCTGTCCCATTACTTTTGGTCCCTTAACAAGTGGGAGGCACATATGCAAACTGTTGTAATTCCTACACCGTTCACCTGATTTGGATGTAAATACCCTCAAATTAAAGCTGACAGTCTGCAGTTAAAGCAAATCTTGTTTGTTTCATTTCAAATCCATTGTGGTGGTGTATAGAGCCAAAAATGTTAGAATTGTGTCGATGTCCCAATATTTATGGACCTGACTGTATATAAAAGAACCTGGGCCTGTAATAGCACTAGATGGGTATGGAAAACACTGAATTACAGCGTCAAGTCAGTATGCCAAGGAATAGCAAGGTCAATGCTAATGGTAACCAAGTGTACATTCAAGACACCAAGTAGTAGAGGTGTGGTACGTAGGTGTTCTCCAGTAGTGTGGGAGTCACTACTTGGACTCCCTCCCTAGTGGTCTGTCTTTCATAGCAACCGGGAAAAAAACAGCATTACAGAGATTCTCAACCTAACTGTACAGTACAGAAGAAAAAGAGTTAATACAGGACACGCATGAGATGTGTGCAGCGGGATCCCATTATGTTACTGGTAGTGAGGTAATAGAGGTATACTGGCTGGTGGAGGTGGTGCAGCTCTACCCACCACTCTGAATACAACACATTTTAGTCACTGGGTTTAGAGCTATGGGACAACGCTTTATTAGGAACTTCATTCTATATGCAGTGCTGGCTCATCTCTACATTGGGAGAGTGCCTTAATGTTAGACTGTACACATGACTGCAGTTCCTGCCTGGTCCCGGGCATTGGTGAGCATGCCACTAGTGCTTGGGCGTGGCAGGTCCCATCTGCAATATGGCATAGTCAGTACAAACCCAAACACCCTATAAATCTATTCCAGTTGGATATAAACTACACGCAATCACGAATAACTTGATTGTGTGAAGTTTATATTCAACTGGAAGCCTACAAAGCCCCACTTTACTATTTAATACTCTGGAATCCTGTGTGACTTAAAACCATCTAAAACAACCCACCGTGCCAGCTCTTACATCTGCATAATTTTTTTCAGCTTAAGCGACTTTTCATTTCTATACATACAGTGTACAGTGAACTTTGGTCATAATGAGATCAGTTTTTTTTCTTTGTTGTCATATGATGATTTTTTTTCTTTGTTCTTAGTGTATATGTTGTAGCAGAGTCCCAACGCGGCATAATGGGTTATGTTTTGGAGTAAAAATTATATAATAAACAGCGCAAAACAATACCCAACAAATTTCACATAATAGAGGAATAAAGTGAAAAACTCAGATTTTGATTTAAAGTGTCCAAAATTATTTTGGACACTTTAAATCAAAATATGAGTTTTTCACTTTATTCCTCTATTATGTGAAATTTGTTGGGTATTGTTTTGCGCTGTTTATTATATAATTTTTATGATTTGGTGTTTACATTAGTGCACAGCAGCATTTCAAATTTTAGGGGTGGGGATTGTTCTGTGGCGCAGGAGTATATATTTATATATGTTTTGGAGTAGTCTTTCTTAACTTTTTTAACACAGAGGAACCCTTGAAATAACTTAAGGTCACAGGGGAACCCTTACTTATAATTACTATAGCTACAACTTACAGTACAGTGGTGGTCAGTAGGAAGAATGCTTCTTATATTTTTCATCATTGGCAAGAATTCCCCTTATAGATGGCTAAAAAGATCAATAAGGTGAGTGGGAACTTATCTAATAGTCAGAAACTGCTCATTGCTCAAGGAAACCCTAGGGACCTTTGGAGGAACCCCAAGTAACCTGGTTGATAAAGGCCATATTGTAGGGTTGATTAGTGCCATGGTATGCTTTTATCTCTATTTGTGTATATAATAACGATATCTTTTTGACTTTATGGCTGTGAGTTAATTATATGGCTAAAACGATCATTGATATGAGTGGGAACTTATCTAAGAGTCAGAAACTGCTCATTGCTCAAGGAAACCCTAGGAACCTCTGGAGCAGTGGTTCTTAACCTTTTTGGAGGTACTGAACCCCACCAGTTTCATATGCGCATTCACCGAACCCTTCTTAATTGGAAAAATAAAATATGATTTTTAAAATTCAAAACATAGGTATATATTTATACATAGGTGCACAAAATGAACAAAACCATTAAGAACAAAGAACAAAACCATTAAAACATGATTTTCACACAAAAACAAAATAATGAATATTTACCGCAAATCAGTGTGACTTCTGCTGTTGTCTTTCAGAGGCCAGTTCAGAAATGCGCGGCATTACCTTGGCAAGTGCCACTCTCATGTCATTTTCGCAACAAAGTCTGTTCCTTTTCTTCATCTTTATGTCCAGCATCCTCGAAAAGGATTGCTCGCAAAGATATGTTGTAACAAACGGTATGAAAATTCATCCCCCATAGTAATTCATCCCCCATATAGAAATTCATCCCCCATATAGTAATTCATCCCCCATATAGTAATTCATCCCCCATAGTAATTCATCCCCCATATAGTAATTCATCCCCCATATAGTAATTCATCCCCCATAGTAATTCATCCCCCATATAGTAATTCATCCCCCATATAGTAATTCATCCCCCATAGTAATTCATCCCTCATAGTAATTCATCCCCCATATAGTAATTCATCCCCCATATAGTAATTCATCCCCCATAGTAATTCATCCCCCCATATAGTAATTCATCCCCCATATAGTAATTCATCCCCCCTATAGTAATTCCTTCCCCATATAGTAATTCATCCCCCATATAGTAATTCATCCCCCATAGTAATTCATCCCCCATATAGTAATTCATCCCCCATATAGTAATTCACCCCTCATATAGTAATTCATCCCCCATATAGTAATACATCCCCCATATAGTAATACATCCCCCATATAGTAATTCATCCCCCATATAATAATTCATCCCCCATATAGTAATTCATCCCCCATATAGTAATACATCCCCCATATAGTAATTCATCCCCCATATAGTAATTCATCCCCCATATAGTAATACATCCCCCATATAGTAATTCATCCCCCATATAGTAATTCATCCCCCATATAGTAATTCATTCCCCATAGTAATTCATCCCCCCTATAGTAATTCATTCCCCATAGTAATTCATCCCCCCTATAGTAATTCATTCCCCATATTAATTCATCCCCCATATTAAGTCCCCCCTGTGTCAATTCACTTACCTTTGCTCCGCGCGTTCCTCTCGCTGTATTCCCACGCCGTTCCGGTCTTCAGGGCGGACTGTGAGAGGAGCCTAGCTCCTCTCACGTTCGTCACGCTGCCCCGCCTACATACATCCTGACAGCCAATCACTGGCTATCAGGATGTGAGTGGCAGCGAGACTGGCCAATCATTGCATTTGAGTCCCTGCCGCCCGAGAGGAGGGAGGGGAGCGGGCGCCCGGCACACAAGAGCCGCGGCTTGCCGACCCCTGGGCATGTCATCACAAATCATGAGTCGGGTGTGGGTCACCTCCGCCGAACCCCCGAGACTGACTCACCGAACCCCTGGGGTTCGATCGAACCCAGGTTAAGAACCACTGCTCTGGAGGAACCCCAAGAGTCCATTAAATCCTGGTTGAGAAATGCTGTCTTGGAGTGTTGTTTAGTGCCATGGTATGCTTTATCTCTATTTGTATATGTAATAAAGAGATGTTTTTTGACTTTATGGCTGTGAGTTAATTATATTTTGATAAAAGTAATTTGGGGTTTATATGGGATCTTCCCTGGTAGCCCTTTTAGCGGTGGTTTGACAGTTGTTGCTTTTGGATATAAACTAGCAATCCATGAGACATAAAAGCATTCAATAGTTGCATAGTTGTTTCATATAAAGAAACACAGTTCCCATTCCTATGTCATAGTTATGCACGTGAACGGAACATTTTATTGGACACATTTTTGTAAGATAAAATAACTCACGGAGCTCATTGAATTGATGACATACATTTGCTGACCATTGCCAGATCCAGTATAGCACAGATATTCAGCAACACAGTGACACTTTTTATAAGAAAGGAAAAATACATTTTAAGTGTTGCTTCTTCTCTTTAAACTTTGAGGGCTCAAATGTCTTCTTGCATTTGGCAATTTCCGAAATATACATTGCTTTACATAAGGTTTGTTCCATTGATGTGTTGCAAAAAATTCTTACATAACCGCCTTGTTGATACTTGACCTTCATTCATAATTCTCTATATGATAGCAAGGGAAAATTAAAAGAGACTAATTAACTTGATATATTGTATATTATTTCTTTTTCCTGGTCTTTCCTGGAAAAAGTTCATCTGGACCAATGACCAAAAAAATGTAAAACCTGAAACATTCCCAATTAATTAGGGACAATGTAAGACAATCATTATGTATAAATGATTAGGTAACCTATTTAGTCGCTGTTACATAAGTTACATAAATAGGTTGACTCCTTTGTAGCTTTACAAATTTATTTGAATGCAATGAAATGAAGGGTAGAATGGCAGACCGATGAAAAATGATATGTAATCTAAAAGTAGGGCGGGGCTGTCTTCAGCATTGTATAAGCTTTACCATGTTACATAAAGAAAAAAAAAAAAGCTATAAGACTGCACATGCAACAAGCTCCGTGTACACACTGTGCCTAAAGAAAACATTATTTATATTGCTGATCATTCACAATAGAAGAGAGAAGGGTTATCCTTATCTCAGCACATTCCAACTCAACCCATTGTACCCCTAGAGGCAATCCATTACTAAAGATCCTGTTTTTCTTCTATTAGTATCAAGTTGGAAACTATATTAGGTGTGAAACTTCAGAAGACAGAGTGTGAATCTACCATGGAGAATAAAGGTACGTTCTGAAACTCTAAAGCAACCTCTCTTTACAGTGCACTCATCGTCAGCCTGAAAAGAGAGAATTTATGTGTTGAATAAATTAAATGAAAATCACAATCTGCCATGGCTGTGTCTCTTGATCTTAATTTATAGGCTGAATATTAGTTTATTAGAATGGCTACCACCATAATTTAGAGACTGGTGCTCTTAGTATTGAAGCAAGTCAACCTATTGGGCTAGTAAACCTCTTCTTTCTTTAATGAATTCAATATTTAATTGTAGTATGCATAACATGAGTTTTTTTTTCATTCAACGAATTGCTTTCACATCCACTCCCACATTGTCGGTGCATTGACTTGTTTTTTTTTAGTTTCTGTCTTCTTCTAAAGGTTGTTGGAATGATATCAAGGTAGATGGACAAAGAAGCATCTGGGAGTTGAAATTTAAAGGAATATACCTATATATCTATATATATATATATCTATATATATATATATATATACACACAATATATATATATATATATATATATATTAATGGTCACTGGCAAAATAAATAAAATAAAAAATGCATACCATAAGAGCAATCTAATTATTTTTTTTTTATGTTTGCATTTATGTTACAGTTTATCAACATTGTCTATTTCTGTATTTAATATGGGTACTGTCTGCCTTCATTTTGTAAAGCTCTGTGCAAACTTCTTTAATCTTGTATAATAATAATCAAAATAATAATAATCTTTATCAACTTAGAATCATATATGGTATCAGAGCTGTTTGCATTGGTTTCAAATATTTTTTTCAAGAATCTGTATCACCAAAATTAGTTATGATGAGGAGCAGATGGGGCTTATTGCCAAGCTAATGTTAACCCTTTGGAAATTTGCACATAATATTTTATTCATGTGATTATAATTTATTTACATCCATGATTTACTATTATTATTTTTTTTTTTGTAGAGAACCAAGTCTACACAATGCTGGTACAGCTTACCAGACCTAAAAAGGTCCTTCAGCTTTGCAACCTCTCCATTGACAGTATAATGATGTTGTGTAACTACTTACCTGATTATGGATGCCTGGTTACATCTGAATCAGAATATTCTTCCAAACATTTTGCTAAGGAGAAAAAAATACATAAACGAAAAGGAAGAAAAGAGGACATTTTAAAGGTAACCATGTCATTCAAATAACTAGTGAATAAAATAAAGAAACAATGTTTATATATATATATATATATATATATATATATATATATCAGGGGCGGACTGGCCATTTGGAAACTCGGGCACTGCCCGAGGGCCCAGGGTCATCAGGGGGCCCCATGAGATGCCCCTGGTACCTTTTTCATAGGCTTTTTTGAGTTTGGGCAAGGACACAGGGGCCCCATGATCCCCTATTGCCCGGGGGCCCCATGAGCTGTCAGTCCGCGCCTGATATATATATATATTTACACTCACCAGCCATTTTATTAGTTGATACAAGGCAATATGGATTCAGGCTTTTATGTTGTTATGTTGTTTATGCCAAATTCTGACTTTACCATCTCATGTTGAAGCAACCAGTCTGCCCATTCTCCTCTGACCTCTAACATCAACAAGGCATTTTTGTCTACACAACTGCCGTTCACTGGATATTTTCTCTGTTTCGGACCATTCTCTGTATACCCTAGAGATGGTTGTGTATAAAAATCCCAGTAGATCAGCAGTTTTTGAAATACGCAGACCAGCCTGTCTGGCACCAACAACCATGCCACGTTCAAAGTAATTTAAATCCCCTTTCTTCTCCATTCTGATGCTCGGTTGGAACTTCAGCAAGTTGTCTTCACCACTTCTACATGCCTAAACGCATTGAGTTGTTGCCATGTGATAGGCTGACTAGCAATTTGTGTTACCAAGCACTTGAAAAGGTATACCGAATAAAGTGGCCAGTGAGTGTGTGTATATATATATATATATATATATATATTTCCCTGAAACCTCAGATGGAGCCATACAGAGGGGGAGGGCAAGGGAGATGGGAGGAGTCTCTGCTCTGACTCATTCTTTTGCATACATTTTTATCTTAAAGTGTTACTAAACCCACAACAGTACAATCAGTCTGTATATGCAGTAAAGCATGCTTGTTATACTCACTGTGGAACCTAAGGGGTTAATCCTCTGCATTGTGTAAAAAAGCTATTTGATCCTGACTTCTCTGCCCCTCCTTTTGTTGAAATGACCACCTGATACAGACTGAATCCATAGTCACATACACATGCACATGTACATGTTTGGTGTGTATTGCTAGAGAGGCTTTTTTTTTTCTCGGGAGGGTGCATGTGATCAGCACAGGGCCAATCAGCACTGTCCAGACAGAGGTCAGGGGTTTCACATCCTCCAAGAGCAGAAAGAAAACTCCTCCTACAAGCTTTAACCAGTGCTCTGCTGAAGTCACAAGACTGCTATATACTGCTGATGAGAAAAGGTATTTAGCAGTTTATATTTACTAAAATAATTGCATTTCCATGTTGTGTGTACTGTGGGAGACCAGATATAGTGAATGCAGGGTCCTGGGAGATCAGATGTAGTGAATGCAGGGTCTGGGGAGAACAGATATAGTGAATGCAGGTTCTGGGGAGACCAAATATAGGGAATGCAGGGTCCGGGGAGACCAGATATAGTGAATGCAGGGTCCGGGGAGACCAGATATAGTGAATGCAGGGTCCGGGGAGACCAGATATAGTGAATGAAGGGTCCGGGGAGAGCAGATATAGTGAATGCAGGGTCCTGGGAGATCAGATGTAGTGAATGCAGGGTCTGGGGAGATCAGATATAGGGAACGCAGGGTCCAGGGAGACCAGATATAGTGAATGCAGGGTCCGGGGAGACCAGATATAGTGAATGCAGGGTCCTGGGAGATCAGATGTAGTGAATGCAGAGTCTTGGGAGAGCAGATATAGTGAATGCAGGGTTCAGGGAGACCAGATATAGTGAATGCAGGGTCAGAGGAGACCAGATATAGTGAATGCAGGGTCCGGGGAGACCAGATATAGTGAATGCAGGGTCCGGGGTTTAGTATCACTTTTAGCTCTTTAAACACTGCTTCAATAGAGTGGGTCTAAAGCTGGCCATATACCAGTAGAATTTAGTTAGAGAGTTTTTATTTTAAGAACCTTCATTTGATTTTTTAATCTGCGGTCAAATCAACATTGGTTTTTGATCGCAGTGATTGGAAAATCTGAATTAGCAGGATGGAAAATGTTTCTCGAATGAACATATTTTTAACAAGGAATGTGGTTTTTGTTCAGGAATGAATCAAATGTTAAAAGCAAACAGAATTTTGAAGTACTTTCTAACAACATTCGTCAAGTCATCATGCACTGAAAATTTTCATACAAATGTTTGTGTAGTGCTACTACCGTAGGAGCCACGGGAACACTGTGGTCTTCCACAGTTACTTTGCCCTGAAGCCAGGCACATAGGCTCATTCCCACATTTCTTCAATAGCCAGTCAAGACGTGTTGTTTTTATTTGGAGAATTTGGATAGGGATGAGGAAGATGAATGGGATACTCCACAAATAGGAACTATGTACATTGAGGACTTTATCTAAACTTCAAGATAAGCTATCTTGGATCTTTGCTTGAATCAAACAGTGGACTTCAGCTGTAGTAGTAGTAGTAGTCAGGCCCAGACTGGCCATAGGGCACACCGGGCATTTGCTTGGTGGGCCAGGGCTACCTGGATAGGCAGGGCGGCCGGGTGGCACATAGAGGAACTAGACCATGCATTTCTCTCCTGCCGAGGAGAGAAGTGCATGGTCTGGTTCCTCTATGTGCCACCTGGCCACCCCTTCTATCCATTTTCTGTTGCCATGGGCTCCTGTATGCTCCCACCCGCAGCTAGCCCCCCCTCATTTACGTCAGCACTGCCCCCGGGTCCCCCTCCCTGCAGCTGCTGTGGAGCATCTGTCAGGATAGACTGTCGCCAGTGCTGACAGTTTTCCCACCACCACAGATGGGCGATGAGAGGGAAAGTTGGTTTCTTTCTTTCTTTCTTTCTTTCTTTCTTTCTTTCTTTCTTTCTTTCTTTCTTTCTTTCTCTCTCTCTCTCTCTCTCTCTCTCTCCCCCTCCCTCTCCCTCTCTCCCTCTTTCTCTCTGTCTCTTCTTTCTTTCTGATGGGAGAGGAGAAAGAAAACTGGTTCTGCCCCAACCACACTCCCCAGCAGTCTTGTATCTTCTCTCCCCCCTTCTTTCTTTCTTTCTTTCTTTCTTTCATTCTTTCTTTCTTTCTTTCTTTCATTCTTTCTTTCTTTCTTTCTTTTTCTTTCTCTCTCTCTCTCTCCCTCTCTCTCTCTGTCTCTTCTTTCTTTCTGATGGGAGAGGAGAAAGAAAACTGGTTCTGCACCACCCACACTCCCCAGAAGTCTTGTATCTTCTCTCCCCCTTCTTCTTTCTTTCTTTCTTTCTTTCTTTCCTTCTCTCTTTCTCTCCTACAAATAAAATATAAAATTGTAAAAAATAAAATAAAAATAAAAAACTGCTGACACTAGTGTCAGGCCCTGGTGTTCTGCCACTGGGCTCTGAGGAAAGGGTACTCGGGCTTGGGGCTCTCAATCTAAAAAGCCTTGCCTATTTTTTGTGTCAGTCCGGGCCTGGCAGTACTAATAGTAGTAGTAGTAGTAGTAGTAGTAGTAGTAACTTCTTAAGAGCCAAATCTTCAGTAGACAGCCCCTCAGTCAGCATAGCAGAACCTGGGTTTCAGCATTCAGGCCCTCAGGTTGCCAATCTGAGGCCACATGGCAATAGATGCTGGTTAGGGCAATGTGCCCTCTCCCAGGCTGGAACAATCCTAAACAGGAAAGACCCAGAGCCCGTTTTCAACTCCCCTGCTACATATATACTCTTATTTTAGCATTTAAATAATGCCTGGAAAGCTTTAGCATAGAAAGTTTGTCAGTACACCTGAACCATCCTAGGACAGCCTGCTTCACCCCCTCATCATTGTGTTCACCGTTCGCAGAAAGATTTGTCTCTTGTGCAATTTCACAACAGGTTATGCGTTGATTATCCAGGATAAGGTGTTCCATGTGCTGTATGTTCACAGGATTGACTGCTGTGGGCTGGGAACCACCATGGCCAGGATTGTCACTAATGGACAGACGGCCATCTTTGAAACATTTACACTATTCAGATGTCTTACTGCAGCTGAGCGCCTCATCACCGTACTGTACTTGAAGTCTTTTGTAGTTATCCGCAGGTTTTACGCTGTCGTTCACAAAAAATGTCATCACCACATGCCATTGTCTGCCACATTGATTAATGGTCTCTGGACTGGCCCGTGACATATGCGCCGCTTGTAATAGGACACACTTCCACTTACTACTGCGTGTAGTACCGCCTCGCTAGCATCCCTTTTTATACCTGTAAAATTAAAAGTCCCAGTTTGACTTGAACACCACCCGTATATACAGTTACCCAGCATTCCTTCAGAACCAGTCTCTTTGGGATAGGCTGAGGCTGTATCAATATTCATGCATAACTCCACACCTATCATGCAGAAACTTCTCCAGTTTCCTGGATACAGACAAAGCTATAGGCAGACTGGCAGAACCTGAGCACACAGAGCAGACCTAATTAAATGATCACAGCTTCCTAACACATAATTGCCGTCTCTCTGACCACAGAGAGACAACCTAATTTACCCAACAAACATAACTAATTCTGTCTATCTAACCTTATGACTTACCTAGGAGGGTGCTACATCTGTACAAATTTTCATGTAGAGGATCATTTGATAATCTACTAGTGTATGGCCAGTTTAAAATATCACATATCTAAGGAAGGGGGTAGGGTTAGGTTTCCTATTGTTCTTCCCTGTCCTGGGCTTGTTTGGACTTTCTATCCCTACTTCTTTGCTAGGCTGTAGAAGAAAGGAGGGGAGGGGATTTGCTGCTAAGGTAATGGATGTAAGGGTCCTTTCACACGGGGCGAACCCGTGATCCTCGCTGATCCCCACTGAGCAAGCGGATGACAGAGCAGACAGAGCTGCAGAGCAGACACAGAGCTGCTCGCTCTCCTTAGTGGGCGGTTGGATGAAAATGGACCGCCTTTCTATTTTCAGCAGACCCGATCCGATGGACAGAGGGGGAATTGGATCCCGGTCCGCCCCTTTTTTGTGGGTCGGATCGAATTGGATGTCCGTTTACACCTGCCGCTCCATAGAGGAGAATGGAGGTTCTGATCGGGTCTGCCTGAAAAATGGGCTGGCGGACCTGATCAGAACATCCATGTGAAATGAGCCTTTAGAGTGTAGAATCTTCCACTGAGGGGGTTCCCCTGCTGGATTCTGTTCACAGGGCTGGCACTAAATGAAAGAGACTGTACTCATGCAAAATCCTGGCCTGGGGAGAGACAGCGGCACGGGAACATTTGATAGGTAAGAGATCATCAGTGGGAGGGGGGAGTGGATAGGGGTTACCTTTCACTGCTGACCACCAGTGCCCTGGGGAGGAGTAGGACGGGGAGGTTAACTTTCACAGCCACTGTTGAATGACACTGCCACTGACCATCAATGTTGGGAGGTAGGGTCATAGTACTAACACCAGTGCTGGGGGTTATTATTGCACTCACTGACACCAATGCTGGGGGGTTATTAAACTCACTGACATGATGCTTGTGGTTATTATTGAATCCCTTGACACCAGCCCTGGGGGTTAATATTGAACTCACTGACACCAGTCCTGGGGGTTATTATTCCATTATTATTCCACTCACTGACACCAATACTGGGGGTTATTGCATTCCCACTTCAATGTGCATTGAGATACACTGCAAAAAAATCAGCAGGACCAAACGTTGCGAAAATGTGCTGCTATTGTGCTATTGTGTGTAACCCATGTGCGTTTGAGCTTGATGCCATGAACCGATGGCCAGAAATTCTCCTTCAGCATTTTCTGGTAGAGTGCAGAATTCATGGTTCCATCAATTATGGAAAGTTGTCCAGGTCCTGAAGCTGCAAAGCAGCCCCAGATCATCGCACTACCACCACCATGTTTGACTGTAGATATTACGTTCTTTTTATGAAATGCTGTATTAATTTATGGGATGCACACCTTCCAAAAAGTTCAACTTATGTCTTATCAATATTTGCCCAAACATTGGGGATAATCAAGATGTTTTTTGGCAAATGTGAGACAAGCCTTTGTTCAGCAGTGGCTTTCGCCTTGGAACTCCCCCATGTAGGCCATTTTGCCCAGTCTCTTTCTTATTGTTGAATCATGAACACCGACTTTAACTGAGGCAAGTGAAGCCTGCAGTTCTTTAGATGTTGTTCTGGGTTCTTTTATGACCTCCTGGATGAGTCATTGTTGTGCTCTTGGAGTAATTTTGGCAGGCTGGCCACTCCTTGGAAGGTTCACCGCTGTTCCAAGTTTTATCCATTTGTGGATATTTTCTATTGGGGTCCTCAATGGTTAGACACTAACCGTGTAGACAGGGGACATGGACAGCAGTAGACATCTAGCAGAGGTTCCAACCCTTTCCTAAACTATCCAGAATGAGAAAACATATTATTATACAGGATTTATATAGCGCCAACAGTTTGCGGAGCACTTTACGACGCGAGGGCAGACAGTACAATTACAATACAATTCAATATAGTAGGAAACAGAGGGCCCTGCTTGTTAGAGCTTACAATCTAGAATACTGCATGAATTTTGTTTTAGGTCAACAAAATACGCGTATTTAAAAAATTGAGAAAAATGGATCTTTTGAACAGTAAAGTTTTTTTTCTTTTATAGTCTTCATCCAGTACACTCTGTACACCACACACCATAAAATCAGTCCATGCCTACATCCCAGCATGAATCCCCCCCCTCCCCCCTCTGATCAGTCATCTGTGCCAAGCTCCTCACTAAAACCGCTCGACTGTCTCCGACAGCAAGAAAATGAATCAATTGCCTACAGAGGATATTAAATGATGGTGTCACTTTCCTTTACGCCGTTAGTTACAAACCTTTTATCCACATAATTATTCTTCCCATTATCTCTCTCCTGGGTATAGACATTGTCTCCTCTTCTGTTGATTGTGATTAGTCAGTTGAGATTAGTGCCAGACATGACAATGCAGTAGGAATGTTTTCATTTTAAATCTGCTTTTTCCCCCATTTTATTTGAGCCTTTTGAAGGTCTGACCATCAAAAATGGATATTTTGCTTGTTGGTGGAAATGAGACAATGGAGTCCTTTAATGATTCTTGTATCACCATTGGATCATGGCCTTGTCCATTCTCAATCTCACTCACTCTTCAGCTGCTATTCTTGTGTTTTGTATTCTATTCGGGACCAACATATTCATTTTTTACTGACCCCATAGCTCTAAGGGGATACACTAGTGATGTAGCAGTCAAGTAGAAGGGAGTCGCATTGGCAGCATTGCCAATCTACCAGATTGAAATTCACTGACACGACACCCAAAATTTACTAGAACTGCCAAGCTTTTACTGGCATTTCCAAAACTTACAAAATTGCAGTTTTAAAGTGTTACTCTACCCAGGACCCTGCATTCACTATATCTGGTCTCCCACAGTACACTGAACATGTGATAAAATGGGCTTCCTATGATCACTATTCTTAAATAAAAGACAGTTTTTTGGCATGATCAGTCATATTTTTAATATCAATACCAAAATTTCACGATTTCAGCCAGGGTATGCAAATGTTTGAGCACAACTATACATACAGGTGGTGCAATCTCCAACAAAACTGTCGAATGCAAAAGACTTTTAAGGTATCCACATCACCACACATTTTGATAAGAATATATACCTATTTTTATTCAAGATAACAACAAGTCCAAGTGTAGCTCTACCCACTGAAGGAACCAGTGGGTTCTGAGGTTCTTTCCCACACAATGCAAAGGCAGCCAGGCACACAACAATTCAATCACTCTGGCTTGAATAAACAGTCTAGGGGTTGGTCTTTTTTTGTAATTTATTGCTGAGGAACTTGCAAAAAGGGGAAGGTAAGGGGATATGGGATACTGAAAAGTGTCAACCTTAGACAGCAGAAGGCACTTCCAACTCAGGAACAGCAACACAATCAAAAGTAGGTTGAAACAGTCTACATGTTCACAGCAGAAGACTACAAAGCTGCTTTAGCACAAGTAAAGGTAGACTGGAACAGTCCTTAGGTTCATGGCTGGGGACCATGAATTGAGGTGCAGCACAAGAAGAGGCTCTACTTACACTGTCCTGGAACAGGATCAGTCCATAAGTGCAGCCTCTTGTGGAGTAGTCCTCATCCTGTGCAAAAGGGCTCCAGGGGCAAGCACCCCCCCCACCCTCAGATCCCAGAGCCAACAATCTCCTCAGGGCTCCAGACTATTTAACAGCAGCCCAGCCACCATCTGAGCACCCCTCCCCACTGATTGTCTAGCTCCTGCTGAATATTCAGGCTGGACATTTGAATACTCCCTAGGCTCCAGAAACTGCTTCTAGAGGCAGGGGAGAGTAATCAAACTCTTACCCTGTGAACAGACCAAAGCAAATGATCACTGCCAAGAACTAAATGTACCTAGCAGCCTAATTACCTTTATCTCAAAAAGAAAAACAAAAAAGTGTTGCTGTAACTGCCCAAAATGTTAGCTGGAGTTCGGCTTTAATTTGTTAGTCTAGTCTATTTAATCTGCTAGCACATCTAACACTACCCTCTCCCTAGATTGACAATACTGCTGTCCAAAGGTGCCTCCACTGATCCTCCATTCCAAGTGGAGACACCCTAAGACAGGAAGCTTGTTATTGGCCAAAACACCAGGTAAAAATGAAGGAACACAATAAAGGATAAACAATGTTGTTTTATTAAAAACAGGTAGGGATGTGCATGACAGAAATATTTATTTCATTTCAGACTAGTTCATTAAGTTAATACACTGCATTAAAAAATTAAAGGAAAACTTTTTAATCAGTATAGTATAGCATCAATTCATTGAAACTCCTGGGATATTGATCTGGTCAGTTAAGTAGCAGAGGGGGTTGTTAATCAGTTTCAGCTGTTTTGGTGTTAATGAAATTAACAACACGTGCACTAGATGGACAACAATGAGATGACCCCCAAAACAGGAATGGTTTTAGAGGTGGAGGCCACTGACATTTTTTCCCTACTCATCTTTTCTGACTGTTTTTCACTAGTTTTGCATTTGTCTAGGGCCAGTGTCACTACTGGTAGCATGAGGCCATACCTGGACCCTACAGAGGTTGCACTGTCAGTCCAACTCCTCCAGGATGGCACATCGATACGTGCCATTGCCAGAAGGTTTGCTGTGTCTCCAAGCACAGTCTCAAGAGCACGGAGGAGATTCCAGGAGACAGGCAGTTACTCTAGGAAAGCTGGACAGAGCAATAGAAGGTCCTTAACCCATCAGCAGGACTGGTATCAATGGTGTGAATGTCTCTGACAAACAATAAGAACAGACTTCATGAGGGTGGCCTGAGGGCCCGACATCCTCTAGTGGGCCCTGTGCTCACTGCCCTGCACCATAGAGCTCTATTGGCATTTGCCATTGAACACCAGAATTGGCAGATCCTCCACTGGCGCCCTGTGCTTTTCACAGATGAGAGCAGGATTCACCCTGAGCACATGGGACAGACATGAAAGGGTCTGGAGAAGCCATGGAGAATGTTATGCTGCCTGTAACATCAATCATCATGACTGTTTTGGTGGGGGGTCAGTGATGGTCTGGGGAGGCATATCCATGGAGGGACGCACAGACCTCTACAGGCTAGACAATGGCACCCTGACTGCCATTAGGTATGGGGATGAAATCTTTGGACCCATTGTCAGACCCTACGCTGGTGCAGTGGGTCCTGGGTTCCTCCTGGTGCACAACAATGCCTGGCCTCATGTGGCGAGAATATGCAGACAGTTCCTGGACGATGAAGGAATTGATACCATTGAATGGCCCCCATGCTCGCCTGACCTAAATCCACTAGAACACCTCTGGGATATCATGTTTCGGTCCATCCAACGCCGCCAGGTTGCACCTCAGACTGTCCAGGAGCTCAGTGATGCCCTGGTCCAGATCTGGGAGGAAATTCCCCAGGATATAATTCGTTGTCTCATTAGGAGCATTCATTTTGTATATTCATCATTTTCAAATCGATTTGTAATTCAAATTTTGGAAGACGGCTATATTCGTTCTATTTCATTCTATTCTAATCTGTTCAATTTGTTTCTATTCTATTATTTTATCTTCTATTCTATTTTATTTTGTTCTGTTATATTCCTTTATTTTCTATTCTATTCTGACATATCCTATTCTATTTTTTTCTATTCTCTTTTATTTTCTGTTCTATTCTATTCTGTTTTATCCTTTTCTATTCCTTTATTTTCTATTCTATTCTGTTTTATTCATTTCTATTTCTTTATTTTCTATTCTATTCTGTTGTATTCTTTTCTATTCCTTTATTTTCTATTCTATTCTGTTTTATTCATTTCTATTTCTTTATTTTCTATTCTATTCTGTTGTATTCTTTTCTATTCCTTTATTTTCTATTCTATTCTGTTTTATTGTATTCTAGTCTATTCCTTTATTTTATACTCTATTCTGATTTATTCTCATCTTTTCTATTCTATTGTTTTATTTTTGTTCTAGCTCTTACAGAAGGAATTGGCTTTTTATAGAAGAACTTATCTTTTAATCTTGGTGCCTTTTACCTGATTGGAGTTTCCTTTCTGCTTCAATGATTGGTTTAATGAAGAATGAAAAGGCAATGTACCAGCTTGGCTGCTAGCTCAGACAGTGGTGGTGCACTGGAACATTTGGAAAAGCTGCTTTTGGTGCTCCACAGGGAAAAAAGGCTTTTGCTAGTTGCCTCACTAATAACAAAGGACACAAAGGCACCCTGCAATGCTTGATGTTCTCCTATCCAGTATGCTATATCCAGTAAAGGACCAAAATCACACCATGTGAGTGCCTCTCACTTGTACAAGTAATGTTGTTCCTGGCAAATATATGCCTTAATGTGCTGATGTGTAGCCAACCTCTGCACCAGGCAAGTAAAAAAAAACAGATTTAAGTTACATGAGAGCTGATGTGTAGCCAATTCTTTAGGAATGTGGAAGTATTTATTTTTCACGACACTCATGCAATTTCTAGGTGCTACCATCCTGAAAAGTCAATGCTCACTAACTCTTTGTAATAAATGGACTTTGAAAGGTATCTCCTAGAATACAATAGATATCAACCACACAGGAAAAAAAAAATATATATTTTATTAGGCACAACTCATATAGAAATAGAGATTGGCATATCAAAACCAAGGACAGTAATTCTCCATTCTATACGCTTGTTGTTACATAGATATACCTAGTCACTACTATTGAATGAATTATGCATGAGAAATATCCCGTTTCACCAGCGGAAAATATGTTTCACAGAAAAATCCACTTCACCAGGACCAACGATGGAGAAGGTTATACAGCATTCACAGAATTTACAATGATTGTTTCATTTACTATAGATCAGTGGTCTCCAAACTGTGGCCTGGGGGCTGGATGAGACCCTTTGCTTTCCTTTATCTGGCTCTTGGGGTACTGTACCTCTTAATGATACAACACACTATTCTTTCCACTGACACCAGTGATGGGGTATTATACCCCCCACTGCCAATGACGGTATAGTATTCCTCCCACTGACACCAACAATGCAGCACTGTTCTTCTCACTGACACTAATGATAGGGCAATATTCCTCCCACTGACACCAACGATGGGGCACTATTCTTCCCACTGACCAATGGTGAAGCACTATTCTTCTCACTGACACCAATGGTTAGGCACTATTCTTCCCACTGACACCAATGGTGAAGCACTATTCTTCCCACTGACACCAATGGTTAGGCACTATTCTTCCCACTGACTCCAATGATGAGGCACTATTCCTCCAACAAACAACAAAGATGAGGCACTATTCCTCCCGCTGACACCAACGATTGGGCACTATTCCTTTCACTGAAACCAGTGATGGGGCACTATTCTTCCCACTGACACCAATGGTGAAGCACTATTTCTCCCACTGACACCAACGATGGGGCACTATTCTTCCAACTGACACCAATGATGAGGTACTATTCTTCCAACAAACACCAAAGATGAGGCACGAGTCCTCCCTCCCGCTGACACCAACGATTGGGCACTATTCCTTTCACTGAAACCAGTGATGGGGTACTATACCCCCCACTGCCAATGACGGTATAGTATTCCTCCCACTGACACTAACAATGCGGTATTGTTCCTCTCACTGACACTAATGATAGGGCAATATTTCTCCCATTGACACCAACAGTGCGGCACTGTCCATCTCACTGACACTAATGATAGAGCACTATTCTTCCCACTGACACCAATGATGAGGCACTATTCCTCCAACAAACACCAAAGATGAGGCACGATTCCTCCCACTGACACCAACGATTGGGCACTATTCCTTTCACTGAAACCAGTCATGGGGTATTATACCTCCCACTACCAATAATGCTATACTGTTCCTCCCACTGACACCAACAATGGGGTGCAATTCCCCCCCTGACACCAACCATGGGGCACTATTCCTCCCACTGAAACCAATGATGGGGCACTATTCCTCCCACTGACACCAATGATGGGGCACTATTCCTCCCACTGACACCAATGATGGGGCACTATTCCTCCCACTGACACCAATGATGGGGCACTATTCCTCCCACTGACACCAACAATGAGACACTATTCCTCCCATGGATACCAACATCCAGCTCCCCTAAAGGCTGATGGACAGTAAACTGGTCCTTTGTTTAGACAGTTTAGAGACCCCTGGCATAGAGCATTAGATACAATTACTTGACAAAGAAAATAGCACCTAGAAGGAAATACCTGGGAAATATTACTATATGGAGCCTAAAACCTGGTGAATTCTCAGATTCACAAATGTCCTGCAAATTGGAGAAGCAGTCTCCCGTTCTTCCTTCCCCAGATAACAGAGAGCTTGACAGCATGGATTCTGTGTAACTTTCTTCACTGCTGGTCCTGGTGAAGTGGATTTTTTTTTATGAAACGCGTTGACTGCAGTTTGCTGTTGGTGAAATGTGATATTTACCATGTACAGTATAATCCCTATTAGTGGTCACTTGTAATATCTATGTAACATGCATATACACTCTCTGGCCACTTTATTAGGGACACCTACTAGTCCTGGGTTGGACCCCCTTTTGCCTTCAGAACTGCCTTAGTTCTTCATGACATAGATTCAACAAGGTGTTGGAAACATTCCTCAGAGATTTTGGTCCATATTGACATGAGTTAATGTTGCCCATTTATCATCTCAGACCAGTCTGCCCATTTTCCGCTGATATCAACAAGGCATTTTCATCCACACAACTGCCGCTCACTGGATATTTTCTCTTTTTCAGACCATTCTCTGTGAACCCTAGAGATGGAAATCCCAGTAGATCAGCAGTTTTTTTTTTAAATACTCAGACCAGCCCGTCTGGCACCAACAACCATGCCACGTTCAAAGTCACTTAATTCCCCTTACTTACCCATTCTGATGCTCAGTTTGAACTTCAGCAAGTTGTCTTCACCACGTCTAGATGCCTAAATGCATTGAGTTACTGCCATGTGATTGGCTGATTAGCAATTTATATTACCATGCAATTTTACCAGACTATTGCCTACTCTGCTCAGTTTTAGGCGATCAGGGAAGCCTATCCTGCCCTCAGCTGATAATGGAATATTCTATTCCTCCTACCAGTCCATCCCCCAGAGTTACTACCTTTTGTTCCACTAGCCCCTCCCTCTTAGATTGTAAGCTCCCAGGACCAGGCCCTCCTAACCCTCTTGTATTGAACTGTATTGTTGCTGTATTGTCTCCCTTATATTGTAAAGTGCTGAGCAAACTGTTGGCGCTATATAAATCCTGTATAATAATAATAATAATTGAACAGGTGTACCTAATAAAGTGGTGAGTGCATAATGGATTTTTATTTACATAGAGGGTGGGCCATGGTTCCGGAATCAGACCACTGCCTGGATTACCACCATCAGCCAGGCACCAGCCATCTGAGCACCAGTTGGCTGCTACATTATCACTTAGGCTCCATGCACATCGGGTGTTTTAATAACACTGGTAGCGTTAGCTATGTAAAGTCACCTTAAAAACGCGTGTTTTTCAGCATTTTTGCATTAGTGTTTAGCCGCGTTTTTCCACATTTTTCCTTGTTTGCATTTTTTACACAAAAAATAAATAACATTTTGCCCAAACAATGCCCCAAGACGCCGGTTTGCAGCATTTTACCACATTTTTCAGTGTTAGAGCATTTTTTCCAGCTAAACAAATCCTCTAGAAAGCCACTAGTTCTGAGTTTTTTTTCCAGCCAAAAATCGCTGATTACAGTCTGTGTGTGCACGGACACATAGGATAATATGCTGGGGGGTTTATTGGCTGTAGAAAAAAATGCCAAAAGCCAAAAACAGCCGCTGTAGAAACTCCCCGTGTGCATAAGGACTTATAAAGTGGGTTGGCTTTGAACTGATGCGTTGAAGTGCCTCAACTATTCCCAAAAGATTGGACTCCTTTGAGGTGCAGTTGGCTATCCACTTTCTTTGGTGCTGTATCTCTACAATCTTGACTGATATACCTGGTGTCTTGATATTCCATAGGATTGAATGTGTGACACCAGCACCTGTAGACAAAAAGCTGCACTCAGGAACTGACCACTGGGAAACTCGGGCACTGCCCGAGGGCCCAGGGTCAGTATGGGACCCCATGAGATGTCCCTGGTACCTTTCATAGGCTTTTTTGGGTGTGATTTGAGTGTGGGCGAGGACACAGGGGCACAATGATCCCCTATTGCCCGGGGGCCCCATGAGTTGTCAGTCCGCCCCTGGACAGGAATACATGCAACGTCTGCAATTCAGCAGACTATAAATCAGCCTGTTTATAGGTTGTTTTTTTTTTGTGTGTTCCTGTTGGGAGATTCCCTGACATCCTTTTAGGACAATGGAGATCCAGACCAGGGGCGGACTGACAACTCATGGGGCCCCCAGGCAATAGGGGATCATGGGGCCCCTGTGTCCTTGCCCAAACTCAAAAAAGCCTATGAAATAAGTACCAGGGGCATCTCATGGGGCCCCCTACTGACCCCGAGCCCTCGGGCAGTGCCGAAGTTTACAAATGGTCAGTCCGCCCCTGATCCAGACCAAAGCAAGTGTAGAGCTGGGAAGGGTTAGAAATTCTGACACTGGTTTTGTTACTGTTTGTACCTTCCTGTTCTGGTGAAAACAGCACCCTTCATTTCTAGAGATGTTTCGTTACAGATCTGTTCGTTAAGTTAATAATATCATATAAATTAAGTTAGAATGACTTGTTTTCGGGATTCATTTCGTATATTTGGATTAGCTTCACATATTTGTTATTTTCAAAAAGATTTTAAATAATTTGAACTCGATTCAAAATTTAAAATTCAAAATTTGGATTCTATTTAATTTTATTCTATTCTAATCCATTCTCATCTATTTTATTTTATTCTATTCTATACTATTCTTTTATATTCTGTTTTATTCTATTCTTGTATTTTCTATTCTATTCAGTTCTATTCTATCCCTTAATTTTCTATTCTATTCCTTTATTTTCTATTCTATTCTAGTTGTTTCTATTCTATTATTTTTTCTTTTTTTCTGTTCTATTCCTTTCTATTAAATTCCTTTATTTTATTTTCTATTCTGTTTCATTATATTCTTTTTTATTCTGTCCTATTCTATTCTGTTCTATTCCTTCATTTTCTATTCTTTTATTTTCAATTCTATTATGTTCTATGCTATTATTTTCTATTTTTGTTTTTGCTTTTACTTCTGTTCTATTCTGTTCTAGTCTATTATATTAATTTAGTTTCTATGCTATTCTGTTCTATTCTATTTTATTTTCTATTCTTTTCTGTTCTACTATATTCTTTGCCTTTATTTTCCATTCTATTCTATTCTATAAAGCAGCCTAAGTAGGAATCATTATCTTATTTCACTGTTATACCTTACTGTAGGGGTTAAAACTTACTCTCCACCAGTTGCCCCACCCAACCTTGCCCAGGTCTGCCCCCAACCCCACCCTGGCCTGCCCCCAACCACGTCTCCTTAAAGTTTATGAAATTACATTTTTCTTTAGAATAAAGAGTCCAAAATATAAAACTGTACACAGTAATGTATATCCCAGCTCTTCTGTACTCCATTATAGTGATATGACATGTATACAGTACTTACTCCTAGTCCCTCTGAGTCCCCCATGGCGGTGGAGAGGGTGTCATCTCTCAGAGGAGGAGAGCGGACCTCTCCTGCACCTGTCCCCTCAGCGGAGGTGCCGCAGAAGCCGGAAACCGGAAGTTGTAAACCGGAACTCGGCTTCACAATGAGGCTTGGAGTGCAGGTGCAGTTGGTCCATACTTTATCTGTGCTCGCCGATCGCCACAGAGGAATTTCTCCTCGCATTTGGCGAGTGGGCGAGCGGCTTTTTCAAGCCCTGCCTTACTGTATTTATTGCAATATGTTTCCATTTTGAATTCAAATTCATTTTCAAATTCAAATAATTCATCTTGTTACAATTTTTTTTGCATTTGTTGAAGTTCCTTACTATTGTGATTCAGAAATTTGGTTACATCTGAATCTCTAAATAACAAAGATTTTTCAGAATTTCGATCCATAACTAAATAAATTGCACGTCTACTCATTACTTGTCTTAGCGTCGTCACAGAGACAGGAAGGGAAGGAACTTCTTCCCTATGGGGACCCAGACAGAAAAGAAAACCCAGTGTTATTAGTAAGGGGTGTTGGGTGCTGGACCAATATTTCCAATATTTGTGGGCTGGATCCTTGGCTAAAGTATTCTTCTGGAACAGCTTTTATCTCATGTAGACACAAATTGAAAGTCCACAAATTAGATTTTATTAACAGTAACCTTCAATAAAAGCCAACACGTTTTGGGGGCTTGAAATGGTCCATCTTCATCCCTGGAGGTGTGGAGGGTAGTATGTTCCAAAAGTAACATTTTTACATTGAAATAGATCTACACCAGGTTTTAATAGCTTGTAAAAAAAAATCTATCCAACAATCTATCCAAAACAAACAAAAAAAATTAATAAATTTTGAAAGTTGGGTGCCTTCATACCTCTTGAACTTTTTCACATTTTGTCATGTTACAAACAAAAATGTAAATGTGTTTTATTGGGACTTTATGTGATAGATCAACACAAAGTGGCACATAATTGTGAAGTGGAAGGAAAATGATAAATGGTTTTCAAAATTTTATACATATAAATATCTGAAAAGTGTGCCGTGCATTTGTATTCAGCCCCCTTTACTCTGATACCCCTAACTAAAATCTAGTGGAACCAATTGCCTTCAGAAGTCACCTAATTAGAGTTCACCTGTGCGTAATTTAATCTTAGCATAAATACGGCTGTTCTGTGAAACCCTCAGAGGTTTGTTAGAGAACATTAGTGAACCAACAGCACCATGAAGGCCAAGGAACACACCAGACAGGTCAAGGATAAAGCTGTGGAGAGGTTTAAAGCAAGGTAGATTATAAAAAAATATCCCAAGCTTTGAACATCTCACGGAGCACTGTTCAATCCATCATCCGAAAATGGAAAAAGTATGGCACAACTGCAAACCTACCAAGACATAGCCGTCCACCTAAACTGACAAGGAGAGCATTAGTCAGAAGTGCAGCCAAGAGGCCCATGGTAACTTTGCAGGAGCTGCAGAGATCCACAGCTCAGGTGGGAGAATCTGTCCACAGGACAACTATTAGTCATGCACTCCACAAATCTAGCCTTTATGGAAGAGTGGCAAGAAGAAATCCAATGATGAAAGAAAGCCAGAGGAAATTCCGTTTGCAGCTTGCAAGAAGCCATGTGGGGGACACAGAAAACATGTGGAAGAAGGTGCTCTGGTCAGATGAGACCTAAATGTTACTTTTTGGCCTAAAAGCAAACGCTATGTGAGGCAGAAAACTAACACTGCACATCACCCGGAACACACCATCCCCACTGTGAAACATGGTGGTGGCAGCATCATGTTGTGGGGATGCTTTTCTTCAGCAGGGACAGGGAAGCTGGTCAGAGTTGATGGGAAGATGGATGGAGCCAAATACAGGGCAATCTTAGAAGAAAACCTGTTAGAATCTGCAAAAGACTTGAGACTGGGGCAGAGGTTCATCTTCCAAAAGGACAACGACCCTAAACATCCAGCCAGAGCTACAATGAAATGGCTTATATCAAAGCATATTCATGTGTTAGAATGGCCCAGTGAAAGTCCAGACCTAAATCCAATTGAGATTCTGTGGCAAGACTTCAAAATTGCTGTTCACAGACGCTCTCCATCAATCTGACAGAGCTATTTTGCAAAGATGAATGGGCAAAAATTTCACTCTCTAGATGTGCAAAGCTGGTAGAGACATCCCCAAAAAGACTTGCAGCTGTAATTGCAGTGAAAGGTGGTTCTACAAAGTATTGCTCCGGGGGGCTGAATACAAATGCACGCCACACTTTTAATTTATTTATTTGTAATACATTTTGAAAACCATTTATCATTTTCCTTCCACTTCACAATTATGTGCCACTTTGTGCTGGTCTATCACATAAAATCCCAATAAAATACATTTACGGTTTTGGTTGTAACATAACAAAATGTGGAAAATTTCAAGAGGTATGAATACTTTTTCAAGGCACTATAACGTTCTAGCAGGATATCAAGCACCCAGGCTTTCCAGGGAGACAGCAGTGAGGCCTCAGGAAGCAAATGGAAGCAGTAATCCAAGGTCAACATTTTCTTTTCTAAGCACCTAATGTTTGACACCTTTTTGTAGAAGATTTTTATTTGGTGGAGTGGGGGCTGTCATTCAAGCAAACCTTGCATTTTTATCACATACAAATAAATACAATTTCTAAATAAAAGAGGATGAGGTAGGTAAAGCTTTTACACAAGTGCAAAGCCAACATGCTCTTGACCTTCCAGTCTAGGACGAAAAAAAAAAAAAAGGGTCGCCATTAGCCCTCAGGTTCCAGTATAAATATGTGAATAGAATGTTGGAAGAACAGTTAAATGTAAATTTAAATGATGAACCTAAAGTGGGAAAAAAACACAGCAATGTTAGCAGCAAATCATCTTATTTAAAGTTGGAGGACAAGAATTTACGATAGTCCATCTCCTTTAATTACATTTGCCTGGAGTCAAAAAGTTCTCGCCTATCACCTACACATCCATTTTATTTTCTATTCGCTAGGTGAACAATATCTCTGCTTTCCAATTACATGATTATGGTCCTGCAGTAATTATTTTTGCCGTTAATTGCCAACGATAAATAACCCCACCACACATGCATTTCACCTCGGTGACCTTCTTTATCCTGATCGCAACTCCTCTATTCTATAATTTAACGGCTCTTTAGGCCCGGCAAGAAAATGATGTACGGATTTTCCTGGAGGAGATAAGTAAATTTCCTTGCTTCCGTTCTGCTTGCGATCTCTCGCTTTCTTGTCTATTACCACGCAGGCTGTTTCCATTTTCACACTTAATAAGAGGACATCTGCATTCCGACTCTGTTTGTTGTCTTGTAGGAGTTGGCCGCTTTGGGCGAGCAATACGACATGGTGTTTATCGACGCTACAGAGGAGAATCCTATAAACTATTACAACCTGATTATGAGCGGCAATATGCTAAGGATGAACGGTGTGATCTGCGTACAAAACGCTTCTACAAGTAGCCGGGAAGGCATCGATGATGAGACGGGATTTATGTCCAGGGAAATGACAGATGTAATTAAGGCAGACGCCAGAGTGGAGCAGGTTAGTGCTGTAAGGCTGCAATATACAAAGCCGGAGCTGCTGGCTGTCTAAGTAATTTGAACAAGCAGAAGGGAATATTTAACTTTAACAATTCTGTTTAGAGCAGACAGCTTTTATTGTTTCTGGTACTGGGGCATGGCAGAATGTCCCATGCTAAAAACAAAATCTGTGATTTTTTTTTAAAAGTCTTTGTTAAAGCATAACTCTTCATTTCTGGAGAAGGTGATATGAGTCGGGCAAGAAAGCAAAAGTCACTTTTGGTATAATATTCAGAGCCAATTGTCTTCTGTTTTGCCTTATTGAAGCCTTTCTCAAACAAGAAAGGAGCCTTAAGGTTCCTCCAGAGGTTGCTAGATGTTCCTTGAGCAATGAGCTATTTCTGCCACCAATGCCATCAAGGGCTTTCTTCCCAAAGACCACAAATATAAGGAGCATTCTTCCCAAAGACCACAAATGTAAGGATCATTCTTCTCAAAGACCACAAATGTAAGGATCATTCTTCCCAAAGACCACAAATATAAGGAGCATTCTTCCCAAAGACCACAATTGTAAGGAGCTTTCTTCCCAAAGACCACAAATGTAAGGCTCATTCTTCCCAAAGACCACAAATGTAAGGCTCATTCTTCTCAAAGGCCACAAATGTAAGGATCATTCTTCCCAAAGACCACAAATGTAAGGATCATTCTTCCCAAAGACCACAAATATAAGGTGCATTCTTCCCAAAGACCACAAATATAAGGAGCATTCTTCCCAAAGACCACAAATGTAAGGAGCTTTCTTCCCAAAGACCACAAATGTAAGGATCATTCTTCCCAAAGACCACAAATATAAGGAGCTTTCTTCCCAAAGACCACAAATATAAGGAGCATTCTTCCCAAAGACCACAAATGTAAGGCTCATTCTTCCCAAAGACCACAAATGTAAGGCTCATTCTTCCCAAAGACCACAAATGTAAGGATCATTCTTCCCAAAGACCACAAATGTAAGGGTCATTCTTCCCAAAGACCACAAATATAAGGAGCATTCTTCCCAAAGACCACAAATGTAAGGCTCATTCTTCCCAAAGACCACAAATGTAAGGATCATTCTTCCCAAAGACCACAAATGTAAGGGTCATTCTTCCCAAAGACCACAAATATAAGGAGCATTCTTCCCAAAGACCACAAATGTAAGGATCATTCTTCCCAGTGACCATCACACTTAGGTAACTTGGGCTAGGGATAAAGTAATTAATTGTAGGGGTTTCTTAAGATCCAAAGGTTATTTCAAGGGTTCCTCAGTGTTAAAAAGGTTGAGGAAGGCTGCCTTTTCAAGAAAAAGAGAGGAAGGCGCCTCTATGTGCAGTATTGACAATTTATTCAGTAAACAATGGAAAATTACAAGATAAATGGTTAATAAGACTCATCGTGTGGTAATAAGATCCAGGTGGGACATCCAGCCTTCCAGCAGAAAACTATGCCTATAGGATCAGGAAGTAGAGACCAGGATGTGTCTGTGCATCAAAAATGAAGCTTGGTGAGCAGAGTCAGATGTAACAGGTGAAGGGGGCGGTAATGCATTTTGGAGCATGCTCAATAGGCTCCTTCTTCAGACCTCTTTTTCTTGTTACTGCATTAGAGCCTTGCTTCCACTCTAAGAATAGCTGCCTCAGTGTTACTGCTCCCATCCATCCATCCCTGATATCCATCTGGCACCTTTATCTTACAGCTACAGAGGTTGGGCTCCAACAAGCGTGCCCTATATAATATACATTTTAAGGCTGCCTTTTCCCTAACCATTTTTTAACTAGAAAGAGACTTTTGTTGCTGTTTGTATTACCTCTAATGGGATTCACTTGCTCTTTTGGTTATGGTGACCATTGTCCCCATTGTGGGGAAATCCAACATTTTTGAATTGTCACAGGAATAGGGGTTACAAAGTTAGTCAGGTCGAAAAAAGACACAAGTCCATCTAATTCAATCAATAGAAACAATGTGACCCACACTAAATTGACAGGTGCCATTCAAGGTTCCACCAGGTCCCTCTATGAAGCAACCGCTTACAGTGCAGACAAGAACAGACCTTGTCCCAGCTGTAGACATCTAATGAAAAAGGAGAAGTCCTGGAAGTTGCTCTTTGCATTTCACTCCACCCACAGATCTTAGTCATGGGGAACTTGGGGGCATGGACTGGTTGGAGCCCACGCTGAGGCTGTCATACACCATCTTATGGGGTTTTTCAGAGATGTGTGACATCCAGGACTTCTCCCTTTTCCAATAGAAACAATAAATACATAGACAACCACCATGTACAAAATCCTTTACCCACAGTTAATCCAGTGGAAGGCAAAAAATAAACCCTATGAAGCATGGTCCCATTTGTTCCAGCAGGGGAAAATAATTCCTTCCTAAAATCTTCCAATGGAGCTGAAATCTTCCAATGGAGAAACATATTCTAGTGATAGTTGTCTAAAGCTGGCCATACATTTTGAACAACTGACTTTAATTTCCATTGGAGTGCACTGAGAGTGTAGATTATAGTCATGGCTTCCTCAGCTCCAGACTATTATTGCATCATCTTGTCAATGCACCCCCCTTGGCTGGAATTATGCTTGTTATCACATTTCTTTATCTATCCTTGAATAAAAATGTGTAGAAAAAGAACAAATGACTTTTGGCAAACTGAGTGGTACTGGGGGCAATTCGGGAGAGGAGATACGTCTGTATGTAGTGGGCAACAACTTGTGCTAACTTTCAAAGGTGGCTGAGAGTTCCCAGTCATTAAGGGGCTTTTTGCTTTCGATCTGCAAAGACTGGCCATATCCCCGGAGGAGAACAGTCCACATCTTATCTGTACATAGGAAGGAAGTTGTTCCTGTGCATTGCTTCAGACAAGTTTGGCATCCCATAATCCCTATTACCCCATCCAAGTTATTTCCCTTAATTTAAAAAACAAAACCAAACAACAAAACCAATCTCAGAGACTGTTTCATTGTGCCTGGACAGAAGAAGAAAAATGCTTGTTGCCTGGCTGTGCAGGGACAGGGAAACCAGTTACTAGTGGCCCACATTTATAAAGGTAATTATATATATATATATATATATATATATATAAAATTATGTATAATTTATTATAGTTTTGCTTAAAAACTTTTACTTTAACAAAAAAATAAAAAATACTGAATATATTGCAGTTTACAACTTCTTGGATGTGATGGCGCATTCATTTCCTTTTCCAGGCTCTTTTCTTTATTTTCACCTGGTGATCCATTAACCATTAACATACTTCCTGTCCTAGGGTGGCTATGCTAACTCCTCCACTGTACTGTATGTATGGAGAAGCAGCGTAGCCACCCTTGTATAGCAGCTTTGTCAATCTGTGAAGAAGATAATGTTAGATGGACCAACTAATTAAAACCTAACTCCAGCTAACCTGTTCATGCCAACAGCACTCAAATATGTGGCCTCTCGGCGACTGGGCCTTGACGCCACGTGGCCACATATTTGCGTACCAAAAGTGAACAAACATGTGCCTAGGGCGCGCGCCCTGCGAGCTCCCAGCACATTTACTGGCACTTCATGGAAAGGTCCCAATCATTACTTGTGATCGGGACCTTTCCAATCATCAGACCATTGTATTAGCCAATCACGACAGTCATGTGACCCTAAACCCTGTCCCACCTCCCGGCATCACAAACCCATTAAAGGGCCGGGAGGCACCAGCATCAAGTGGTTAAGCAGTTACAGTTTTTTTTCCTTTTAGGATAGAGGTTTTAACCTAATAAGTAAAAACTGCCCATTGTAAGCAACTGGCAGTGTTAAACACACTGGCAGGGTCAACAGGTAACAAAACTATGTTTTGGAGGGACCCTTACATATAGTGAAGTGACTGGCCTCAGGTGATACACAAAGATGAAACAAATCCTCCTATATAAGTTGTACATGTGCATCTGCAGTCTCTTCAAATTGATGAATTTTTAACGCTTGTCTGAGAGTTCAGAAAAAAGGGGATGGAGAGCTGAAATAACACACTGCAGAGCCCAGTGAGGAGAACTCTGAGAGCTGATTGGAGGGAAGAGACAAACCCCTCTTCACACAGCTCATGGTAACAGAGCTGAGACGGCTGGAGATCCCTCCCCAAAGGAATGAAGTAGCAGACAGAAACTCTTAGTGCTCTGGATTAAAGGGATATGTTTTGTACATATTATATGTCTGAGGTTTACAACCACTTCAGTGATGCTGAATATGTCATTTTTGATCTTATCTATATTCTACTTTAATAATTTAGAAGAGACTTTTTCAATTGTTTTACCCCTGAGGAACCACTAAAATAGTTTTTAGGTCTTGAGGAACCCTTACTCATACTAACTTTTACAGTGGTGGTCATAATACCACCCATGCGGACAGCTAAAATATCATTGGGTCATGCAGCTGGCTTTGCCAAGTGGTGTTGGCTCTGGAACCATCCAGGCACCATCAGATGTTAGGTCAATCAGCTACAACTCAAAGAACCCCTAGCAAGCAACCTCTGGAGGAACTCTGGTAGAAAATGGCTGACATGCAATGTGAATTGGTATACGGACTTTACAATTTAGTAGAGGACAAACAAAAATAATGATGTAGTGATACAGGCCAGAAATAGGTCCAAGCCCTGGGTCATCTTTCTTCATAAGGCGGATGCCTTGTTGCCTGTTTTTGGTCAATCTGGAGAATGAGGAATGTGAAAGTGAACACAAGTTCTGGAACACAAGGACGTTGAAGAATTGAACCAATGCATTGTTGCTCCACACACTTTAAACCTTTCTAGAAAACAATCAGAAAAACATATCATTTATACCATTGTTTGGTGTGATAAAAGAAGATTACTAACAAAGCTCACATCCTCGGAATCCTCCAGCTTTTGTTGAAAAACCTTCCAAATTCAAAAGGTAGCAGTGATCTCATTTTATAAGGGATAAAATTATTTGTAATGTATATTATTAAAGACATTTATATGGAAAATGCATATAATTCCCCTAGACCAGCCTTTCCCAACCAGGGTTCCGTGAAACCCAAGGGTTCCTCCAGAGGTTCCTTAAGCAATTTCTGCCCCTCAGATAAATTCCAATTGACACCATTGATCTTTTTAGCTATCTGTAAGGGAGGAAATCTTCCCAATGACCACAAGTATAAGGAGCATTCTTTCTACTCACCATCACACTAATCAGACCTCAAAACTCCATTACTTAAAAAAAAATATTATATTATTGTGAACCCTGTGTACAATGCAAATGAAATTAAAGGGGATACATAATTTAAATAGTGCAAATAATTCTCAATAAATTCCAATATAAATCAAAAAAGTATCAAAAACATTTTTATTTAACCTCAAATTATTAAAAGCGCACTCCAGTCAAAACTGAAATAGGAGTTCTGACTGAATCCCTCTGGTCTGTAATGTCTACATCCAGGAACCCCTTTTGCTAACATGCTTGTAATATGGGAGAGGTAAGAGGTTTTCCCAAACAGCAATGAGCAAATCAGGTGAACTAAAAATGTTTGGATTCTTCAGAATATAGAAATCTTTGTCCAACGAGCAGAAAATCATATTTATAAAGCTGATTGCTTGGATTCCTAAATGATGAAATCATCTGTTTTTTTAAGGTAAAATTACCGTCAGACTGTGGAATTTTTATTGGAAGGCGAATACCTCTCTCTCAGACCGTCCATCCATTGGTAAGCCTTTGTTTGATTTCCCTGAAAGGTAATTTTTTTTATAATGCAACAAAATATATTTATTAAAGGTGGATAAAAGTCAGAAAATGTCAATGGATCTGAGCGCCGTAAAGAGCCATTCATATAAGGGAAAATTAGTGCATAAGCCTGAGCACCCTACTGCGGCTGTATTAGTACATATAGAGAAACCAATAGCTTTCAAGAAAAAGAACTCTGTGAGAGTGACTACAGCTAAACCTCATTAGGAAATGTACCTTTATTGTAACAAAAGTCAGTGTAGATCACAAGGAATGCCTGGGCCAGGATGGACGGCCCATTCGCTGCGATGGAGATGGTATGAGCCAGAGTGCTCCTGTCACTGGCAATGGACAACATGACCGTGGCATTCTGGAATGATGTCATCACGGTCTACGGAGGAAGCAGGAGGGGAGATCCAGCTCTGGACTGCAAGCCAAGATGGAGGTCGGTAACCTGGACAACGCGTTTCGCACACATGTGCCTTATCAAGTCCACAAGCAGATGGTGTTCTGATTCCACACTGACACCCATGCTAACAATATCAAAGGAGATGGATGGACAGCTGCGGGCTCACGCAAACAAATGCCTCTGGTCTAGTAAGGATTGGATCTCCAATCCCAGAGGACTCCAGTTTTGGAGGGCGGGGTCTTCTGTGACGTCACCACGTTCTGGCCGGTGGTATGACACTGCGGGAATTTTTAATCTGTATACTGCCTTTATGCACCTTATCTATGTAAGTGCAATATTTTACTGAATACATTTTTGAAGTTCTTGCACTATAAAGTCTCTTCTTTTTTAACCCTTCCCTACATTGTATGGAGAGTGGTTCGATGTGAGGAATTCGTTTGGGTGAGCCCGCAGCCGTCGATCCATCTCCTTTGATATTGCTAGCATGGGTGTCAGTGTGGAATCTGAACATCTGCTCGTTTGTTCTCTTGATTGGAGATCAATGTGTCTGGTAAGAGGCTGATCTGTCTGTTGTGGCGAGCACTTGTGGACACCATAGCACTTTGTTGCAAGATTTTTTCAGCACTTTCACATTGGATTTGGGACTTTTTGCTCATTCACATTATGTACATGGACTTTTTAGCACTTTAGATGCATTTTCTGCACATTTTGTATATGTACATATTTATTTATGGTCTATTTTTGATATATTGTGTTTAGCTATTGTGTTAGATTGGTTTAGTGTACAGCGCACTCATTTATTTTTCATTTTTTCATTTTCTGATATTCAGGAAGAGAGAAGCAGTAGTTCACTTTATTTTTTCATTTACAGTATATATTCATTCATTGCAATTTATGTCATATTTTGTCATTTTTATTATTTGTTGGGTGTAGCGCATGTTTTCTCTTTTCACAAAATTGGATTCATATTCGGTAATTTTTTCACGTAGAAAGGAATTGTGGAAGATGACATTTTTCGAGGGTTTGAGGGGCGTGACATACTGAATCGCTTGCGGTTGGATGGTAAGGTCGCCTATGTGACTGGAGGAGGTCAGGGTATTGGACGAGCTTTTGCCCATGCTCTAGGAGAAGCAGGTGCCAAAGTGGCCATCGTGGATATGGCCTTGGAAAAGGCTGAAGCTGTAGTACATGAGCTGCATTTGAAAGGTATATGAATTTTGTATATATCATTAATCATTCTATGTTAAGTGGACCTGTCATTTTCAGCATTGCACACCTTATTCCACTGTGGTGCCATGGAACCACATACACTATATTGCCAAAAGTATTGGGACCCCCCTCCAAATCATTGGATTCAGGTCTTCCAATCACCTCCATGGCCACAGGTGTATAAAATCATCACCTAGGCGTGCAGACTGCTTCTACAAACATTTGTGAAAGAATGGGTCACTCTCAGGAGCTCAGTGAATTCAAGTGTGGTACCGTGATAGCAGTGCTGGGACAAGGTCATCTAGAGCCCAGGGCAAACATGTCAAATTGCACCCCCCTCCCCCAAGATGTATGAGCATTATGTGTCAGCAAAAATCCCCTCCCTCCAAAAAGAAATTGAGCACTATTCTGCATGCTTACCCCCAAGCATAAATTCCTCCTCTTTCCAATACAAATCTTTGTAGCTCAAATCCTTTCTCTCCCCATATGCCCCCATTACAAATCCTTCCCCCCCAAAAATAATCCCCCTCCCAGCACAAATCCTCTACCACTCAAATTTCCCCTCTGAGCACAAATTTTCTTCCCTCAACTCCTAATTCCCCCCTCCCAGCACACATTCCCCTCCCTATATCCCCAATCCTAGCCCCCTCCCAAAAAAATCCCCTTCTAGCACAATCCCAACCCCCCCAAAAAAAAAAAAAATTCCCTTCCCAGCAAAAATCCCCCCCCCACACACACACCATATTGCCTTTTCTAGTATGACCCCCAACCAATCCTTCCTCCTAGCACAGATCCTCTTCCACCATCCCCCCTCCCAACACAAATCACCACTCCCAAAATTTCCCCTCCTAAAACAATTATTACCCCCTGCCACCCCCCAAATCCCTCATTTCAACACAAATCTCCTCCCTCCAATCTCCTCATGGTGCCCCCCTACCTCACGCAATACCACAGCGTCCAGAGCAGCCTCCCCTCCTGCCCATCCCTTGTCTCAGTCCTGTGTGGTAGGTTACCACCTATGAAATAAGTCCATCCGTGACATTTCCTGGCTACTAAATATTCCACGGTCAACTATTGTTGGTATTATAACAAAGTGGAAGCAACTGAGAGCAACAGCAACTCAGCCATGAAGTGACAGAGCGGAGTCAATGCATGCTGAAGCGCACAGTGCACAGAAGTCACCAACTGTCTGCAGAGTCAATAGCTAAAGACCTCCAAACTTGGTGTGGCCTTCAGATTAGCACAACAACAGTGCATAGAGAGCTTCATGGAATGGGTTTCCAAGCCTTACATCACCAAGTGCAATGCAAAGCGTTGGATGCAGTAGTGTAAAGCACGCCACCACTGGACTCTAGAACAGTGGAGATGTGTTCTCTGGAGTAACCAATCATGTTTCTCTGTCTGGAAATCCAATGGATGTGTCTGGGTTTGGTGGTTACCAGGAGAACGGTACTTGCCGGACTGCATTGTGCCAAGTGTAAAGTTTGGTGGAGGGGGGGTTATGGTGTGGGGTTGTTTTTCAGGGGTTGGGCTTGTCCTCTTAGTTTCAGTGAAGGGAACTCTTAAGGCATCAGCATACCAAGGCATTTTGAGCAATTTCATGCTCCCAACTTTGTGGGAAGAGTTTGGGGATGGCCCTCTTTGTTTCAACATGATTGCTCACCAGTGCACAATGCAAGGTCCATAAAGACATGGAGGAGCCAGTTTGGGGTGGAGGAACTTGACTGGCCTGCACAGAGTCCTGACCTCAACCCCACAGAACACCTTTGGGATGAATTAGAGCAGAGACTGTGAGCCAGGCCTCCTCCCCCGACATCAGTGCCTGACCACACAAATGTGCTTCTGGAAAAATGGTCAAATATTCCCATAGACACCCTCCTAAACCTTGTGGACGGCCTTCCCAGAGGAGTTGAGGGTGTTATAGCTGCAAAGGTGGGCCAACTCAATATTGAACCCTACAGACTAAGACTGGGGGGCTATTAAAGTTCGTGTGCATGCTCAAGCAGGCGTCCCAATACTTTTGGCAATATAGTGTAAGTGGTTTTTCCATCCCACACATTCAGTATTCACTATGTACCTTTCATTGGGCTATGCTGCCAGCAGGCCTATGATCTGTGCCGGGACATGCTGGGGGAAAGAATGAGGTGAATAGTAGCACATACATTGCTCTGAAATAGTACCAACCGTACACTACAGAGAACTGGAGGGCTTAAAACGGCACAGATTTAGGACCAGGGCTCCTGTTATAAACCACGGGGCTCCGTACAGCAAACCTGACAGCCCCCGGCAAAAAAAACACAGTTTACTATGCTTTAGTTATGAATGAACACAGTGAGTAACTGATACAAATCACTCATTGTGTTCATTCAGGAAAGGAAGGGCTTGTAAATGTAACATATTTACCAGATCCTCCCCCCCTTCCATCTTGAAGGATCCTATGCAGCTGCCAGTGGGAAAGAGAGGAGAAAAGCCAGCAACACTGCAGTGGTGGAGGGGCACGGGCGGGGGGGGGCTTTGGCTGGGCAGCAGGAGGAAATAAGTAGTGCACAGGGAGGGTGATCAGTGCACCGGGTGGGGGTGGTAGTTACTGGAACCGATCCCCTGTATGGCTCTCTCTACAACACTGAAAGCCAGTGGGAGGAGAAGAAGCCAGCTTTCAGCTGCTGCAGAGGGAGCCATCCAGGGGAACGGTTCCAGTAATTGTCCCCCCCCGCCATGCCTATCACCCTCCCTGGGCCTCCCTGCTGACCTGGGCCCCGTACAGGAAGACTGGTGGTACCCCATTATCTATGGCTCTGTATAGGACTAACAGTGGGGAAGGAAACAAAATTCAACATTGCTGGTGTCACTGAAAGGTAAATATGTCCCTACATCAGTGACTGAGTGGTCACTGAAAGAAAAACGTGTCCCTGGAAGAAAAAAATATCCATGTGTCAGTGGTGTCATTGAAAGGAAAAATGTGTCTGCGTTTGGGATGTCACTGAAAGGAAACAATTTCCCTATACTGGTGATGTCACTGAAAGGAAAAAATGCCCCAATGTTGCTGGTGTCACTGAAAGATAAAAATGTCCCTGTGTCTGTGGTATCACTGGAAGTAAAAATGTTGCTGCATTGATGGTGTCACTCAATAGAAAAAATGTCTATGTGCTGGTGGCATCACAGGAAAGGAAAAAATGTCTATGTGTCAGTGCTGTCATTAAAAGGAAAAAATGAGTCTGCGTTGGTGGTGTCATTGAAAGGAAAAATGCCTCTTCATCTGTGATGTCATGGAAAGGAAAAAAATTCCCTGTTTCAGTGGGATCACTGAAAGGGAAAAATGTCCTTGCGTTAAAGGTGTCACTGAAAGGAAAAAAAAATGTCCCTGTACTGGTGATGTCACTGAAAGCAAAATATGCCCTGCATCAATAGTGTCACTGAAAGGATAACAGTGTCCCTGTGTCTGTGGTGTCACTGAAAGGAAAATGTTTCTGCATCAATGGTGTCACTGAAAGGGAAAAAATGTCCCTGCAGGGATGGTGTTGCTGAAAGGAAAAAAATGCCCAAAAACTAGAATTTACCAAGCCTAAGCATCCACCTCCTCTTCCTAGTAACAAGCTTTCCATTCGCTAAAATAAAAGCGCTGAAGCCTAAATATGCCTGAATACGTCTGAAAAAAAAAATTGCAAAAATGGACAACAAAAAAAGAATTAGAAAGCAAGACTAGAATACAATAGAATAGAAAATAAAGGAATAGAAACAAATAGAATAGAAAATAGTAAAACAGAACAAAATATAATAGAAAATACAAAATTACAATAGAAAAAAAAGGAATAGAACAGAAAATAATAGAATAGAAAATAATGTAATAGAATAAAAATGAATAGAGTAACACGGAACAGAAAAGAATAGAAAAAAAGAATAGAATAAAATAAAATGGAAAAGAATAGAACATAAAATAAAAGAAATAGAATACAATCGAATAGAATATAGCCACCTTCCAAAATTTGAATTTCCAAAATAATAGAATTAAACAGAATATAAAAAATAGAATAAAACAGAACAGAATAGAACATAATATAAAATAAAAGTGTAACGGAACCAACCCCAGACTGCGCTTGGGTACTTCCGTTAGACTACTGCTTCCCTGTCCAAACACCGACAACAGACACCACGGCAGACCATACAAGAATAGAATAAAACAGAATAGAATATAACAAATAGAGTAAAATAGAGTAAACAGAATAAAATAGAATAGAATATAAAATCAAAGAATAGAAGAAATAGAATAAAAATAAAGGAATAGAATAAAAACATAATCAAATAGATTAGAATAGAAGATAATAGAAAAATAACCAATAGAATAGAATAGAATAAAATAGAAAGAATATAGAGTCTTCCAAAATTTGAATTTCAAATAGAATAGATTCGAATTTAAATAGAATAGAAAAGAACAGAATAGAAAAAAAAACATTAGAATAAAATAGAAAGAATTTAACTGTCTTCTGGAATTTGAATTTCGAATAGAATAAATTCAAATTCAATACTTTTCGATTTGGTCAAATTGAATTCAATTTAACTAAATTCAGAAAATTCTAAATGAGGTCGAAAATAAATAAAACGAAACCAATTCTGAAAATGAATTTAACAAATTTAACTAAACGAACTTATTTGAATAACGAATCAAACCAAAAGGAATGTCTTCATTCTGCACGTCTAACATAAACTACGTAGAGTGGAACAGAAGATCTGCAACAAACAATGAGCAGGCAGGCTTCTGTTGCAGACAAGACATGCGATGTCTCTTCTGCAATAAAATACACTTCCCTGCCTGCATGTTGTCTTCTCTGCGCATGCACAGCTCAGCCTACAGCACTGGGACCATTTCTGTCATCTCGTGCAGGCCAATCAAGACGGCCAAAGCCTGGCACACGAGAAAATACTGGTGCCGGTGAGGGACCATTGGGAAAGGGAGTATTAACCCCTTTAGTTCTGCTTTAATAGTCCTGTAATCCATTTTTCATGAAATTGTTTCTTACCAGGGGCGGACTGACCATTTGGAAACTCGGGCACTGCCCGAGGGCCTGGGGTCAGTAGGGGGCCCCATGAGATGCCCCTGGTACCTTTTTCATAGGCTTTTTTGAGTTTGGGCAAGGACACAGGGGCCCCATGATCCCCTATTGCCCGGGGGCCCCATAAGTTGTCAGTCCGCCCCTGCTCCATAGTCCAGGGGCAGACTGACCATTTGGAAACTCAGGCCTGGGGTCAGTAGGGGGCCCCATGAGATGCCCCTGGTACCTTTTTCATAGGCTTTTTTTAATTTAGGCAAGGACACAGGGGCCCCATGATCCCCTATTGGTCGGGTGCCCCATGAGTTATCAGTCCGCCCCTGTTTCTTACTGTGTTTTTCTGTCTTCTTTTAACATCCTGTGAGCTCTTGAACCCTCTCCTATTCGCCCTCACTTCCATTTCTTTTAGAATATATCCCAGGGCTTGAAAAAGCCGCTCGCCAAATGCGAGCTGCGAGCTGTGAGCACAGATGAAGCATGGAGCGACTGCACCTGCGCTCCAAGCCTCATTGTGAAGCCGAGTTCCGGTTTACAACTTCCAGTTTCTGGCTTCTGCGGCACCGCCGCCGAGGGGACAGGTGCAGGACAGGTCCGCTCTCCTCCGCTGAGAGGAGACACCCTCTCCACCGCCGCAGGGGACTCGGGGGAACAGTAAGTACTGTATACATGTCATCACTATAATGGAGTACAGGGGAGCTGGGATATACATACTGTATACAGTTTTATATTTTGGACTATTTATTCTAAAGAAAAATGTAATTTCATAAGCTTTAAGGGGGCATGGTTGGGGGCGGGCCAGGGTGTGGTTGGGGGTGGACCTGGGCAAGGTTGGGTGGGGCAGCTGGTGGAGAGTAAGTTTTGTGACCGGCTAGTAGGTCTGGACTCGAAATTTTAACCCCTGCTATCCCATAGTCCATCTCGAGAGTGAGCAAGAGAGGGTGACTACATTCATACAGTGGGACCATGGAGAATGAACGTAGTCACCCCCTAACAGGAAGTCAGATCACAGCAGCAGAAAAAAAAGGAATCTGGAGATTTGAGGCTGAAGACAATAGAAAGGACTTTTTGAGTTAAGAATACAAACTGGAATAGATTTTTTTTTTTTAACCAGAGTTTAGCGTCACTTTTAAACCCTAGAAGATGACATTCTACATTGTATGTAATGAGAGGAAACTCTTCCTTGCATGTCTTTGTCAGTGGGGACAGATTTCCTCTCATTTCAAATTGTTCAGAGTAGATCAAAGGCTGCCTGGGGCCTGTTTCAAAAATGCCTTTAAAAGGTTAGAATTATTATTTTTTTCTAATTATTATTTTTAGTAATGATGTATGAATGGGAACAAAAAAACAAGCATGCTGAAATGTTCTCAAATGTGCCTGCAAAAGTGACAATGCTCTTTAAAATACAGGACATGTGCACTTTCTTAAATTACCATTAGGTGGCGCCATATACCAATAAACCAAGAATTTTTTTTTGAAGTTTGGTTGAAAAAAAAATAAATTAATCCGCTACTTAGTATGTTGATTAAGGACACATTGTAGCTGTTGATTCCAATATAAAAGCAATTGCCCGCATATTTATAAATGTCTGTAATTAATAACCTGTCCATTTAAAATACAGAAAGAACAGAAATCCCAACTCAGCTAATTTTACTGGTGGAATTATTTCACAGGCATAAATTCTGTTGCCATGGCAGCTGATATTAGCAAAGAAGAAGATGTGAAAAGAGTGGTGGACGCGATTGTGGCTAATTGGGGGAGAATTGACATTGCGTGTAATAACGCGGGAATTAACATGAATTCGGCGAGCGAAGATACCACCCTGGAGGAATGGGACAAAACGTTTAACGTGAACCTGCGTGGCCTCTTCATATGTTGTCAGGTGTGTTCTCTGGAGCTTATTAAGACATGTTACAGAAGAGCTGCGAGGTCCAATTAGAAGGTTTCCATTACTTTTATTACTTTTATTTTGTATAATTCGTTTTATCTATTTTTATTTTTTATTCTTTTTTTGTTGTTGGTCGCCCAATAAGGAAAATCTGGCAACCGCTCAGGTCAATTTATAACTAGCAAATTGAAAAGGTGCATATATGAAAGGCAAACACCCCCCCCCCCCTCCACATACACACACATGCACACAGAAAAAATAGAACATTTTCCAAAACATTCTCTAGTTAGTCAGCGCACAAAGGCCTATTTGACTATTTCTGCATTTTAGGGGAAAAGTAGAGGTTACTCTTACTGGCGTCTGCAAATATATGTAAACTGTATTGCTGCGTAAAGTCACCTAACTAAAGTCCCTTACTCTAAACCAGTTGTCCTAAACCAGGGTTTTGTGGAACCCTGGGGTTCCTCCAGAGATTGCCAGGGGTTCCCTGAGCTGTGGCTGATTGACCTCCCATTTGATGGTGCTTGCATATTTCTGGGTCCAAAGCTACTTGGCAAAGTCAGTGGCATTCTCAATCAGGGTTCCATAGAACCCTAAGGTTCCTCCAGAGATTGCCAGGGGTTCATTGAGCTATGGTTGACTGACCTTCCATTTGACGATGCCTGCATAGTTCTGGGTCCAAAGCTACTTGGCAAAGTCAGTGGCATTCTCAATCAGGGTTCCTCCAGAGATTGCCAGGGGTTCCTTGAGCTGTGGCTGATTATCCTCCCATTTGAGGGTGCTTGCATATTTCTGGGTCCAAAGCTACTTGGCAAAGTCAGTGGCATTCTCAATCAGGGTTCCATAGAACCCTAAGGTTCCTCCAGAGATTGCCAGGGGTTCATTGAGCTATGGTTGACTGACCTTCCATTTGATGTTGCTTGCATAGTTCTGGGTCCAAAGCTACTTGGCAAAGTCAGTGGCATTCTCAATCAGGGTTCCTCCAGAGATTGCCAGGGGTTCCTTGAGCTGTGGCTGATTGACCTTCCATTTGATGATGCCTGCATAGTTCTGGGTCCAAAGCCATCTGGCAAAGTCAGTGGCATTCTCAATCAGGGTTCCATAGAACCCTTGGGTTCCTCCAGAGATTGACAGGGGTTCATTGAGCTATGGTTGACTGACCTTCCATTTGATGATGCCTGTATAGTTCTGCGTCCAAAGCCACTTGACAAAGTCAGTAGCATTCTCAATCAGGGTTCCTCCAGAGATTTCCAGGGGTTCCTTGAACTATGGCTGACTGACCTTCCATTTGATGATGCCTGCATAGTTCTGCATCCAAAGCCACTTGGCAAAGCCAGTGGCATTCTCAATCTGGGTTCCTCCAGAGATTGCCAGGGGTTCCTTGAGCTGTGGCTGACTGACCTTCCATTTGATGATGCCTGCATAGTTCTGGGTCCAAAGCCACTTGGCAAAGTCAGTGGCATTCTCAGTCAGGGTTCCATAGAACCCTAGGGTTCCTCCAGAGATTGCCAGGGGTTCCTTGAGCTGTGGCTGACTGACCTTCCATTTGATGATGCCTGCATAGTTCTGGGTCCAAAGCCACTTGGCAAAGTCAGTGGCATTCTCAATCAGAGTTCCATGGAACCTTAAGGTTTCTCCAGAGGTTGCTATGGGTTTCTTGAGCTGTGTCTGATTGACTTCCAATTGTATGGTGCCTGCATAACCACTTGGCAAAGCCAACAGCACAACACCAATGATCTTTTGGCTAATTGTAATGGTGGCTTTCTAATCAGCACTTAAAGGGTTTTTTCTTCCTACTGACCACCACTGTAAGGGTTTTATTCTTCCTACAGACCACTACTGTAAGGGTTTTATTCTTCCTACAGACCACCACTGTAAAAGGCATTTTCCTTTTGCCCCCAGATGAATTGATTTCAGAAGAGGTCCCCTGAGACCTGAGGATTGTTTTAGGGGTTCTGGGGTGAGAAGGTTGAGAGAGGCTGCTCTAAACTATCTGCATTTGGAACCTGGGGTATATCTATAGAAATGAAGAAATTGAATTCAGATAAATTTACAGAGGTAGCCTATTAAAGAAAAACTGAATTTTGGAAGCTGTCACAAAGGACAAAGGACTAGTCACCTGTATTGCTTGTGGTTTTCTCTCCAGTTAACCTTTCCCCGTTACTGACTTCCCATGCCTTATTCTGTGTTTATGTGGAGGCAGCCATTTTGGTAGAGGCATTATTATTAATATTACTATTATTTACTTCATACAAAAAAATAATAAAAGCAAATATAATATTTTTGCATGTTTTTACAAATAAAAATAGAAATGATACTTATTAATATTATTTTTTATTTATTGTGACTTTAGTCTGTAAAACTTGCAACCACACAGATTCACAAACGTAAAACATACACTCACCGGCCACTGTATTAGGTAAAACCTGTTCAATAGCTTGGTAACACAAATTGCTAATCAGCCAATCACATGGCAGCAACTCAATGCATTTAGGAAGATGTAGTGAAGACGACTTGCTGAAGTTAAAACCGAGCATCAGAATGGGGAAGAAAGGGGATTTAAGTGACTTTGAACGTGGCATGGTTGTTGGTGCCAGATGGGCTGGTCTGAGTATTTCAAAAGCTGCTGATCTACAGGGATTTTCACGCAGTCATTTCTAGGGCTTACAGAGAATGGTCCAAAAACAGAAAACATATAGTGAGCAGATTGATTTTAGAGGTCAGAGGAGAATGGGCAGACTGGTTGCCTTCAGATGGTAGGGTCAGAATTTGGCGTAAACAACATGAAAGCATGGATCCATCCTACCTTGTATCAATGGTTCAGGCTGGTGGTGGTGGTGTAAAGGTGTGGGGGAGATTTTCTTGGCACTAGCAAGGTGATGCTAATAAAGTGAGTGTATAATATTTGAACATGTTATACAATAATAATAATAGTAATAATTTTTTTTATTTGTTTATTTATTTAAAAAATAATAAAAGCAAATATCTAATATTTTCACAAGGTATAATAATAATAATAATAATAACAATTATTATTATTATTATTTACTTAATTAAAAAAATAATACAATTCAACAAAAAAAAGGAGTATATAAACCACTTCATTAAAAAAATATGCCGGTATGAATGCATTATAATCACAGCATAGACAGTCCATTTTCCATTTGATACATAATAACAAGCCAGTCTATGAGTCTACGCGTTTCATGCAAAACAGGTCCACTTCTTCAGGACCCCACAGTGTACTGGCACCCGTAGTTTTTTCTGAAATGGTGACTTTAGCTCTTGACAGGCATAACATATATCACTTAAAACCAGAAATAAAGTGAACTGCCCCCCCCCATTTCAATCAAACAAACAGACCTATGAATGTTTCCCAAGTCTTGTATACAGAAACTGTCACAAGGGATCTAATACCACGGGACAAACCTCATGCAGCATGGCAACACATGTGGCCATGCGGTGGCTCCATCCATACTAAGGAATTGTCTGCCTTCAATGAGCCGCAAAGGATTCTGGGAATGGCGCTGGTCACAACCAAGGTTTGACAAGAGTTTCCAATGCAGCGAGAAATACTAGTTTGTTTTCTTCAAGCATCTACTGCTGGGCATAACTGGCACGATGAATAATGAATAATTTGCTAAGAGGCTTGAGTTAATTAATGCGGTACTGATAACTGAACCCTTAAGTGTTATCGGGTGGGGTCCACTTTGAAAAAGCCACACATCTGAAGTATTAATGGTCTAATTCATTGCCTCTCCAACGCTAAGTAAATTAATACTTTAACTACACTTTGAAGTGTGGCCTTTCTGTGCCGTTGCCTAATCATTAATTAGGATTAACAACTGAAACTGCTAATTAATTTGAAGATTTCGTTTTTTTTTCTCTCTTTCGTTGATAAATATATAGTGCAGGATTGGCTGCCACTGATTTCAAAGGAATATGTGCGCTTCTCATAAGCTAAATTGCAATTAGCACTTGCTGCTGTTCATTTATTTTTAGAAGGGAACTCCAAAAAAGAATGATTTCAGATTACTCACTTCTAAAAATTTTGGTTTGGCTGCAGGACCGGGGCCTTGCTTTGGACAGTGAGAGAAGCTTGAGTGTGACATCGTATTCTGCAAATACAGCAAAACGTTAAATGTGAACTCTAGACAAAAATGGAAAAATGAATAGCTATTAAAAGATCAAAAAAAGCTTTTGATTTCTCCTGCAGTATTTTTGTTCAGCCACTAGATGTCCTCAGTCTAATGGCCAGGGACCTTCAGTCCTCTTCCTCTGAGGTCAGGTCATCTTGGACCCACCCCAGCATGTGATTGGGCATTGATAGGAGAAGCAGCTCATCTCTCTTTAACTCTGCTTTCTCCCCCTATCATCATGCTTCATGTAAGCACATGAGCTGATTGGCTCCCTGTGCTGCTTCTACCTTTCACAACTGAGCCCTGCTGTACAGGAACTGCAGAAAGCTAATACCTGGTTAAATTCAGATGCATATAATGCTTTCATTAAAAATGATATTTAATGATGGATTACCAATTATTGAGATGCATTTATTGTCAATAGTTCAGCTTTAGGAAGTAGATGTAAACTCTAACTGACTGACAGAACTGTGCATCACAAACAATTGCCTTTTTAATTTTTTTTTATCACAGGTACTTATATAGCGCCGTAAATTTACACATCACTTTACTGATATATTGTACATTCACATCAGTCCCTGCCCTCAAGGAGCGTACAATCTAAGGTCCCTAACTCACATTCATACATACACACACTAGGGACAATTACCACTTGCCTACAGGACACTTTTACCCCCTTCCTGCCCAGGCCAATTTTCAGCTTTCAGTGCTGTCGCACTTTGAATGACAATTGCGCGCGGTCATGCAACACTGTACCCATATTAAATTGTTATCATTTTTTTCACACAAATAGAGCTTTCTTTTGGTGGTATTTAGTCGCCACTGGGTGTTTTGTTTTTTGCACTATAAAAAAAAGCAAAAAATTTGAAAAAAAAAAGTTTTTCTTTTATAAAATTTTGCAAACAGGTAATTTTTCTCCTTCACTGATGTGCATTGACGGGGTTGCACTGATAGGCAGCACTGATGGACACTGATAGGCAGCACTGATGGGCAATGATGAGGTGGCATGGATAGGCAGCACTGATGGGCACTGATAGGCTGCACTGATGATATGGCACTTATGAGGCGGCACTGTGGGCATTGATGAGGAGTCACTGATGCTGCTGCAATGATATGCAGCAATGATGGGCGGCACTGATGGGTGGCACTGACTGATGGGACTAACTGACGGCACCAGGGGCGGACTGACCATTCGAACACTCGGGCACTGCCCGAGGGCCCAGGGTCAGTAGGGGGCCCCATGAGATTCCCCTGGTATGTTTCATTGGCTTTTTCATAGGCTTTTTTGGGTGTGGGCGAGGACACGGGGGCCCCATGATCCCCTATTGCTCGGAGGCCCCATGAGTTGTCAGTCCGCCCCTGGACGGCACTGACTGGCAGCACTGCTGGGCACTGATGGGTGCAACTACTGGGCAGCATTGATGGGTGGCACTGCTGGGCAGCTTTGCAGGGCACTGATGGGAGCAACTACTGGGCAGCACTGCAGGGCATGGATGATAAGTGCCAATCTACTGTGTGACAGCTGCCGGTTATCGGCAGTACTTTCCTCATGAAGAGACAGCGTGAGGAAAGTGCTGCTGATAACCGGCAACTGTAATGCCAAAAAATACGTCGGACTGTCTACTTTGCAAAAAAGGGTCATTTGGGGGATATCTGTACTGTTCTGACATTCTTGGACCTCAAGAATTAGATTGACCGTCAGTACTTCAGGATTGATCAATTTTCAGATCTATACCATAGTTTGTGAACTCTATAACTTTCCTACAGACTAAATAATACATCCTAATTTGGGTTATTTTCACCAAAGACATGTAGCAGAATACATCTCGGCCTAAATTTATGAAGAACAATTATTTATTTGCACACTTTTATAACAGAAACAAAGAAAAACGTGTTTTTTGTTTTTCTAAATTTTTGGTCTTTTTTTGTTAATTTAGCAAAAAATAAAAACGCCGGCGGTGATTAAATATCACCAAAACAAAGCTGTAGTTGTGTGAAGAAAATGATAAAATTTTAGTTTGGGTACAATGTTGCATGACAGCGCAATTGTCATTCAAAGTGTGAGAGCGCTGAAACCTGAAAATTGGCCTGGGCAGGAAGGGGTAAAAGTGCCCGGTATTGAAGTGGTTAATACAACTGAGAAAGTTACAAAGGCTGAAAAACAGGCAAAAATACCATCGTTAGTAAACACTGGAGGTTGCTCAGTCGGCAGGGGTGATGTTCAGAGAGCACTTTGGGGTTGATTTACTAAAACTGGTGAGTGGTAAATCTGGTGCAGCTCTGCACAGAAACCAATCAGCTTCCAGGTTTTTTTTGTCAAAGCTTAATTGAACAAGCTGAAGTTAGAAGCTGATTGGCTACCATGTGCAGCTGTTCCTGATTTTGCACTCTTCAATTTTAGTAAATCAACCCCTTTACATTTTCTCAATGAATGCAAAGGGTTCTCTGATTAGACGAAATGGAGATCTTGAAGTCACCGCTTCGTCTCTTCACCTTATCCATTCAGAGAATGCTTTGCATGCCAAGCGAATGACATACTCTTGTTCACTAAGTAGCAGGGCAGCCTCTTGGCACAGGACCCAGAAGCTACTGCCGACCACTGTAGTATCAGTGCCTACTAAAGTGATTTCCAGCTTCCACAGGGATGGGTCTAGCTGGACCAATGTAACTATGCAAAAATAGCCATACTTGTGTAGTACCCTCCTAGTTAGCTAGGGGGAGCTAGAGTCCTGATTGTTAGAAAGGAGGGTTGAGTAGCAGCTTGGGTGCAATAGTCAGATGCAAAGAGGTCAAACTGCGGTCAGGACTGAGAGGCACTGCAGGCCAGGCCCTCCGGAATTTCCTCCTGGTCTAGAGTTTTGGAGAAAGCTCTAGAAGCACTGGGTGGATCTAGGGAGTGGCTGGCTTGTACTCTTAAGGGATCCTGGCCATTCCCCAACAGTAGGCATGGAAAGGGGCCAGGACAGCCCTTCAAAGTGATTGGCCTGCTCAGCTGGCCTGATGGCAATAGCCTAGGAGGGGGCCCAGAGGGACACACAAAGTCAGCCCTTGAGCTGTTTTTTTTTGTTGAGGGGTTAACAACTTGGATGGGGTCTAAGGGTATATGGGATGCCCAAGGAACTGCGACTTGAGGACAAACTTCTCAGCAAACTGTATACTGTTCAAAAATGTGGATCAGGAAAATAGCACTGTCTCTTTAAGGAGCACTGAAGTCCCCTTGATGTACCTCCTCAGACCCCAAATGAATCCTCCTCTTCACCAGGCTGCACTGAGGGTATTTCTGGGCAAGGGATTCCAAGAGCTAACAATTAAGTGGTCCCAGATGAGAACTAGTTGGGTCTAGCTGCTTTCAGGCCTTAAGCTGGGCTGGCTCCTTCCCTGCTGCACAGGATGTCCTCCCAAAGAGACCATGGGCAGTTTAGATCCTCCTTTCCAGTATCTCGCCTGTAGGTAGGCTCCTCTTCCTGGGGCCCCCTCTCAGGTTCCACAGTCCAGCCTCCTCTCAGTTCGTCTTCCTCCCGACTTCAGCAAATACAAACCTTGGTGTACAGGCTCTGCCACATTTAAGGGTTACCCTTACCCAACATGCCCAGCCTCTTGCCTGGGGATTGGCCACGTTCCCCTAAAAATGCAAATCTGGGCCTCCTTCCCTCCTCCGTCCCTCTTCCAGGAAGTTCTCACAGTTTTTGGAAGGGTGGGAAGGCTTCAGAAGTCCTGACCTGTAGAGCCTCCCAGCCTGTCCTGAGGTGAAGTCATTCTACCTCACTCCCAGGCTGCTACCCAGCCTCTAACTACATAACAAAGCCTGTCACTAGAGGGCGCGACACCATTTATCTACAAAATGCGATCTTGCTTTACATGTTACAGATTTGTTTGTAAAGAGAGTTTGTAAAGAGTTTGTAAACTCTCCCAATCAACATTAAAGTGATCGTTAACCCCAACATATACCCAGTGAAGTGACTGGCCTCAGGTGAAACACAGAGGGGAAACAAATCCTCCTACATAAGTTGTACTTGTTTATCTATAGCCATCTTCCCCCAACATTCTTTACACAGGTTCTCTCAGCTCTGAAAAGCAGGGGGCGGGGAGCTGAAATAACATCAGTGAGGAAATCTCTGAGAGCTGATTGAAGGGACCCCCCCCCTTTCACACAGCACACAGGAACAGAGCTAAGGCTGTCAATCTACTGGAGGTCCTTCCCCCGTCACCATTTTTCTCTTGGTGTCAGAAAATATTTTCAGAGGAATGAGGCAGTGGACAGAAATGACAAGTGTACACTATAGAGGGATATGCTTTGTTCATATTTCAAGTCTGGGTATACAACCACATTAGCCATTGTTAATCCTTAAGCCGCTAGCATTAGTAAAGGTATATGAAGGTATATTATATTTATTTGTTTTAAGTTGTATTTTTGTTTTGTACATTTCTTACGTTTCATTTGCTTCCTGGTTTCTGGCCTTGTCCAAAATGATATCATACATCCCAGGAGTCTTCATGGGGAGGATGGGCTTTTTCAGCTAAGCACACCCTCCTGCATATATGCCTGAGCTAAGGGCAGATGGATTCCAGGAAATAAATACTACATGAATCACCTGCCCTTACTCAAGATGACCACGGCTAGAAATGCTAGAAGGGGTATTTTTCAAGGTGATTTCTCAATAAATGGAGACATGAGTGGATGGGAGAGTTTACTTTGACACTGAAAAATGAATTAAATACCATTTTCAGTCCGTGGTGCTCAGATACAATTAAGTTCGGCTTTAAGCACTGGATTTATTTTGTGATTTTGGAAAAATGAACATACTCTTTTATTCCTTTCCATTTATGATTATGTCAGTCTAAGTGCTCCGAAATCTCACTTTCACGTTTTGCCTCTATAGGCTGCAGGCCGTGTAATGCTGAGTCAAGGCTACGGGAAGATAATTAACACCGCGTCCATGGCAAGTTTAATAGGTGAGTGATGAGAGCTGACAGGTGGGATTTAACATTGGTTGTTTAATTAGTAATCATGCCATCTGATTTAATTAAGAATTCAGAAAGTAGTAAATCACTGACACTTTATATCAGGTCAAAAGATATATTACCAAACAGTTTGGCCTTCTTAACCCGACACTGAGTGACGCACCTGTATGACTGTCAGAAGAGGAAGGCTCTTATTAATAGTATGACTCATTTACATACATTTACATGAATTAAAGGAGAACTCCATTCACAATAAAAATTGATGAATTATATGCACTTTTTTTTTGTAAGCTGCATCTGTACAAACACATCGATGATTTTAGTTTACAGATAAGATCTGCATTGCTGGGGGTCATCTACATCTGCGTATGGAACCGTTTGTGGTGTGTTGGAGATGCATTGTGTGCAATGGCTAGTTTTGGTGTACAGAATCCATAGAAGCAAAGAAGTGCTGTTCAAGAAAGGGCTTATTTCCTTCTTTGATTTGAATTTGGAGCTGAACTCCAGGCAGTAACACCACTTCATGCATAAAAAAAAAAATCAAATGTGTTGTAGCATATCCGAATTTGTTACATAGTTAGTCTGGCTGAAAAAAGGCAAAAGTCCATCCAGTTCAACCAAAAAAAAAAAGTTATAATCCTACACCCACAGTCAGGGGCGGACTGACAACTCATGGGACCCCCGGGCAATAGGGGATCATGGGGCCCCCTGTGTCCTTGCCCAAACTCAAAAAAGCCTAAAAAAAGGTACCAGAGGCATCACATGGGGCCCCCTACTGACCCCGGGCCCTCGGGCAGTGCCCGAGTTTCCAAATGATCAGTCCACCCCTGCCCACAGTTGATCCAGAGGAAGGCAAAAAAACTCAGCAAAGCACAATCCAATTTGCTTCTGCTGGGGAAAAAATTCCTTCCCGATCCCCCGAGAGGCAATCTGATATTCCCTGGATCAACTTTACATATAAATTAATAAACCTATAAGTTTACATAGTTAGTTTGGCTGAAAAAAGACAAAAGTCCATCCAGTTCAACCAAAAAAAAAAAGTTATAATCCTATACCCACAGTTGATCCAGAGGAAGGCAAAAAAAAACCCAGCAAAGCATGATCCAATTTGCTCCTGCAGGGAAAAAATTCCTTCCTGATCCCCCAATAGGTAATCGGATATTCCCTGGATCAACGTTACCTATAAATGTTAATATCCAGTTATATTCTGGGTATCTAGGAAAGAATCCAGGACTTTTTTGAAGCAATCCACAGAGCTGGCCAGAATCAACTCTTGAGGGAGTCTATTCCACATTTTCACAGCTCTCACTGTGAAGAAACCTTTCCGTGTTTGGAAATTGGAATTCATAAGAACTACATGTACTCTGGGCAGCACAGTGGTTTAGTGGTTAGCACATCTGCCGTGCAGTAAATGGGTCATGGGTTCAATTCCTAACCATGGCACCTCCTGCTTGGAGTTGGTATGTTCTCCCTGTGCTTGTGTGGGTTTCCTCCCACACTCCAAAGACATGCTGGTAGGTTAATTGGCTCCTGTCTAAATTGTCCTAGTTTCATCCCTGGCCATGTGGGATCTCCTGCATGGTGGGGGTTGGGGAAAGACCTGGCAACCTACCCTGTAAAATAATTGCTAAGAGAATTCATGAACAAAGCTGCTTACAAGTGACAGTCCATGCAATTGCCAAGGGTCAGATACAACTGGATAGATAGACATGTAATCCCCTGTATTTAGGGTGCCACCTCTGCCATCCCTTTAAACCCGAACACATATTAATTACACAGGTTCTGCATAAAACGCGGAAAAAACATAAAAAATGCACTACATGCTTTTCTGCAGCATTTCCATTGAAGTCTATAGAACCAAAAACTTGACTTTTTGTGTTAAAAAAAGTCCCTGACCCTTTCCAGAAAACACAGAGATGTGAACCTGTTTCATAGGAAATCATGTTAAATGGACAATAGTGCGTTTCTGCAAAACGCTGCGGAAAATGCTTAGGTGTGAACAGGGGCGGACTGACAACTCATGGGGCCCCCGGGCAATAGGGGATCATGGGGCCCCTGTGTCCTTGCCAAAACTCAAAAAAGCCTATGAAAAAGGTACCAGGGGCATCTCATGGGGCCCCCTACTGACCCCGGGCTCTCGGGCAGTGCCCGAGTTTCCAAACGATCAGTCCGCCCCTGGGTGTGAACCTAGGGTAAGTGCCTTATCTGCATTAACCCCTTGGTGCCAGCGCTTCCCGGCCCTTTAAGGGTTTCAGAAGCCAGGAGGCGGGGCGGTGTTTTAGGGTCATGTGACCGCAATGATTCGCCGTCACGGTGATCACATGATCGGGAAAGGTCCCGATCGAAAGAGGAGATCGGGACCTCTCTGTGAGTACCGGACATGTGTGCTGGGAGCTCGCAGGGCACGCACTCTCAGCACATATATTTTGCTTAATTGCACGCAAATGTGCAGCCGCTTGCCGTCAAGGCCACACATTTGCGCCAAGAGGTTAAATTAGCCTCAGAACCTGTGTAAATAATATGTGTTCGGGTTTAAAGGCATGAGGTGGCAACCTTACCTGTATTGCATAACTAAAACTGGGCAAGGGTTGGTCAGCACTAGAAGCCAGGCAGGTTCTGCTGCTGCGCATTGGGTTTGACATGGAACATTCTGACAGAATAAGCGGGGACATGGAACATTCTACAATTTAGCAGTGTGTTGCTCTTTTATTGTCCAATCACCAGGCTGGGGGAATGTTTGTGACTCTGTGCTGTGCTACTACAGTGTAGGTCAGAGATCCAGTTATGGAATCTGGAAGGGGTAGTTGGATCACCTATGTAGCCAGGTGCTGGGCAATATGGAGACGGAGACATTGTTCTTTATTATTCTGTCCCTATACTGAGATACTGATGTTCTGCTGCACCATTCTCCTCCGGCCAGCAGGGGGAGAGCTAAAGCCAAGCAAGCACATAGACGTCTATGTGGAGCACTAAGAATCTTGGAAGTTGTAGTTTGAGATGGCAGCCATATAATGGCTAGAGTGACCAGCGGTGTCAAACTGGCAGCCCTCCAGCTGTTGCAAAACTGCAAGTCCCATCACGCCTCTGCCTTTGGGAGTCATGCTTGTAACTGTCAGTCTTGCAATGCCTCATGGGACTTGTAGTTTGGCAACAGTTGGAGGGCTGCCAGTTTGACACCTGTGCGCTAGACTATAATGGTTATACTATATATCCCAATATACAATGTGTAGTAGGAGGAGTGGAGAGATGATTTTTTTTTATTAAACTGCCTAGGAAAGTGCTTCTTCTCAGCACCAATTAAGTAAGAGAGAGACCACCTCTGTGTGAATACTTTCCTGCTAGCTGGAGACCATACCAACAGAGATCTGAGCCTAAAACTGGAAGTAAGGACCCCTGGGGGCAGTACAGCTCTGTCCACATCACAGCACCTGCACTGCTACCACAGAAAGACAGGGAGCATCCACTCACCCTCTGCTTCCCACTGCTGATCACCAGAGGCTTTCAGGGAGAGACCAAGGGGGCCCCCCTTCTATAGCAAAAGGTCACCAAAGCATCCTTGGGGACTGGTGAGAGAGCTATTTGCCCATTACTGATACTGCTAGCAGGCCCTGAGCCACTCAGAGTAGGAGACTTAGTGTACCCAATCCATACTGCTTCCCTACTAATGAAACTTTACTGCATCTGAACCATATCTACCTTTCACCTGTATACCGTACCTATACTGTACCTGTACTGCATGCTGGTTAACTGGGACTGTTGTTAAATGCACTGATGTGCTTAAAGGGCCCCAACAATAGCCCTCAGGGGAACATCTCAAAGGACTGCCGCTCCCATAATAATTAGGTTGCAAGCCCCCATGCTCCCCTGCCCCCCCCCCCCCACTACCTGTGCAGTGCATATCTGGCAGTATAATTCCAGTGCTCGATAGATTAAACTTTACTACTGTTTACTGCTTCACATGAGGTGACCTTGCTACTGTTTATGCTGATGCCAAATGATGACGTGGATGCAGGGGCGGACTGACAACTCATGAGTCTCCCGGGCAATAGGGGATCATGGGGCCACTGCATCCTTGCCCACACTCAAAGCACACCCAAAAAAGCCTATAAAAAAGGTACCAGGGGCATTAAATGGGGCCCCCTACTGACCCCGGGCCCTCAGGCAGTGCCCGAGTGCTCCAATGGTCAATCCGACCCTGCGTGGATGCCAAACATCATCTTATGGTTGGTCCTTACTATTAACCACTTTGTATACTAAATTGTGTTATTACCATTGTTAATCCATTTTAAGCTTGCCTAGTTACCAACCAAATTGGGTGTCAATATATTAAAGTGTTACTAAACCCAAAACCCTGCATCCACTATATCTGGTCCCCCGCAGTACACAGAACATGGAAATGAAATTATTTTAGTAAATATAAACTGCTAAATACCTTTTCTCATCAGCAGTATATAGCAGTCTTGTGACTTCTATCAGTGTCTAACAGAGCACTGGTTAAAGCTTCTGGAGGAGTTTTTATTTTGCTCTAGGAGGATGCAGGACACCTGGCCTCTGTCTGGACAGTGCTGATTGGCCCTGTGCTGATCACACGCACTCTCCAAGAAAATTAAAACCTCTCTAGCAATAAACTGAGCATGTGCAGAGTGTCTCCACATGATATGTCTTATCAGGAGACAAGAGGGAGAAACTGGAAGAAGGGGAGGATCAGAGAAGACAGCATCAAACTGCATTTTTAAACAATGCAGAGAATTAACCCCTTAGGTTCCACAGTGAGTATAACAAGCATGCTTTACTGCATATACAGACTGGTTTTACTGTTGTGGGTTTAGTAACACTTTAGGTTTGCCTTTACTACCTGGTCTAGTGCCTTTTTTTTATATAGCACTACTAAGTATTACTTTCAGTGATTTCCTATGATATTGCATGTTTGTACACATGGTGTGTTAGAAGGGCTGAGATTCTTGAGAAGCTCGAGCAAAGAAAAGAGAACCCATCCTTTCCAGTGGCTCCTACAGGGGCAGCACTACACTTGTTTTTGAATTGTGTTCTTTCTTGCTTGCCTGGAGTTCAGCTTTAAAGGATAAAATGTCAGAGTGTCAGGGAACGCAGAGAACGAGATACAAATGGAGAAACAGAAAAAGGGCGCACCGACCTAGTGCATTATCGTTTAAAATAATTTATTAAAGAAACAAAAATAGGTATCATACTCACAATGGACATAATAACACAGGCATGTCAAACTGAACAAGGTGTATGATCCAAACAACATCTGAGTCCATACAATGGAACCCTGGATGACCAACTGGGTAACGCGTTTCGAGGACACAACCTCTTCCTCAGAGCCCAGGGTTCATCCAGGGTTCCATCGTATGGACTCAGATGTTGTTTCTTTAATAAATTATTTTAAACGATAATGCACTAGGTCGGTGCACCCTTTTTCTGTTTCTCCATTTGTATCCAGTGTATTCGGACCACCCCGGTCTGTTGAGGGCAGCAAGCAGTGCATATTCCAGAAAATTCCAGAACATTCCTATTGGGTCTACTGAGTCCTTTCCTAGTGCAGGAGAAAAGTGTTTGTTGTGTTGGAACGCAGAGAATGAGTAGTGGATGGAAGGATGTCTCTCACACACAACCATGGAGTGTCAGCTCTTCTCTAGAGCTGCTAAGGGCACTTATGTTGTCCTGCAGACAGTAGAGCAAAGTCCTCAGGGTTGGACCAAGCAGTGATAGTCTTATGTGGTCATTGCCAAACCTTAGCATGAAATTGCAGGCTGTAGGACAGATTTTGTGGGAGGAAAACATAGGGGGACGAGCTGAAAGTCAGGGCTAAAGGCAGGCAGCAAGCAGAAGCTGAAAACAGTTCAAGCCATAGGCCACCTTTACAGCTGTGCATTTTAAGTGCGTGTTAGGTGAGGTGCATGATAAAAAAAATCCTGCCTGCTGCATCTTTGATACGCTTTCATGAACACTCCTGTTATATAGACCTTAGTGGTAATACATCTAAAATGCAATGTAGCTAAAAACACATCACTCAGATGTGAACCAGCCCTGGGTAACAGATCCAAAACCACAAAAACATAGAAACAAGTAGTAACACATTCCCAGGATCAGGCAATGACTGAACATTCCAAACTCAATTTAAGCACTCCTGATTGAGGCCAGGTGTGTGACAAAACCACAGTGTTGAACACCATCCAGTAGATGGCGGATTTGAGCGCGTGGATACAGCAAGTCTAAGCATTCCACACAAATGCAGGAGAGGAGAGGGAAACACTGCCCACAATCTGTGAAGACGGACAATAGCCATCTTGTATTTATACTGTCTGTCTGTTTTTTAAGAGACTCTAAGGCACAGGTGTCAAACACAAGGCCGAATCCGACCCTCCAGGCCATTTCAGGTGGCCCTTGCACCTCTCCTGCAGGTACCCCCCTGTCTCCACCCCCACCTTGTCTCAGCAGTCAGCAGCAGAGAGGAGAATAGAACTCCTCTGCCAAATCCTGCACCTCAGTGTAGCTGCAGCACCCCCTCATCTCTCCATCCCCTGGTCTCAGCATTCAGCAGACTCTGGTAACGGACTCCTCCTCTGGTCCTCCTCCAGACCCTGCACTTTCTGCTTTCCAGCTCTGCCCAAAAGAGGGAGCATGATGATGTTAGGGAGGGTTTGGGATTCTTGACATCTGATGTAATGGGGGTGGGGTGTTCTGGACATCTAGTCTTACAGATACAACCGACCCTTTGAGGGCAACCATAATCCTGATACGAATAACACAAAAAACAGCGCAAAAATTAAATAAAAAATAATCACAAATAAATAAATGTCCGTGCAAAAAAAAAAAAATATATATAATATTTCAAACATAAGTCCTTATTCCCAATTCCCAAAAGGATTTTCAAGACAATGTTCCAAAATGTGCTTCCACCTAATCACCACGTGACAAATAATATTGACCGCACTCACCAGATGGAGGTGAGTAATAAGCCTCATAGGATATAAGGGATCCTATAGCCCCTCAGGAGGAACTCAAATCGCCTTCTTCACCCTGCTTAGATACAGCAATCGACTCCGCTCTACTTCTCCATGGAATCCTCAATAATGTGCAAGGAAAGAAAGGCTACATAGTGTAATACTGCCACTCAATACCATATAAATCCATAGAATAAGGAAACTCACATGTTTCAATGAAATAACAGGCCTTGTTTAATAGCCTCAAAGGCTTCAAAGGAACAAGATTCCAAATTGTAAATATAGGGATCTCACGCTTTAAGAATCACTGTAGAGGATGACCAGCTTTCCACCTCTAAGATGGCCTCTTGAACCGCAAAAGTCGGCGTGCGTTCCAAATACCGGAAGTGACGTTGGCCAAGATGACGGCGGACCGGACGTGCGAGAAAAGCGTTTCGCCCCACCCACAGGGCGTTCTCAAGACTCAAGAGAAGTAGAGCGGAGTCGATTGCTATATCTAAGCAGGGTGAAGAAGGCGATTTGAGTTCCTCCTGAGGGGCTATAGGATCCCTTATATCCTATGAGGCCTATTACTCACCTCCATCTGGTGAGTGCGGTCAATATTATTTGTCACGTGGTGATTAGGTGGAAGCACATTTTGGAACATTTTCTTGAAAATCCTTTTGGGAATTGGGAATAAGGACTTATGTTTGAAATATTATATATATATTTTTTTTTTTTTTTGCACGGACATTTATTTATTTGTGATTATTTTTTATTTAATTTTTGCGCTGTTTTTTGTGTTATTCATTATTGGTGGTTTTCACTGGTGCACAGCTGCATAATTGTATACTTTCTTTGATTGGCGCTGGGATTTTTTAGTTTATAATCCTGATACGGCCCGCCATGAAATGGAGTTTGACACCCCTGCTCTAAGGGGATGGGGACAAACTGCTGCATGAATGAGGTGCACATACCTGCAGCAAACTCACACATTTTCCTGTCCTGGCTGAATTTCAGGCAATTACTGATAGTGCCAAAAGTTTCCCTGTGCCTTCCAACCTCATGACCGTTCCTGTTGGCTATTGAGGCTTTCCATCACAGTGATGGGCCAACCTGAATTGTGGACGAGGGGCCTAGCGGCAAGCTTGTAGGCAAAACTTCCATTTCCGGGGACCACTAACAGACCTCATGCCCTAATCCTTACACTCCCTGAGGGTGCATAGAACACGTACAGTGAAACATTCCGTCAACGTGACCAAATCATGACACTTTACCCCACATTCATCCAGCTGTGCCAGTTCAGATAGAATAGGCCAAAAACAGGGAAGGGTTCAATCCAATAGATTTTCATAACTTTACTCTTGTGGCAGAAAAGAGCTCACTTCCCTGGTGGGGGTTGTAGTACCTGTCCCTAGTGGCCAAAATAGGAATCGTGCTAACAACTCCACATCCCCGGCCTTTAGCTGTGACAGGAAGCTTTGGGAGGCAGCTGCAGGTATAGGTGTCTTTGCCTTGTTATATTTAATAAAAGAGAGAGAGAAGCAGCGCCACCTAAGCGCAGCAATATAAGCAAATTATTTTTTCCACAAAATTGGCAACTCACAATAGTAGTAGTCAAATGAGCTATTGTCAAAGTGGTGTCAACCGCTGTGCAACTCTTGGCTGGTCCCACAGCAGGCAAGTCTCCAAAGCACTGTCCTTGGTTGTGCTGGTGGTCTTCGCCTTGTTACTTGCAATGAAATTAAATAAAAAAAAAGTTCAGAGTATTCAGAATACTTGGAATAAACCCAAGGCCGGTGCTTCCACTAGGCTAACTAGGTGGCCACCACCTAGGAGTACCTGGGTGCAGCGCAGGCCAGCACTCTCTCTGTTTGGGATGCTGCCATATCATGACTGATCCTCCAGCTGAGGGGAGGGGCAGCAGAAGGGAGGAAGAAAGGACAGAAGAAGATGCTGGGTGATGCTCCTTTCAGTGTTACTCTCAGACTCTGTCCCTTACTGCACACTGGCTGGTGGCTGCTGATCACTGTGGAGTTCCAGCTCTTCTCTTCCCATTCATCAGCGGAGGCGGAGCTGCGCCTGCAGAGGAAGGTAATGTCTGACTTTGATGCCTTGTATCTGTATAAGTGTGACTCAGCTGGCCATCCATCACATGTGCAATGTGTCAGTGAGTGATGACATCATCACGATCCCAAAGCCTGCTCTTCTAGTGTCTGCTGGGCCTGCTGATCTGTGTCAGTGTTGGTGGTGATGTATTGTGTCGGATCTGTCACTGTGTGGGATCGCTCAGTTCAGGTGTTCTCTGTGTGTGGGGGCTGGGGTGCCTGCTGTCACAGCGTTTTATCTCCCCCCATTTCCTGCGGAATTCCAGCCTGGGATCTGTCAGAGTGTGGATCCATCATCCTCCACTCACTGCAACTGTCACCCTGCCACTGCCAGCCACAGATACAGTCCGTCCGTGACACTGATTTTGTCTTTAATATTGGTGCTGGTGGTATCTTATGGCACTTATTTTTGCAAATTAAAATAAATTAAGCAGTTTCATGTTTTGGTGATTTATTATTTTCTACAGTTTTATATTTCTTTAATGTATTTTTTGTTCTGGGGGGGGGGCGCAAGTAGCTGGTCTTGCCTCGGGTGCAAAATAGTCTAGCACCAGCCCTGATTAAACCACAAATCCTTAGACTAGGCATTGCAATCATCAAGAGTAATGAAACACCTCTTGCTGCTCCTCTCACGATTGGGGAAATCTACAAATGACATACAAACAAGAAGAGCGCACACTAAGTAGAGTTAAAGGCTTTCATGTGAAAATCAAATGCAAATTGGTCACTCACAGAATTAAAATAGAAAAAGCATGTACCAGGGGCGGACTGACCATTTGGAAACTCGGGCACTGCCCTAGGGCCGGGGGTCAGTAGGGGGCCCCATGAGATGCCCCTGGTACCTTTTTCATAGGCTTTTTTGAGTTTGGGCAAGGACACAGGGGCCCCATGATCCCCTATTGCCCGGGGGCCCCATGAGTCGTCAGTCCGCCCCTGGCATGTACGCAACACTCCCGGCATGAACGCCTCTCTGTATTCACACTTGTAGTCCTGGATAGCAGTGCTGTTGGAAGGAGGAATCTCCTGGAGGACGTCACAGGTGGGTGGAGCAGTAGGCGTTGCTACGCGAGGAGGGTGACCTCCCTATTCTCCTGTATAAAGCATTCACAGTATTCTCTCTAGGTAGACTTGACAAAGAAGGAGGTCCTTCAAAATGTGTAACCACTCCCACTTCTCCGCCCGCATCTGACGTCATCCAGGAGATTCCCTGCAACACACGGTGCATGTGTACAGAGCTCTCATTCAGCTACAGCTATTCCTCCATCTGACAGCACTGCTATCCCGGACTACACGTGTGAATACAGAGAGGCCCCCACACTGGGAGTGTTGAGTACGTGCTTTTATATTTTAATTTTACGAGTGGCCAATTTGCATGTGATTTTAACATTAAAGCTTTTATTATTATTATTATTATTATTATACAGGATTTATATATTATTATTATACAGGATTTATATAGCGCCAACAGTTTGCTCAGCGCTTTACAATATAATGGGAGACAATACAGCAACAATACGGTTCAATACAAGAGGGATGCAACTGTGGGGGATGGACTGGTAGGAATAGTAGAAGATTCCATTATTAGCTGAGGGCAGGATAGGCTTACCTGAAGAGAGAGAGGTTTTCAGAGATCACCTAAAAGTGGGCAGAGTAGGCAATAGTCTGATAAATTGGGGTAGAGAGTTCCAGAGGATGGGGGAAGCTCTGGAGAAGTCCTGGAGATGAGCATGGCAGGAGGAGATGAGGGAGCTAGAGAGCAGGAGGAGTGGAGAGGATGGAGAGGATGGTTTGGGTGATATTTGGAGACAAGATCAGTGATGTAATTTGGGGCAGAGTTATATGTTATTGTTAATGTTTTGAATTTTATCCGTAGGGCAATGGGAAGCCAGTGGAGGGATTGGCAGAGAGGGGTGGAGGACACTGAGTGGAGGCCAGTGGAGGGATTGGCAGATACAAAACGGTTGGTAAGGTGGATGAGTCTGGTAGCAGCATTCATGATAGACTGAAGAGGGGATAGCCTGCGATGAGGTCGGCCAATGAGGAGGGAGTTACAATAGTCAAGGTGAGAGATAACCAGAGAGTGAATAAGTTGCTTTTATCTCTACTACACTTAGTGTGCGCTCTTCTTGTTTGTTTCTTTCATCTTCTTGCTTGCAGCAGTAAGCTACCCTTCCCCATGGGTCCCTTTAAAACTGATGAACTGCTCAGTCCTCTGCGGTCACGTCACATCATACATCTGCCCATTTTCATGAGACAATCTTTGCCGGCGATGGTTGGGCACACAGACACTGGCACTTTAAGTGAGAATTATGTGCAATATTTGTCTAGTAACTCTGAGCCCGTCTCTCCAGACTGGAATGCCAGTTGTTAAACCTCTTTACGGTCGCCAACAGGTGCCTGAACCAGGGGCTGCTGTATCAGCAGCGAGCGCGCGCCAGCCAATAAACCATCGTAACATATGGTGAAAAGTCCCGACCGCTGAGCTAATCTGGAAGGCAGTTACTTTCTGGTGATCCGAGGACCACGGAACAAAAATTGATCAATTACACAAATTAAGCCGAGCCCTTCAGGAATTTATTTTATTGGTCTGGACATCTGTTTCAGCATTGTCCATATCCAAAAATCAAACAGCGCTCCGGGCTGCCAAGTTAGGGGGAAGAAAATCGAGTAGCAATAAAACGACAACACAAAACCACTAAGTTAATATTACATCCATCTGCTGAATGTTATATAAATATGCAGTCCTTTTTTTATTTTTCCTTGGGAATACCATTTATTTTTACAGTGCCCAGTGTGACATTCTGAGCTGTTCGGAGCCGTTTATTGCGCAGCCACTATAAATGTTTCTTCAGAAATGCATTTATAATTGCCTTACGAGTCCTTGGTTAAGTGTCCTCGCCACCTGTCCTATTTTGTAATTAAAAACTGGATTTTTTTTTTCTTTCCTCTTTTCTTTTTTTTTTTCACCTCCTTTCGATTTTAAATACACGGGACAAAGACTGTAAAATAAGCGGCGGTGACAATATTTTTTACAAAACCGTATGTAAATGATTTAAGATGGAACGATGGTGGATTTATAAATGGAAATAATTATGTGGTTTTCAGAGCGAGCGAAATAAAACATTAACTTAAACAGATCGGCTATTCAAATAAGTCGAACTTGTGGCTTAAAGGGCCTCAATACCCCAAAACGAAAAAAAAAGTTTTTATGCACTCTGGAGTGGCTGCCTGTAATTTGGGATAAACAAAATTTTGAGTTTTAATTTAGCTGAAATTTCCGTGAAAATTGGGAAACTTTTGCAAACTTTTTCCATTTTTGGAAATGCATTGGAGGTAATGGTAAAGGTGGTTTTTAAGGGTGCAAGGGACTTTAACCACTTGAGCTCAGGTAGCATTTACCTCCTCCCCCTTTTTCCGACCAGAGCATTTTTTTGCTATTCAGTACTGCGCTACTTTAACTGGAAATGGCATGGTCATGCAACACTGTACCCAAATGAAATGTATCTTTTTTTCACACAAATTGAGATTTCTTTTGGTGGTATTTGTTCATCACTGGGGTTTTTTTATTTTTTATTATATAAACGAAAAAAAGAACAAACATTTGGGAAACAACATTTTTATTTTCTGCTAAAAACATATCCAAAAAAAATCATTAAATTTAGGCCAAATTGTATTCTGCTTCATGTCTTTTGTGTCCGTTTATGAACCAGCAATAAATGATCGCTGCTCAGTTCTCCTGTGAATGCCTTTTATGAAGCAGTTCTCCGAACGAAGGGAGAACGGTCTCCAAACGCTGGAGAACGGTCTACAAACGGTGGAAAACGTCTGATTTTACTATAATCTCGCGAGATTACAGTAAAAGATCAGTTTTCTAAGCAGAGGTAAATTATCGCTGCTTAGTTTGCGGTCCCTCTGATTCTCCAGCTCTGGGCTGGAGAATCTGGAGGGAGAAAACAGATCTCCAGCGAAGGGCTGAACATGTTCTCTGCTGATCTCCTGAGTGTCCTAAACTGTGAATAACCAGAGAATAGCTGTGATACTCTGAATCGCAGCTATTCTCTGTGTCATAAACGGACACCTACTGTATTTTCCGGCGTATAAGACGACCCCCTACTTTTCCTGTTAAAATTACTATTCCTCCCACTGATACCAATAATGGGACACTATTCCTCCCACTGATACCAATGATGGGGCACTATTCCTCCCACTGATACCAATGATGGGGCACTATGCCTCCCACTGACACCAATGATGGAGCGCTATTCCTCCCACTGATACCAATGATGGGGTGCTAATCCTCCCACTGACACCAATGATGGGGCACTATTCCTCCCACTGATACCAATGATGGGACACTATTCCTCCCACTGACACCAATGATGGGGCACTATTCCTCCCACTGACACCAATGATGGTGCCCCATCATTAGTGTCAGTGTGTGAGGAATAGTGTCCCATCATTAGTGTCAGTGGGAGGAATAGTGGCCAATCATTGGTGTCAGTGGGAGGAATAGTGGCCAATCATTGGTGTCAGTGGGAAGAATCGTGCCCCATCATTGGTGTCAGTGGGAGGAATAGTGTCCCATCATTGGTGTCAGTGGGAGGAATAGCACCCCATCATTGGTGTCAGTGGGAGGAATAGCACCCCATCATTGGTGTCAGTGGGAGGAATAGCGCCCCATCATTGGTATCAGTGGCAGAAATAGTGCCCCATCATTGGTATCAGTGGCAGGAAAAGTGCCCCATCATTGGTATCAGTGGGGGGAATAGTGCCCCATCATTGGTATCAGTGGGGGGAATAGTGCCCCATCATTGGTATCAGTGGGAGGAATAGTGCCCCATCATTGGTGTCAGTGGGGGCAATAGTGCCCCATCATTGGTGTCAGTGGGGGGTGGAATAGTGCCCCATCATTGGTGTCAGTTGGGGGAGGAATAGTGCCCCATCATTGGTGTCAGTGGGGGGAGGAATAGTGCCCCATCATTGGTGTCAGTGGGGGGGGAGAAATAGTGCCCCATCGTTGGTGTCAGTGGGGAGGAGGAATAGTGCCTCATCGTTGGTGTCAGTGGTGGGGGGGGGAATAGTGCCAATAGTGTTCCAGCATGGTGCTGCTGCACACTCCTCGCCAGTGATTGGCCGCCTGTGTGCCTTTCCTGAGCTACAGTTCTGGCATCCAAATCACGGGTGAGGAGGCGGAGCCGAGCGGCTGCGTGGACATTGAGTGGCCGGACAGAATGAAGGAGCAGTTGCGCTTCCTGGACCGGATCGTTGTGGGACCGGGACTGGTGCCAGGTAAGAAACAGCAGCCCCCTGCCCGCCCCTGTACTTAGTGTCTCCTCCGTTGGAAGGGGGGGGGGCGGCACTGCACCGCCCCCTGAAAAAGTGCCGCCCTGACACCGGCTTGCCGTATACCGGTGTATAAGACGACCCCCGACTTTTCAGAAGATTTTCATGGGTTAAAAAGTCGTCTTATACGCTGGAAAATACGGTATGTTAGAGAAAAAAAATCACAATAATCCTGGGTTCACACTGTTGCGGTGCAAAATTTGCACTGTTTTCTGTGCGATTTTCGCACCGCATCAGAATCGCATCCCGTTCACATGAACCATTGCGGGTGTGTATTTTAAGTTAACGACACCCCAAAATCAGTTCGTAAAACACGGTGCGATGTGCAGAATTGGATCGCATAGGTATGAACATGCATGCGATCTGATTGAAGTGCAGACCAAATAAAGGGTCCTGCACCTTCTTGATGCGAATGCGGTGCGATTTGAGCCATAAAAAATGTTTGGCTCAAATCGCACCGCGCAAAATTCGCATGTGATTTGCACAGGAATGCGGTGCGGTTCTGGTGTGAATCACATGCCGTATGTTGCACCGCATATGTGTGAACCCGGGCTTAGTGTATTTTAATTGGTTTGTGTGAAAGTTATAGCATCTACAAACTAAGGTATAGATACTAGAATTTCTATTTTTTGTAATTTTTTTATATTAGTAATGGCGGCGATCAGCGACTCATAGTGGGACTGTTATAGTGCAAGTACAACGTGTCCTTCTAACACTCCCCTCCCTACAGACTGACAATGCTGCTGCCCAAATATGCCCCCTGTGCTCCATTATCCAGAATGGTGTCTGTATAAGGCCTGGTTCATGCCAATACGTTTTTATAGTGCTTTTTGCAAAAACACACTACAGAAGATTTAACATGGTTTCCTATGGGACACGTTCACATCTATGCTTTTTTGAGCTGCTGCGTCTTTGGAAAGGGTCAGCATTTTTTCTGCAATAGAGTTCTAAGGAGCAGATGCTGAAACTCATGTAGTGCGTTTTTGCTGCGTGTTTTTTTAAGTGTTTTTGCCTGTTTTGCATTTTTTTTCTGTCCAGCAGCAAACAAATTTCCATTTTAACCAAAAAAAAAAGCTAAAAAAAAATGGAAAACGAGGTAAAAATGTATGAAAAAAAATTGTAAAAATGCTCACTCATGCAAAAATGCAAAAACACACTGCAAATGCACTGCAAAATGGACAAAAATCACAACGCATAGGTGTGAACCAGACCTAATACAGAAGGTGTGTTACTGAAAAGATCACAGAGGGAAAACATCCCAAAACAGAAAATGGATGCAGCCACCACACCTAACGATTGGTAAGCTGTAATCAGGGCGGACTGACCATTTGGAAACTCGGGCACTGCCCAAGGGCCAGGGGTCAGTAGGGGGCCCCATGAGATGCCCCTGGTACCTTTTTCATAGGCTTTTTTGAGTTTGGGCAAGGACACAGGGGCTCCATGATCCCCTATTGCCCAGGGGCCCCATGAGTTGTCAGTCTGCCCCTGGCTGCAATATATTACTTTTTGGGGTTTGAGTTTAATACCACTTTAACTCCTAAGGGTTAAGGAAGGCGCTTTTAAGTACCATGGATGTTTAATTTTTACAAAAAATTACCCCTCATTTTAAAATAAAGGAAAAAGCAGACAGTGAAATATCTGCACTCACAACAAAAAAAAAAAAACCCACAAAGTCATTAAATGAAATAAATTAAAAATTAGAGTAGTTTTTAAGCAAATTGCAGCTAAGCAGCTCAAACATAAAAATCAAACCTTTTCTACCTACTAAGATTTTACATTTTGCTGATGGTGAAATGTGTCATTTCCAGTCAATCTTGCTTATCCCTACTAAGAACTTCAACAACTGTAAGGCCTGTTTAAAGTGGGGGAATGATTGGACTCATCATCATTATCACATTATGTCCAAATAAAAACTTGAGCTTTAGCCCGATCTTTTTTATAACTTTTTTTTTAAATTGAACAACTTGCCTACAGGGCACTTTTACCCCCCTTCCTGCCTGGCCATATTTCAGCTTTCAGTGCTGTTGCAGTTTGAATGACAATTGCTCAGTCATGCAACACTGCGTCCAAACTAGATTTTTATCACTTTTTAGACAAATAGAGCTTTCTTTTGGAGGGTATTTTTTTCCCCATTGTATTTTGTTAAATAAATGAAAAAAGAACAAATATTTTGAAAAAAAGGTTTTTCTTTATTTCTGTTATAAAGTTTTGTAAATAAGTGATTTTTCTCCTTCACTGATGTGCGCTGGTGAGGCTGCACTGATGGGCACTGATAGTCTGCACTGATGGGCACTGATGAGGAGGGACTGATGAGGCTGCGCTGATAGGCAGCACTGATAGGCAGCACTGATGGGAATTGATAGGCAGCACTGATTGGCAGCACTGATGGGCACTGACAGGCATCACTGATGGGCACTGACAGTCAGCACTGATGGGTACTGATATCCAGCACTGATGGGCACTGATAGCCAGCACTGAGGAGGCACTGATAGCCAGCACTGAGGAGGCACTGATAGCCAGCACTGATGCGTACTGATATCCAGCACTGATGGGCACTGATAGCCATCACTGAGGAGGCACTGATAGCCAGCACTGATGGGTACTGATATCTAGCACTGATGGGCACTGATAGCCAGCACTGAGGGGGCACTGATATCCAGCACTGATGGGCACTGATAGCCAGCACTGAGGAGGCACTGATATCCAGCACTGATGGGCACTGATAGCCAGCACTGATGGGTACTGATATCCAGTACTGATGGGCACTGATAGCCAGCACTGAGGAGGCACTGATATCCAGCACTGATGGGCACTGATAGCCAGCACTGAGGAGGCACTGATAGCCAGCGGTGATGCATACTGATATCCAGCACTGATGGGCACTGATAGCCAGCACTGATGAGGAGGCACTGATAGCCAGCACTGATGGGTACTGATATCCAGCACTGATGGGCACTGATATCCAGCACTGATGGGCACTGAGAGCCAGCACTGAGGAGGCACTGATAGCCAGCACTGATGCGTACTGATATCCAGCACTGATGGGCACTGATAGCCAGCACTGATGGGTACTGATATCCAGCACTGATGGGCACTGATAGCCAGCACTGAGGAGGCACTCATAGCCAGCACTGATGGGCACTGATAGCCAGCACTGAGGAGGCACTGATAGCCAGCATTGATGGGCACTGATATCCAGCACTGATGGGCACTGATAGCCAGCACTGAGGAGGCACTGATATCCAGCACTGTTGGGCACTGATAGCCAGCACTGAGGAGGCACTCATAGCCAGCACTGATGGGTACTGATATCCAGCACTGATGGGCACTGATAGCCAGCACTGAGGAGGCACTGATAGCCAGCACTGATGGGTACTGATATCCAGCACTGATGGGCACTGATAGCCAGCACTGAGGAGGCACTGATAGCCAGTACTGATGCGTACTGATATCCAGCACTGATGGGCACTGATAGCCAGCACTGATAGCCAGCACTGATAGCCAGCACTAAGGGGGCACTGATATCCAGCACTGATGGGCACTGATATCCAGCACTGATGGACACTGATATCCAGCACTGATGGGCACTGATATCCAGCACTGATGGGGCTACACTGATGCGATCACAAATTGTGCATATAACTGTGCACCATACAAGATGCAGTTGCACTCTGCAAGTGCAATTGCTCCAGAGCTTTGTAAATGAGATAAAGATTCACTTTGGAATACCCAATCACATGCAAGGAAAACTGAAAAAAAGCACTTTTGCTTGCACATGATTGGATGATGGAAGTCAGTACAGCTTCTGCTCATTTATTAATCTCTGCTCCTGCATAGTGAAATTGCTCTTTTCAAAGTGTGCAGTCTATGCTCCTTTAGTAAATCAACCCCGTTGCCTTTTTACATAAAAAAAAAAAAGAAAACTTCTTCAGTACTGCAATTAGCTGAAATAAAATTGTGTTGGATTCAACTTCTGTGTCTTAGGCTATGTTCACATTAGCTTTGTTAGCTGGTGTTAGACAGGCATTTGGGAAGCGTTTTTAACGCTCCTCAAACGCCTATGAAAATTCTACACATGGCAGCACACAGTGCTGTTCACACTGAAGCGTTAGTGTCGCTTCGCGGCAAAATTGATGCCTCAGGAGGAGTTGAAGCCTTCCAATCAAGTCTATGGTGACTCTCCTCAAACGCCTGGCAGGTGGTTGCGATACGCAGGGGCGGACTGACCATTCGGAAACTCAGGCACTGCCTGAGGGCCCGGGGTCAGTAGGGGGGCCCCATGAGATGCCAATGGTACCTTTTTCATAGGCTTTTTTGAGTTTGGGCAAGGACACAGGGGCCCCATGATCCCCTATTGCCCGGGGGCCCCATGAGTTGTCAGTCCGCCCCTGGCGATACGTTTGCGGAGTGTTAATACCATTTAACATCCTTGTAGGTGTTTGTGGTGCGGTTTTATTGCTTGGTAGACGCCTATCAAACGCCTCAAAAACGCTCATAGGGTGTTTGGGGAGCGTTTTGGAGAGCGTTTGGGGAGCGTTAAAAACACTTCCCAAACGCCTGTCTAATATCTGTCAAATGCTATAGGGGCGTTTGGCAAATGTTAGAAATTAGTCAAGTGTGAACGAGACCTTACAGAAGAGCTAAGCTGTCTGTGGACAGTGCCAAGTCAGCAGGTGGCCATACTGTCTGGACAGACGGACTGGGTCTACAGAGGTATGTCAGTGCATAAAGCGACATTTGAAACAGAACACTGCTGACTTTGCTATTGTCATTTGCTCTACCTGCAGACTTACACCAGTCTAGTATCTGTCCTTTCTGATGAAGAGGTATTTAACCCCCCTGGCGGTATTCCTGAGTGTAGCTCGGGGTAAAGTTTCAGCACCACAAGCGGTAACCCCTCCCCCCGAGCTACACTCGGGAATACCCTGCAGCGCTGGTCCAGGATCTCTTCTTCACTTACCTTGTCTTGCGCTCCCGCGATGTCCCCCCTGCAGTGTCCCCGGCAATGTCCTCCGGCCGATGCCGACATCTGTCTTCGGGGTTCCGTTCCCTGTGACGTCGGGACGTACGGGGGACGGAATGGCGGGAAATTAAAAAATGTGAAAAAGTGACATTCACTAAATACACTAAAATCACATAGTATAACATTCCTGTATCAAACCATTTCACATACATTTTGTCCCGAGTGCTTTGTCCGGCGCCCTGCCTGCATTTTTACTGTTCTTTCTGCCTGAAAACTGAGAAACGTCCATGGCGTCCAAAAAGCGTCCCTTTAGGTCAAAAGCAGTTTTAGACCGGCTAGAGAACAGCGATAGTAAATCAGAACCACTTGCAGAATTGAGTGATGATGATTCGTGGGGGAAATTCCTCATCAGACACTGAAAACGATTCTGCGACTTTGCTCAGTGATGTGCGAACTTGGCGCTATATTTCAAATTTCAGTGTTTTTGGTTTGATTATATTATTGAATTAAATTTATTATTATTATATTATTATTTTTTATGATTATTTATTAAATTATAATTTATGATTTCGTGTTTCAAATTTTATCATCCCCGGGATGTTTACTAGACTCTTGTTCGGACAGATTTCAGTGAGTTATTCCTAAGAATTACAGGCCTACAATAAAAAAAATACATATTTCCATGCAAAAAAAAGACCGCTTTGAGCACAGAAATATGGACATAATCAGACCGCTAGGGAGGCTACAGAGGGTCTACTGACACTTGGCTTTACATATTACCTTCACTTTCTGAAGATATAATGTTGTAATGTTGTTCATTTTAGTGTATTAGATGGAACTGAGTAGCCGCGTGTTTCATACTCCTTTATGAGGGCAGGAGCCTTCTGATTGTGCAAACAGTTTATCTCTTTTGAGAAATGGAATTAGCCGTGTTCCTCTTTATCTGTGCTGTGCCTGCATGACGACCCGAGGACCTCTATCTATGTCTCATGTGAATGCTGTGACCTGACTTTCCTCTGGAACACTAATGAAAATCGTGCGCCTCTCTTCTCAGTGATCATTGAGGCTGACAGAACAAAAAAAAAAAAAAAACTACAAAAAATGTCCAAATTCTCATCGCTGGCCGGGTCTGCCTTGATTAGATGTTTTGGGAAGAGGGACAGTATAGCAGATGATACAAAAATACTTGTAGGGCTGGTCACATGTTACCATCTGGAATATGTTTGAGTTACTACGTTTATATAGAATGCATCAGATTCGTGTCTTCATAAAATGGGGATAAACGTGTATGATGGAGTCATGAGATTACCTGGAAATGTTTAAGTGCATCCATAAAGATTGTAAATTCGTTCACACACATTATAATCTGTTCTTTCAATTGTCATTTTTTTTTTGTAAATATTTTCATCTGTTGCTTGCATCAAAAGCAAATATTTTCAAGCGGAGATCTTAAAAATCATTTCTATTAGTATTATTTATTTCAGGTACTTATATAGCGCCGTCAGTTTACGCAGCACTTTACATATATATTGTACATTCACATCAGTCCCTAACCCTCAAGGGGCGTACAATCTAAGGTCCCTAACCTTCAAGGGGCGTACAATCTAAGGACCCTAATTTACATTTATACATATACATACCTCCTAGATTGTAAGCTCCCAGGATCAAGGCCCTCCTAACCCTCTTGTATTGAACTGTATTGTTGCTGTATTGTCTCCCTTTATATTGTAAAGTGCTGAGCAAACTGTTGGCGCCATATAAATCCTGTATAATAATAATACTAGGTCCAATTTAGACAGGATCCAATTAACCTGCCAGCATGACTTTGGAGTGTGGGAGGAAACCCACGCAGGCACAGGGAGAACATGCAAACTCCAGGCAGGTGGTGCTGTGGTTGGGATGCGAACCAACGACCCGAGTACTGCCAGGCAGAAGTGCTAACCATTTAGTTACTGTGCTGCTCAGTTCTAGTCAAATTAAAGAAATCATTATTTAGTTTTTAATGCTATCCAGGAAACATTGCAGCTGTAAAATAAATCATAAAGTTCACTTGAGTTAGCTTAAAGTGTTACTAAACCCAGGACCCTGCATTCACTATATCTGGTCTCCCCGGACCCTGCATTCACTATATCTGGTCCCCCCGGACCCTGCATTCACTATATCCGGTCTCCCCGGACCCTGCATTCACTATATCCGGTCTCCCTGGACCCTGCATTCACTATATCCGGTCTCCCCGGACCCTGCATTCACTATATCTGGTCTCCCCGGACCCTGCATTCACTATATCTGGTCTCCCCGGACCCTGCATTCACTATATCTGGTTTCCCCGGACCCTGCATTCACTATATCTGGTCTCCCAGGACCCTGCATTCACTATATTTGGTCTCCCCGGACCCTGCATTCACTATTTCTGGTCTCCCAGGACCCTGCATTCACTATATCTGGTCTCCCCGGACCCTGCATTCACTATATCCGGTCTCCCCGGACCCTGCATTCACTATTTCTGGTCTCCCCGGACCCTGTATTCACTATATCTGATCTGCCCTTGTTTGTTTCTGGGCAAAATAAAAATGCAAAATGCAGCAAAAATATGGCAAAAACGCACTATATGCAATTCAGCAGCTTCTCCATTGAACTCTATTAGCAAAAACGCTGCTTTTTTGCATTTAAAAAAGTCCCTGATCCTTTCCAAAAACACAGCATCTCTTAAAAGCATAGATGTGAACGTGTCCCATAGGAAACCATGTTAAATGGACTGTAGTGCGTTTCTGCAAAAAGCACTCAAAAACGCATTGCTGTGAACCAGACCTTAGGCTCCATGCACACTAGTACTAGACCAGGCCATTTTTTCCAATGGGGCACTGCTTTACTTTAACTGTTAATTGTGCAGTCATGCAACGCTGCACCCAAATGAAATTTACATCCTTTTTTCCCACGTATAGAACTTTTCTTTCAGTGGTATTTGATCACCTGTATGTTTTTTTATTTTTTGTGCTATAAACAAAAAACTGACAATTTTGAAATAAAAACTATATTTTTGACTTTTTGCTATTAAACATGCCCAGTAAAAAAATTTAAAAAATCTAATGTCGTCATAAATTTAGGGCAAAATATATTCCTTTACATGTCTTTGCTAAAAAAAAATCCTAATACATGTAAATTAATTGGTTTACGTGAAAGTTATAGAATTTACAAATGGCTGGAATTTTTTAAAATTTTTTACTAGTAATGGTGGCGATCAGCGACTTAAAGCAGGACTGCGGCGGGCATTCTGACACTGGGGGGGAACTGACTTTGTGTCACTGACATCCCCAGTGACACTAATACAGTGATCAGTGCTCCTAGATTGTAAGCTCCAAGGATCAGGGCCCTCCATTCCCTCTTGTATTGAACTGTATTGTTGCTGTATTGTCTCCCGTTATATTGTAAAGCGCTGAGCAAACTGTGTGTGCTATATAAATCCTGTATAATAATAATAAAAAGCACTGACATTGTACTAATGGCACTGGGCAGGAAGGGGTTAACATGAGGGGTGATCAAAGGGTAAACTGTGAGCTGTTTCACTGGGTGCTGTATGTGTACACTGTAAGAACACTGCTTTGTATGGCTCTGCTATGCAGAGCCATACAAAGCAGTGTGCAGGATCTGACACAGGAGAGATCTGTGTTGTTTATAGACAGGTCTCTCCCCCGTTGGTGGTACATGGCAATTGCCGGGTGCTGCCTGGGAATCACCGGCTGGGACCCGGTGATTGACGGCCGAAGCCGCAAGTAGAGGCGCAGGTAGGGCGTGCCCCCTACCCGGAACTACAAAATCACGTATATTTATATGTGATTTTGCACAGCTGTGCTGCCCTGTAGTAGTATTTCTGCTATATTTATTATTTATCTTTTAGTCTTTTATTTTTTTAGCCCTGGCTTTGCTAAATAAAGAAAATATGGATGCAATCACTTCACATTTCCTTTATCTATTCTGCAGCCTCCCTGCACACTTCTCCAGAGGCTTAGCCATTAAACAGTCGTTCACTAGAATAGCTTATATGAGATATGAAACAAACTCAGTGAAATACTGAATAGGTTTTCTGAAAGTGCTACGAGGGAATTCATGACTACTCTTTATACAATAAAATGTGTGTTTAGCTGCTCACCGCCACAGGGGAAACTCACTGCAGAATCTTCACAAAAAAGTGCAACCTGTCAAGTGTCTTGCTGCTGCTAACACTGCAAATTATTACTGAAACTTCTATTGTTGGATTTTGTATTTGTACAAAAATATTATCCCAATCCTCAATTTCTACCTTAACTATGGCTTGCAACCTAACCTGTTAAATTTAGGCCGGATGGTTCAAATTTCAGCCGGTCCAGAGGGTACCGGGCAAGATTCGATCCACCTATGGGTAGGCTGGTTGTACTATTCTACTAGTCTATTGATCAGCTTCAGTACAATCAGCCTGTCTGATTTTTTGCATAGGATTACTGCCGATGACTATAGCCTCCTGCAGTAATCATTGTGTTCTGCCGGCAAGGGAGGTTTCCCATCGGCAGAACACAATAGCACTAACAGGAGGGATTGTGACTGTGTTGATGGCGGAATAGAGAAATTTTCTTTGGTACAATTCAGAATTGCATCATCTATGGCTTGCTTTACAATTTCATTTTATTCATTAAGTCAGACTGTTAAGTCAGCTAAGGAAATTGAGAGTTTCCATTCTAAAAAAGTTTTGGAGGAAAGTGGGGGATGTTCACTGCAATTTCACCATTTTAGAAAAATGAATTGGAATCAATGAGGAAGGTGAAATTAAGTTAGTTTTATTATGTTTCTAAAGACATTTTTTAAATGAACATAATAAACATGCTATACTTACCTGTTCTGGGCAATGGTATTGTATAGATTGGCCCAGAATCTTCTCTTTTGGGGTCCCTTTCTTCCGCTGTTTGCTCCTTTTCTGTGATTGCCCCTAGAGCAGGGGTTTGCAACCTTAAAGACATAAAGAGCCACTTGGACCCGTTTCCGAGAGGGAAAAAAAGACTGGGAGCCGCAAAACCATTGCAACATTTAAAACAAATCCGACACTGCATATATTGCAAAAAGCGCTCTGGTCATGAAGGGGGTTTAAGGGCCCAGTAAGCAAAGGGTTAATCAGGGCCACAGTGTATCGTCATAATCACAATCATAGCCTTAGGTAAGTGGTGGGCAACCTTTTTTTTCAACTGAGCCAAATCTCGCCAAAACCACGATTGAAATTTATTTTGAGAGCCACATTTTAAAAACTGAAAATACATCCCCCATATAGTAATTCATCCCCCATAGTAATTCATCCCCCATAGTAATTCATCCCCCATATAGTAATTCATCCCCCATATAGTAATTCATCCCCCATAGTAATTCATCCCCCATATAGTAATTCATCCCCCATAGTAATTCATCCCCCATATAGTAATTCATCCCCCATAGTAATTCATCCCCCATAGTAATTCATCCCCCATATAGTAATTCATCCCCCATATAGTAATTCATCCCCCATAGTAATTCATCCCCCATATAGTAATTCATCCCCCATAGTAATTCATCCCCCATATAGTAATTCATCCCCCATAGTAATTCATCCCCCATATAGTAATTCATCCCCCATAGTAATTCATCCCCCATATAGTAATTCATCCCCCATATAGTAATTCATCCCCCATATAGTAATTCATCCCCCATATAGTAATTCATCCCCCCTATAGTAATTCATTCCCCATATTGTGTCAATTCACTTACCTTTGCTCCGCGCGTTCCTCTCGCCGTGTTCCCGCGCCGTTCCGGTCTTCAGGGCGGACTGTGAGAGGAGAGGAGTTCGTCACGCTGCCCCGCCTACATCCTGACAGCCAATGTTTGCCACGCTCCGCAGGCCGGATTAAAAGGTCCGCCGGGCCGTAGTTTGCCCATTGCTGGGCTAGCTGCAGAGTCCTGACTTTTGGGGCGGCCACCCGAGAGGAGGGAGGGGAGCGGGCGCCCCGCACACAGAAGAGCCACATTAAAATGTGTAAAGAGCCGCGGCTTGCCGACCACTGAGCTACGGCAACCCTATTGCCTGTCACCTGGTGGGCAGTGTGCTCCGGAGCCGCAGCAAAGGTGAAAAAGAGCCGCATGCGGCTCTGGAGCCGCGGGTTGCCGATACCCGCCCTAGAGCAAACCACTTTCTATGGGGGCAGATGTGCAGACTGGATCCCGAGAGGGGCTGACTGCATCCATAAACTCACACAGTGCAGCTCAGCCACGCCCCTACACTCCCTCCCAACAGTGTTTGATTGATAGCAATAGAAGCCAATAGCTCCCGCTGCTGCCTCAGACCCTGTGAGAAGAAGGGAGAGAAGAGATGCGGTCATGCACAGTGCTTGACTGATTGATGGGGGCACCAGTGGCGGACTGACAACTCATGGGGCCCCCGGGCAATAGGGGATCATGGGGCCCCTTTGTCCTTGCCCACACTCAAAGCACACCCAAAAAAGCCGATAAAAGGTACCAGGGACATCTCATGGGGCCCCCTACTGAGCCTGGGCCCTCGGACAGGGCCCGGGTGCTCGAATGGTCACTCCGCCCCTGGGGGGAACACAGGATATTGTAAATGCTTTTTACCTTAATGCAGAGAATGCATTAAAGCAGCGTTCCACCCAAAAGAGGAAGCTCCACTTTTCTGCCTCTTCCCCTCCTCCACTGCCACATTTGGCATCTTTTTTTTGGGGGGGGGGGAGCAGGTACCTGGTTTTGGCAGGTACCCTCTCCCACTTTCTGCTCAGTTCGCCACCCCCTGCAGTCCTCTGGAACAATTCCAAGGTCCCAGACAACTGTAGCCCATTCATGCACAGTAGGAAACCGGCGGTGAAGCTGCCGTTTCCCTTAGTCAAGATGGCGGCGCCAGCCCCTGACAGCCGTTTGAAGAATCAGCTTGGAGGTAGGACACCGTTGGATGCATGGACAGGTAAGTGCCCTACTATTAAACGTCAGCAGCCACAGTATTTGTAGCTGCTGGCTTTTAATTATTTTTTTTTTGGGCAAGTGGCGGGGGCAGGAACTCCGCTTTAAGTTCAAAAACGTTTTAGCTTTAGACCCACAAGTGGTTTTTAAAGGTGCGATGGGCTTAAAGTTTAGGTTACAGAAGCTCTTTTTAACTATTCTTGGGCCAAAAATACCTCTTCTTTTTTTTTTTTTTTTTTTTTGATTACCAAAAGAAAACAGATAGACAAGTAAAATAAAAGTATAATTTTGAAAGCAACTGCACGAACAACAAATAAATACACAAAAAAATTACAGAAAGCCCTGAATTAAATAAACATCCCTAAATACATCCCACCAAAAACCCACACCTTCCGAATAAATTAAAGAGGAGAACTTTTTTAAGTACGCTTCACCTAAGCAGCTCAATAAATGAACTAGAATTTTTGCAAATGGCAATAACGGCGAAGTCAGTCATTTTCCAGCAGTTTCGCTGAACACTCTCTGCTCATCCATACTGTCAACCCAAACCCCTAACCTGTTACTGATCAAAAAAGAGCAGCTCTACTTTTGCATGAGCATATCATATATAATTGCTTTACCATGCACTGGTTTTAACTTGTGTTGCCAGTATGTCTGGTTGTAAAACAGGCATTGGTTCGAGGGAGGGATTGCGGAAAAAAATCAAAGTAACGTCCTATGTATGGTCTGTAAATGTATTATTACTGTGGATGAGAGATGGGGGCATGGTAGGGGGTGCACTGTTTCAATTCACAGGGGCCATTGTACATTGTGGTCATAGACATCTCCTGGCTGCTCTGCATGGGCTGTCCGTAGAAGAAATTCCAGGATATTTCAAACACAAAGCTTTGGAATTGGTAGGTATTATTTTCCACATAACTGAGCATCCAAATTGTGATTTTATCACTTGGTTTGCTATGGAGCAGAGAAAAAGTGGAACTGTAACAGCCTACAATGGAGTTTTCCCACACACTGCCATATCTGAAGCTGTGAATGGCTTACTGGTTTAAGGCTGCCCAAACCTATTCCTGGCATAAGACAGATGCTGGTAACAAAATCACTGGGATTTCAGTACCACTTTAATCTGTAGCCTCCCTGACGGTATTTCCGAGTGTAGATCGGGGTAAAGTTTCAGTACCAAAAGCGACTCTGCTCTGGGATCTGTTCTTCACTTACCTTGTCCTGCTCTCCCGCGATGTCCCCCCTGCAGTGTCCCCGGCAATGTAATCCAGCGGATGCTGGTATCTGTCATCTGGGTTCCGTCCCCTGCGAGCGTCAGGACGTACGGGGGACGGAACGGCGGGAAATTTGAAAATGACAAAAAGTGACATTCACTCAATACACTAAAATCACATAGTAAAACATTCCTGTATCAAACCATTTCACATACATTTTGTCCCGAGTGCTTTGTCCGGCGCCCTGCCTGCATTTTTACTGTTGTTTCTGCCTGGAAACTGAGAAACGTCCATGGCGTCCAAAAAGTGTGCCTTTAGGTCAAAATCAGTTTTAGACCGGCTAGAGAACAGCGATAGTAAATTAGAACCACTTGCAGAATTGAGTGATAATGATTCGTGGGGGAAATTCCTCATCAGACACTGAAAACGATTTCGCGACTTTGCTCAGCGATGTGCGACCTTGGCGCTATATTTCAAATTTCAGTGTTTTTGGTTTGATTATATTATTGAATTACATTTATTATTATTGTATTATTATTTTTTATGATTATTTATTAAATTATAATTTATGATTTCGTGTTTAAAATTTTATCATATCTGGGATGTTTACTAGACCCTTGTTTGGACAGATTTCAGTGAGTTATTCCTAAAAATTACAGGCCTACAATAAAAAAAATACATATTTCCATGCAAACAAAATGTACCGCTTTGAGCACAGAAATACTGACATCAGACCGCTAGGGAGCAGGCCTCTTGGCTGGTCAATTGACTTTGCTCAGTGCAACCTCCTTCTCATGCTTCTGTATGGGAAAAGATGACATGAATTTAGAGAGGGTAGTGAATGATCCACTAAAATCAAAAGGTCTGATTTGGGACTATTTAAAAGATGGGGGTTTCGGAAATCATTAGCTACCATAGCGAAGAGAGGGGATATAGTACAAGAGGTGCCACCATCTCTGAAAACATAGAAACTAGTTGGTGGGACTTTAAAGGCACAAGTTTGTCAATTAATGAACTAATGAATCAGCAGTTAAAAAAAATAACAATCAATTTTTATTTTGTACAATCTTAAAAAAGATATAACATATTGTAATACAAAACTTGTGGCTGTATTGTCAAGGATATATGACTTAGTACTAGTAATAGAAGATCAGTATTGCATGTGTTGCCACTTACGCGTTTCAAGACCAGTCGTCTCTTCCTCAGAGGTGCTCAAAGAGGCATGATACATGGCCCCGTGTGGGGGCAGGGAAAGTAGACATGACCTGCCAGAGAATTAAAAAGTATTAATTCCCATAGATGCAGCAGAAGATACTCATAAGCCTCTCACAGCAAGGGTAATAGTAGAACGCAGAGAAAGAGAGATGACAAAAGCTGCCCAAACGTTTCCTGGAGGGACGGACTGACCATTTGGAAATTCGGGCACTGCCCGAGGGCCCAGGGTCAGTAGGGGGCCCCATGAGATGCCCCTGGTACCTTTTTCATAGGCTTTTTTGAGTTTGGGCAAGGACACAGGGGCCCCATGATCCCCTATTGCCCAGGGGCCCCATGAGTTGTCAGTCCGCCCATGTGCACAAGGATGCTAATAGGATGGTGCTGTGTGGGAAGAACAAGAAAATGAAGATGACTCAACTCCAAAAAACCCAATAAAGATTTCTCAAGGAGAAGAAAAGACCACTTCTGGATTGTTTGCCCAGAAGTAGGATTATGGTGTGTGGACAAGCCAGGCTGCACCAGCTGATTCATTAGCTCCTTAATTGACAAACTTGTGCCTTTAAAGTCCCACCAACAAGAGGACGTTTCTATTCTATTAGCTACCATAGCAGTCAAGATGGAAGTAGGAGGAAAAGTAGATCCACTCAGGTTGAGTTCCGAAGTCAGTCTGAGAAAGCAAAATATTCCTGTGTGACTGCAGCATATTTGACATGGTAAGGGAGAGATTGTATCATGTAAAATATTGGGCAATGTTATAAGGTCTCATGCTGTCTTTTTTTGCAGTGCCTCACCCCCAGAAGCAGTTAGCCTATAACACCTCGAAAGCCGGTGTGGTGAAATTAACACAGACGCTGGGAACAGAATGGATTGACAGAGGAGTGAGGGTCAACTGCATCTCTCCGTAAGTGCCTGTCACCATAACGTTTTCTTCTGCGCTACATTCACTATTATATAAATTACAGTTTTTCATATTCTGAAATGTGCAAAGTGACTGTAAAATGACCCATTTGCGGCCTGAAAGCTTTAAGGCTGAACTCCAGGCAAATGGCTAAAGCCACGGATGAAATACATATATGGGAACTGTTTTTACTTACAAAGGATCTGTATTTCTATCCATCCAGTTCTAAAATTTACACAGCTCTGCCACACAACACAACCCTGTCTGGCAGGGCAGGAAACCTGTTTTTTTTCCTCTGCTGCAGTTAAGTAGCACTTACAAGTCTTGTCCCACAGCCTGTGACTGGACAGTCAAAAAGGAAGCAGCTTAGCACAGGACCAAAAGATGAGCCATAGAGTCCCCTCAGCACCTCCACATGTCCAACATGACCGGGAACTGTGTGGGCAGATTTAGCGGAGAACTGGGAGAAACCTATACCATCTTATTAGGATTTTATAGCCTGATGCCTGGATTCTGCCTCTGGGTGGTGCCTAAATGGGGACGGGAAGGAGTATGCGCTCATGCCAGAGGCATATACCAAAACACGAATGGAAATAAAATGGTGCACTGCCAAATTTTGTTTACTTGGTTAGGGTGATGCAGTGAATGTGATGTACAATATTTGAGGAGGTTTGAGTGCACAGTCTTCTTCTACTTAGTTTTTTAAATTCTTTCAATGAGGTGTGTTATGAAAAGGCAGCACCAAGAACACACATGAAACACATGCCCTTTTTACGGAAAGTCTTTCATAAATAAAATGTTTGCCGTGGATAGGGGAGCATCTAAAAATGCTACTGAACTTGCATCAGCCACAAATTAAAATTAAGAAAAAAAAAAGAGAAAATGGGTTTATTGCCTAAAGAGCTAGCAATCACATTTAAACTACAGTTAATGAACTGACCTTAATCTCTCCAATGTTGTTTGGCAGCTTCACCTATACTTTCCCTACAGCAGTTTCAAATACATTGACACTATGGCTACTCTGTGTCCCACCCCTTTTACAGTGAGGGGGTCAGCTTCTCTAAAAGCTCCCTAATTGGCCCCTCTAAACCTGCTGGCTGTAAATCAAAGGCCATGCAGTGCATTATGGTTTAAAAAAATTCTCCCATGTGAATCTGAACACAAAACATTAGCTGGGATGGCAATATTCCATTCTGAATGATTCACTTTGAGCCTATTGTAGCATAGAAGCTGTGAATATGAACCTCCTCCCTGTATTGGACAAGCATCTCTTCTTCTAAGATTGATTAGCCAGGTTCTTCTGTCTAGGTTATGGTGTGTCCATAGACATGCAATCATTTTGCAATGCAATAATGACCATATCATGGCACTAAGTAGCATCAGAGACTATACAGGGCCTGCTCTAGAACGTAGAAGACCTTAACAGTCTATCATCATTTTTGGGAGGCAGTAGCCAGGATGGCTTGTAGTTCCACCCATTGTACCCTTGGTGTGTCTACTGGTGACCTGGCCTTAACTATTTCCTTTTTTCTGTTGTCATCCCTGCCTTGGGCTTCTCATGGAAATTCAAGGAATTCCTGGAATTCAGCTGTAGGCACAATTCAATTACACTTAGGGTAGCAGATCTTCAGGGCACTACTATCCTTGCAAGCTTGTGTAGAGGGGGGGAAAAGTTCAGGTAGATGCTCTTCGCACTAGGAGATCAGAAGCAATGGGAAGAGTATCCAATATTTCTTCTATGGCTCTTGGCCGGTGGACCTATTGGTGGGCAAGATCATGACCAAGAAAGGCTGAAAGTGTCATTTCGTGGGCTGCATTAGCGCCTTTTAGATTTAGAACTATAGCCTTTCTTGTAGAAAAAAAAAAATCTAAGACAAGTTTAGGAATCCTAATTACGAAGTCTTGCGTGGCTCCTTATTTCTTCTTCGAAGAACGGTATTAGTTTTTCTTTCTCCAAATGAAATTCTGGCATGGGAAAGACATCGCTAATAGCTTGTTAGCGCAGCACAGTCAATACACCAGCACATTAGTACGCTGGCAATCGCTGTGGATAACCTGGAAAGGCTTCAAATGAGTCTTGCCTGCGAAGATGCAGAGTGGCATTCCTCCAAAGAGAAGAATATACAACCGAGGAATATCTTCACTCTTACAGCAGCCAAAGATGCCTTTCTTATAATCACTCAGTGAGGGTGCTGAAAGCTTGCAGAGTCGACAACATTTTAAATATATATGAAATAAAACAAGGTTAGATCATCTATACTGTACCAATAAACAAAATGCTAGGGAGTATAGTGTATGTGTGTGTGTGTGTGTGGGGGGGGGGCACTGTACATGTTCTTTCCAATAATAATTGTTTTAGTGTATTTTGCACTTGGTATGTTTAACCTCCCTAGCGGTATTCCCGAGTGTAGCTCGGGGTAAAGTTTCAGTACCAAAAGCGGTAATCCCGAACTACACTCAGGATTACCCTGCAGCATTGCTCCGGGATCTTTGTTTCACTTACCTTGTCCTGCGCTCCCGCGATGTCCCCCTGCAACGTCCCCAGCCATCTCCTTCGGCTGATGCCGGCATCCGTCTTCCGGGTTCCGTTCCCTGCGAGCGTCGGGACGTACGGGGGACGGAACCAGCGGGAAATTCAAAAATGTAAAAATGTGACATTCACTATGGTGTCCGTTTATGACACAGAGAATAGCTGCGATTCAACAGATCTCAGCTATTCTCTGGTCATTCACAGTTTATGACACTCAGGAGATGATGTCAGCCCTTCTCTGGAGATCTGTGTTCTCCCTCCAGATTCTCCAGCCCAGAGCTGGAGAATCGGAGGGACCGAAAACTAAGCAGAGATAATTTACCTCTGCTTAGTAAACTGATCTTTTAGTAAAATGAGCCATTTTCCAGAGTTTGTAGACCATTCTCCAGCGTTTGGAGACCGTTCTCCCATCGTTCGGAGAACTTCTTCATAAACTGCATTCACAGGAGAACTGTGTTCTCCGAGAATGCCGGAGAACTGAGCAGCGATCTATTACCGCTGGTTCATAAACGGACACCTAAATACACTAAAATCACATAGTATAACATTCCTGTATCAAACCATTTCACATACATTTTGTCCCGAGTGCTTTGTCCGGCGCCCTGCCTGCATTTTTACCGTTCTTTCTGCCTGGAAACTGAGAAACGTCCATGACGTCCAAAAAGTGTCCCTTTAGGTCAAAAGCGGTTTTAGACCGGCTAGAGAACAGCGATAGTAAATCAGAACCACTTGCAGAATTGAGTGATAATGATTAGTGGGGAAATTCGTCATCAGACACTGAAAACGATTCTGCGACTTTGCTCAGCGATGTGCGAACTTGGCGCTATATTTCACATTTCAGTGTTTTTGGTTTGATTATATTATCGAATTAAATTTATTATTATATTATTGTTTTTATGATTATTTATTAAATTATAATTTATGATTTCATGTTTCAAATTTTAACATACCCGGGATGTTTACTAGACTCTTGTTCGGACAGATTTCAGTGAGTTATTCCTAAGAATTACAGACCTACAATAAAAAAACTACATATTTTCATGCAACAAAATGTACAGCTTTGAGCACAGAAATAGGGACATAATCAGACCGCTAGGGAGGTTAAACATAAAGAGATTAAACATAAAAATGCACTAATATTTTTTCAAGACAATGCTAAATTATTGAAAAAACTCTATTTTTCATGATTTTTTATTTATAGTCTCCTTCTATAAAAGCCAGCCCACCCACATACACACATAAACACATGAATACTGTAGGTAGAACTCGAGCTAACAGTTTTTTTCACATCTTGGATACAGTAGGGAAGAGTCAGAAACTCTGTCCAGTATCAATTGCTGTCTGTGTCTTTGTTGGAAAGGTTTCTTCTCACTTCTTGTCCTAGTGACCACTATTTCCAAAACTTTGAAAACACAAAGAGCAACAAAAACCTTATAGTGGATGAAACCAGCAATGTAAAGCTGGGTACACATTAGAAGTTTGGCGCTATATTTCAAATTTCAGTGTTTTTGGTTTGATTACATTATTCAATTACATTTATTATTATATTATTATTTTTTATGATTATTATATTATAATTTATGATTTCGTGTTTCAAGTTTTATCATACCCGGGATGTTTACTAGACTCTTGTTCGGACAGATTTCAGTGAGTTATTCCTAAAAATTGAAGGCCTACAATAAAAAAACAACATATTTCCATGCAAAAAAATGTACCGCTTTGAGCACAGAAATATGGACATAATCATACCGCTAGGGAGGTTAATGCCCACTTTTTCTATTTATAGCCCTGTACTGCTGAATGTTACAATTTTTTTTGTTTACAAACTGTCTATTTGAGAAGGTTTGTATAAGTAAAATATACATTACAACATATAAGCCATTACATAAGACATATGCAATGTAATATCAAAAAGCCTAACAGAATATCTTTGTACAAAGAGATATAATGTACATGTTGTATAACAAAACCTCTGAAATCAGTTTAAGTCACTAATACAGTATATAATGTAATACTGTTATGATGATTCATTGAAGTATACAATAGTCTTATCAAAAAATGAAAGGATAAAAAAAGCAAAATAAAGAAACAAACAAATTAAAGTCTTAGTCACTGAGTGTTTTTTTGATAGAGAGCCATGGGTCCAATTTTACATAGAACATATGCATAGTTTTAGAGGCCATATGGAAAATTCTCTCAGACAGCATAATACAGTCAACGCTATCCATAATATGTGAGAAGGGAACAATTTTCCAATTAAAGGCTATGGACCACTGCGTGGCAACACAGATATTATGGATCAGTTGTATTACAATGTGAGGCAACTCCGGATTGGTGCAAATAATAAACATATCGATGGAGAGAGATTGATGGGGCTAGACCAGCAATGGGCAAACTACGGCCCGGCGGATGAATTACTATGGGGGATGAATTACTATATGGGGGATGAATTACTATAGGGGGGATGAATTACTATGGGGGATGAATTACTATATGGGGGATGAATTACTATAGGGGGGATGAATTACTATATGGGGGATGAATTACTATGGGGGATGAATTACTATATGGGGGATGAATTACTATAGGGGGGATGAATTACTATATGGGGGATGAATTACTATATGGGGGATGAATTACTATGGGGGATGAATTACCATATGGGGGATGAATTACTATGGGGGATGAATTACTATGTGGGGGATGAATTACTATGTGGGGGATGAATTACTATGGGGGATGAATTACTATATGGGGGATGAATTACTATATGGGGGATGAATTACTATGGGGGATGAATTACTATGTGGGGGATGAATTACTATATGGGGGATGAATTACTATGGGGATGAATTACTATGTGGGGGATGAATTACTATATGGTGGATGAATTACTATGGGGGATGAATTACTATATGGGGGATGAATTACTATATGGGGGATGAATTACTATAGGGGGGATGAATTACTATGGGGGATGAATTACTATATGGGGGATGAATTACTATAGGGGGGATGAATTACTATATGGGGGATGAATTACTATGGGGGATGAATTACTATATGGGGGATGAATTACTATAGGGGGGATGAATTACTATATGGGGGATGAATTACTATATGGGGGATGAATTACTATGGGGGATGAATTACCATATGGGGGATGAATTACTATGGGGGATGAATTACTATGTGGGGGATGAATTACTATGTGGGGGATGAATTACTATGGGGGATGAATTACTATATGGGGGATGAATTACTATATGGGGGATGAATTACTATGGGGGATGAATTACTATGTGGGGGATGAATTACTATGTGGGGGATGAATTACTATATGGGGGATGAATTACTATGGGGATGAATTACTATATGGTGGATGAATTACTATGGGGGATGAATTACTATATGGGGGATGAATTACTATGGGGATGAATTACTATGTGGGGGATGAATTACTATATCGGGGATGAATTACTATATGGGGGATGAATTACTATGGGGGATGAATTACTATATGGGGGATGAATTACTATGGGGGATGAATTACTATGGGGGATGGATTACTATATGGGGGATGGATTACTATATGGGGGATGAATTACTATGGGGGGTGAATTACTATGGGGGATGAATTACTATATGGGGGATGAATTACTATATGGGGGATGAATTACTATGCTTACTATGGGGGAATATTACTATACTTACTATGGATGACACATACACATCATTCATCTACTCTTGGTCCGGCCCCCGGGTCCAATATATGAACCCATTGCGGCCCTCAAGTCAAAAAGTTTGCCCACCCCTGGGCTAGACGCTATCCGAGAGGCTAAGGAAAATATTCTAAGCCATATCTGTTTCAATATTTCACAATCCAAAAACATATATATGAAAGAGCCCACCACTGAGCAGCTTCTAAAACAAATCTCCGAAGAGTCCACATATATATTATGAATTCTAGAAGGAGTATAATACCAACAAGTTATTACTTTCATAGTTGTTTCCCTTATGGAAATAGAACTAGTGCATTTACGGAGATTAGGTAACATATTAGACCATTCCACTAAAGAGTATTGGGCACCGCATTCTTGTTCCCACTGTAACTTGTAAGAAAGTTTATCTGAGTAGGTGATGTTTGTATAACTTTATAGATAGTCGATATAATACCTTTACTTCTAGGAGAAGATCTACATATCTTTTCAAAAATAGTCATATCCTTTGAGGCTGACAGGGAATCATTTGTGGCAAAAATTGTCTGATTTGATTATATCTATGTAGTTCTCTTTGGGGGATATTTTTAAGAGAATGAAGATTTGAAAATTAAATAAAACCTGAACTAGTTTGTAATGAGTGTAATGTAGTCAATTTATTGATTTCCCACCATATATAATTTTTTGGTGATGAGAATGCAGTACACAATTTGGGGTCTCCAAAAAAGGAAATCAACGGGGAAACTGAGAGATCAAATTAAATTTGTTTTTATATGAGTTCCATAGATGTACAGATTGTGCGACCAGAGAGTTATATGGGGCAATCATTGTGTGAGATATACTAGATGCCCAAAGTAAACCGGGAAGATAGTATGGATAAATTGAACCTGACTCAAATTTAATCCAGGGGACCTTAGAGTGGAGGATATTCCACTGTGCCAGTTGAGCAAATCTGGCGGCAAGATAATACGACCATAAATATGGAACTCCTAAACCCCCAGAGGATTGTGAGTTATACAGTAAAGTATTGTTTTAGAAAATCTTGGACATTTTGCCAAGGCATATAAAGATATTTATCTCCCTTTTGGATGCTATCTAGAAATGCTTTTAGAGATTTTTATTGGGAGGGCTCTAAATAGGTAAAGTAGTTTAGGGAGTATACTCATTTTAATGGTTGTCACTCTGCCCGAAAATTATATAGGGAATGCTCTTCAGAGTTTAAGAAGATTTGTAATTTTTGTATGAATAGTATGAAAATTGTAATGGAATAGGTCCCTAAAAGAGTGGGTCAAATCAATTCCTAAACAGGGAATCTAATCTTTAGACCATTGAAATGGGAAAGATATTTTAAGTCTTTCTCTTACATTAGGAGATATATTAATTGGTAATGCATTAGATTTAGAGAGATTGACCTGTAGACCTGAAAGGGAGGAGAATTTATTAAGGGTAGAGAGAAGGTTCAGTAAAGAGAGTAATGGTTTAGTGATAAATAGTAGGGCATCATCTACATATAAACAAAGTTTAAATTCTTGAAAACTGTTAGAATATCCTGCAATATCAGGATGTTTGTTGATTGCTTTAGCAAGGGGCTCCATTGCCAATGCAAAAATTAGGGGTGAAAGGGGACACCCCTGACGAGTGCCTCTACTCATAGGAAAATAGCCTGGAATTTTGATCCTTGTTTTGGGGAGTGGTATAACGCTTGAAAGCCTTGATTAAATTCCCCATCTAATCCAAATCGATGAAGTAGAGTATTAAGATAGGGCTGTGTCACGCTATCAAAATCTTTGTGGATGTCTAAACTTAATATAACCACCTCTTTACAGTGTAGATTGGCATCTTGTATAACATTGGTAGCTAGCCTGATATTGTCCGCAAGTAGCCTGTTCGGAATAAATCCTGATTGATCTGGCAAAATAATAGATGGAATAATAGAGACCAATCTGTCAGCTAGAATTCTACTAAATATTTTTAAATCATTATTAATCACCAAGATTGGCCTGTAGGATAAAGATGGTCCTTTTTAGGCTTAGGTAATAATGACATGTTCGGCAATAACAATTTATCTGGGAAATGATGACCTTGGAGAATGAAAAGAGATGACAATTTAGGGGCAAAAATTGTGGCAAAATTCTTATAATAAGCTGAGGTGTATCCATCTGGGCCTGGAGCCGTAGAACGTTTTAAAGATTTAATAACTGAGTACTTCAGCTTCTGTGCAAGGTGAATTTAATATATCTTTTTGGGCATTTGTGAATGAAGGGAGGGGGATATTATTAAACCATTCCAATATTGAATCTGGTATTGTATCAATAGGAGTAAAGTAAAAAATTGGCTTTTAAACATTTAAACTTTTTTTCTGTCTTAGCAGCTAAGAGCGTGTCCAATTCTAGTCTTTTATCTGATATGGCTTTAGAGATATCATTAGAAGGAGTTTCGGCATGTATGTTATATAGCAGTTTTAGTTCTTTAGTGAGAGAATGCATTTTTTGGCCAATTTTTTTTATTTCGTGCTGCAGCAATACCAATAAAGCGGCCTCGTAAGACAACCTTATGAGCAGCCCATACAATAGGGATGGATGTTTTGGGTATAGAACTCAAAGTAAAATATTCCTCTAGAGCTGAAGTAACTTTGGTTTTTATTGAAAGACACCATGAATATGGAGTATCAGGCATACCAATATATGAAGCCTCTCATCTGACCATATGATGGTCTGACCAGACCAGAATTTGCCAAAATAACTGGGGTACAAAAACTATAGTCAAGCCTGGCTTGAGTTTAATGAGGGTGTGAAAGGAAGGAAAATTCTTTATCACCGGTGTTATGGGCAGGGGCAGACTGACCATTTGGAAACTAAGGCACTGCCCAAGGGCCCGGGGTCAGTAGGGGGCCCCATGAGATGCCCATGGTACCTTTTTCATAGGCTTTTTTGAGTTTGGGCAAGGACACAGGGGCCCCATGATCCCCTATTGCCAGGGGGCCCCATGAGTTGTCAGTCCGCTCCTGGTTATGGGCCCTCCAAGAGTCAATTAATTGATTATTATTGAAAAGCCTTACAAGAGTTTTAGGAAATATTTTTTAATTGGTGGTTGGGTTACTTCTCGCAAGAGAAGACTGGGATACTAGATTGAGATCCCCACCTACCAGCATATGGGAGGAAAAATATCCCTCTAAAACATAAAAAAACTCCCTAAAAACACCGTGTGGGCCTCATTAGGGGCATAAACATTTGTGATGGTACGTTCTCTACCTGCTATAGAACATTTGATGATTAAAAATCTGTTTTCAGGATCTCTATACACTTGTTGGATATCAAATGCCAAATAAAAATAGCAACATCTCTCCGTTTAGAGGGAAACGTTGTACAGAAAGCTTGAGAAAAGGATTTATGAAAATATTTTGGATGTTTATCACTTTGAAAATGTGTCTCCTGAATCATAATGATTTTAGCACCAATTTTTTTATATTGTATAAAAGCTGTTCTGCACTTTGATGGGAGATTAAATCCCTGAACATTGTGTGAAATTATTTTAATTACCATAATGAGGAAATTAAGAAACTATAAAACAAAATATTTGTTTTGTCAAAGTGTAGAAGTCTTAGAAATGTGCACAAATTAGTTGATGATAGAATATCCAGAGATCTTAATTTTTAAACCTGTATTAGCTTATGTTGTATAGAGAAAATATTATACAAAATAGGTATCTTGAAGCCCAAGACATTTACATTACCCAGGAGCCTTAACAATATTATTATTATTATTATTATTATACAGTATTTATAAAGCGCCAATGGTTCGCTCAGCGCTGTACATTACAAAGGGGGACAGAACATGTGACAGAACAATACCAATACAATGCAAAACATGAGGGGATCGAGGGCCCTGCTCTTTCTAGCTTACAATCTAGGATGGAGGGGATGGTGGCACAGGAGGCGATAGCTGTGGGGGATGGAGTGGTAGGAAGAGTGGAGGAGGTCAGCAAGTTAGCAGGGGGTGGGGTAGGCTTCCCTGTAGAGATGGGTTTTCAGGGTGCGCCTAAAGGAGAGGAGAGTAGGTGATAATCTGATGGGTTGGGGTAGGGAGTTCCAGAGGATGGGTGACACCCTGGAGAAGTCCTGGAGGCGGGCATTGGAGGAGGAGACCAGGGAACTAGAGAGAAGGAGGTCTTGTGAGGAGCGGAGTGTGCGTGTTGGGCGGTACTTGGATATTAGGTCGGTGATGTAGTTCGGGGCAGTATGGTGGACAGCTTTGTACGTCAGTGTTAGGATTTTGAATTTGATCCGTTGCGCAATCGGAAGCCAGTGGAGGGATTGGAAGAGGGGGGTGGCGGAAATGGAGCGATTGGAAAGGTGAATGAGTCTGGCAACAGTATTCAGGATCGATTGAAGCGGGGATAGCCAGCGGCGAGGCAGGCCAGTGAGGAGGGAGTTGCAGTAATCGAGTCGTGATATGATGAGGGAGTGGATGAGCTGTTTAGTGGTTTCTGGGGTTAGGAACGTGCGTATTTTGGCGATGTTGTGGAGGTGGAGTCTGCACGAGTTTGTTAAAACAATATATGAAATAACCTGTAAACTTTATAAAGACAGCCAGCAAAGAAAAAAAAAGCTAGCAGACAAGAAAAGACAGAATGAATACAACAAAAATAATATATCAGGAATCACTTCAACACCTGATAACAATCTATTACTTATGGGACTAAGTCGTCCCAAATTCAAACTCAGCAAGACTCTAGGGGGATAATACACCGAGTTTGACTAGGGCTGCATTACTGTGGAATGGACGGGCAGTGCCGAGAAATAAATAGTTATACAACATATAAGTGTAATGGCTTAACTATAAACAAATTCATCTTAGAGTTAGGAAGCGTAATTTTGTAGAAAAGGAACATACCATTAAGCATCAACCTTTAAATCAAAAGTTATAACCAGGGAGACAGACCATATTCATATAACTGTTGTGTGAAGAAGAGAGAAGACAAACAAGCCCCCCCAAAAAAGGAAATATTCTCTCCATCTTATTCAACTATACTTCAACCACTTGTGTGACTCTACGTCAAGATTAGTCAAGATGATGTAATGATCTGTAGTGATTGACTATTCATCTAATCTCATGGTGAACACAATGTCTATCAGGAAGCAGGAGTAAACGAAGCTGGTGTTGGATGAGGCTTATTTGGTGGTCTAGGTGAAGAGTCAGCCTCCCGAAGACCGAGTTTGACTGGAATATCAAGTCCTTCTTGCAGAGAGGTGGCTACATAAATAGAACCATTATGTGGAATGATGAGTTTGGAAGGAGAACCCCATCTATAATGGATCCTGACTAATGCGAGTAATGTTGTCACTTCTTTCATTTTCCGGTGTCTCTTTAATGTAGCTGGTGAGATGTTAGGAAAATTTTAAATTTTAATGCCATCTAAGAAGTTGTTTTTTGGTGTTTCTTGTAGATCTTAGTATATCTTTTTTAATTAAAAAGTTCTTCATACAAAGAACCAGATCTCTAGGAGGTTTATCTGGTGGTGGTTTGGAGCGAAGAGCCCTGTGAATGTGATCACATGTGAAGGCCGTGGGATCCTGGTCAGCTAATAGTGATTTGAATAATTTAATTGCTGCTGGCATCAGATCTGCAACTGATTCAGGGATCCCACAAATTCTGAGATTATTTCTCCTGTTTCTATTATCAAGATCTTCAACTTGGGCTTGCACTAATGAAAAAGCCTGTGAAAGGGATTCATGTTCTCTGCTGAGATCTGTATAAGCCAAGCTGAGTTCATCATGCTTCATCTCCAGCCTGTCAGTGCAGCCCCTTAGAACAGCTAACTCCTGTGAGAGAGTGTTGGCGGTCTTATGCAGTTCTGATTGCAATTTAGCTGCTATTTTATGATACATATTCTCTAAACTCTTGTCTAGGTCATCTTTAGTGAGAGAATTAGAGTACTCACGATCTTGTGGAATGATTATTGTATCAAGACCTGATGAAGGCAGTATAGGTGAAGCTGAGAGTTCTTCGGCACCATCTTGAGCCATGTGTGATCTTTCCTGTTTCCACATAAGGTATTGAGTTGGGGATTTCTGGCCACTCTTGTGCTGTTTTCTCCTTGAGGCAGGCATGCACAGGATCTGATGATCGAGGGGGTGATAGAAAAAGTGGAGTTATCAATCTGAAGCCCCTCTAACATAGCAGGAATCCTGGCCAATGTGCGGAGCTGAGCTGACTAGTTGTTGCTCTGTTCCATGCCGAGCATTCGCCCCAACTGTTACAATTTCTAACTAATTTTCGATGCCTTAAAGCCAAACTCACCTTACCTTACCTGATTCTCAAGTCCCCCAGCCCCCACAAATGATAATCTCCCACACTCCAGCAGTGGACTGTTCTTTGGTGGCATCATCTCCATTGTAGGGCTATGGACCATGCCTTGATCTTGGTGATGTCAGGACCTTAAAGCAGGGATCTCCAAACTTTTCAAATAAAATGTCAGTTTACTGTCCTTCAGACTTTAGAGGGGCCAGATTGTTGCCAGTAAACATTGCCTTAGGGCTGGTAGTAAGTTACATAGCAACTGTTGTCAGTAGGAGGAGAAATAGTGGTCCTTCATTGGTATCAGTGAGAGGAATAGTGCCCCATTATTGGTGTCAGTGGCAGAAATTATGTCCCATTGTTGATGTCTGTGTCAGGAATTATGTCCCATTGTTGATGTCAGTGACAGGAATTATGTCCTATTGTTGGTGTCAGTGGCAGGAATTATGTCTCATTGTTGATGTCAGTGACAGGAATTATGTCCTATTGTTGGTGTCAGTGGCAGGAATTATGCCCCATTGTTGGTCTCAGTGGAAGGAATAGTGCCCCAAGGGCTGGATAAAGGCTAGCACAGGGCTGCAGTTTGGAGACCACTGCCTTTGGTGCACTAAGTACTAACCAGTATTTACCAGAGCTCCTGATGGTGGAGGTTTTGCTGTGTGTATCAGGCCGAGGTCCTCAGGATCGCCATAACAATATGGTGAGAAAGCCGGGGTCCAGTAGCAAATATAGCAGGTAGGGATCAAGCAGAAGTATAGTCAGTAAACAAGCCAAAAGTCCGTAACAAGTGGTGGCAGGTTGGGATTAAGCAGAAGCGTAGTCGAAGAACAAGCTAAATGTCGGTAACAACTGAAAGCTGAGATACGGATGGCAGCAGGAGTGACTAGAGTGATATATTGGCTGGAGAGAGAGAGAGAGCACAATATTCTAGCAAACAGGAAGTGCAAAGGCATGGCTTAAATAGGAAGTTCATGGGAGAAGCAAAGGGTTTAATGTTCAAAAGAAACAAGGCAAGATTTTCCAATGGATCAGGCAGGGGCTGTCCAGCATCTCAGGTAGATACATCAGCAGACCCAGCAGAAGTCACAGGTTTAGACCTCAACTGCTACTTGTGACTATCCTCATAAACAGCAATTCTCTCAGTGAAGTCCAGGGTAGCTCTGGTAACACAAAAGAACAACTGGAGGGATCCATGGACAAAGTTCCAGCCCACTGGAGATAAAGTACTTTGGTAACAATTGGCTGGTGATCCCCATGATAGGGTTGGCCCACCAGGAAAGCAATGCATTAGGTTTTGGCCCAGCTGGTTCTAATAGGGGAGGGATACCTCTGCCTTATCAGTTGTGACCTCTCTGAGCTGCTTCGGGAGGAAAGCAGAGAAACGTATCCTGCCTAGGCATGCTCAGCACCCATGAAGCTGTGGAACAAAAGGTGTTAAAGGGTCCTGTACCTTTATCTGGGCATGGTGAGTAAATGGGCACTCCGCTACAACAGAAAAGTAAATGTAAGACTATGGAAATATAGCACAATGTCCATGTTACTCATATATATTTCTCTAATTTAAATATTCTTTAAGGCTCTGTGCCGAGCACTTAACATTGCACCACTAGCACATCAGGACAGTTGAATCAGACCAGCTACACCTGCCTTTCTAAAACTTTTCAACAGAGGAACCCTTGAATTAACTTTTCCGTTTCAGGGAACCCCTGCTAACATTTAGTATATCTACCACTTATGATACATTGGTGTGATGGTCAGTGGGAAGAATGCTCATTACACTTGTGGTCATTGGGAAGAATTACCCCCTCACAGATAGCTAAGAAGATCAATGGTGTCAGTGGGATCTTACCCGAGAGGCAGAAATTGCTTATTGCTCAAGAAACCCCTAGCAACCTCTGGAGGAAACCTAGGGATCCATGGAAGCCTGGATGAGAAACCCTGGACTACACTATCATTCAGCATTTTTGAACATCACCATAAGGGATATCAAGCAATCCTACACCCAATCATGTAGTGCACTCCTATGAATGTGACAAACCTTTGAATAGCCCCAACAAAATTTGCAATATTTTATGTAATATAATTATCTCCTATGGTCATAAGCATCATCTTGTGGCCATAATGCCTTTTTTTTCTGATTAAGGTTTTCTTAAAATATACAACATTCTGACCACTAGATGGCACTAACAATCATAGGAGATACTGTAATAATATAACACAAAAGACGGCAAGTTTTGAATGTCTGTCACATTCGTACAGCAAAGTTTTAATACATTGACCTCTAAGGGCTATGTAAGAGATAAGTGCCCATCCTTTTTTTTTTGCTGCATTACTAAACAATAATTTTGTATGAATACACAGGAAGTATTGATGGCAACATATTAGAGATAAAAAGGGTTTTCTTAATGAAGCCAATCAGCTTCCAGAATCAGGGGCATTTCCAGGGACATGTTACTTTTTCTTTCATTGACAATATTGACAACACTTTAAAACACAAACACCCACCTATTCTCCCCCCCCCCACTCCACAACCGCCACCCCTCCACAACCACCACCCCCCAAAACAAACCACACAAAAACCCCACACATGTTATATATCTTATATAAAAAGCACAAATTAATGAAGCTCTGCATTCCTTAAAGCAGAGGTAAAGTCAAAGGTTTAACATTGCCTTACACATATGAATGTGCAGGAGCTTTTGGGCATGATGACGTCATGTCAACGCGTTTCACCTGCCAATGGACATGTGCTTCCTAGGAATGTCAGGGAAAGCTCCTGCATACATTTGCGCTCCCATCTGAAGCCGCCAGGTGCCATAGTGGAAGGGGGCAGAAGGACATAGGGGCCATAGGCAATGGAGACCTTGCATGTTAGCTGATACCTGTCCCAAATGACACCCAGGAAATGGTGATTCACTACAATACACCAGAGGACTGCTGTAGCCAGACCACCATGGGTTGGTGAGAGACAGGGGCGGACTGATCATTTGGAAACTCGGGTACTGCCCGAGGGCCTGGGGTCAGTAGGGGGCCCCATGAGATGCCCCTGGTACCTTTTTCATAGGTTTTTTTGAGTTTGGGCAAGGACACAGGGGCCCCATGATCCCCTAGTGCCCGGGGGCCCCATGAGTTGTCAGTCTGCCCCTGGTGAGAGATGTACTTCTCAGATGGGTGATGAACTGGTGACGTTGGCACTAGGCACTTTGTAATCCAGCTAAACCTGCTATTGCTGCTATATTTTGTTATTCTGCTACAAGCTCTGTATATTTGTCCTTGTGTGGCTGCCCATCTATACTGTCTGCTAAGTGCTTTGCCTGGCTGTACTTACTGCTGCTGAGCCCTACTAGTCAGATCTGTGTCTGAACGCATATAAACTATCATATCCATTTCCTGCTGTTTACTCACAGGCAACCTCTATATGCATTTGTGACAGCTTTACTGAACTATTTTGCTTCACTATTGGATGTGAGCCTCTGAATCCCCAATGGGACTATGGACTGTCCAGGAGCCTGTATAGTATTGTATCAAGATTAATGCACGTTGGATTCAGCAATATCCAGATGGGCAATCTGAAGAGTTTCCTTAGACAATTGAGTGAGGTATTAGTTAGGGATGCACAGATACCAATTTTTTTTTAACCTCCTTGGCGGTATGATTCTTTCCGATTTTTTGTGCTGAAAGCGGTACCATTTTTTTGCATGGAAATATGTAGTTTTTTTATTGTAGGCTGTAATTTTTAGGAATAACTCACTGAAATCTGTCCGAACAAGAGTCTAGTAAACATCCCGGGTATGATAAAACTTGAAACACGAAATCATAAATTATAATTTAATAAATAATCATAAAAAATAATAATATAATAATACATTTAATTCAATAATATCAAACCAAAAACACTGACATTTGAAATACAGAGGCAAATTCGCACATTGCTGAGCAAAGTCGCAAAATCGTTTTGAGTGTCTGATGACGAATTTCCCCCACGAATCATTATCACTCAATTCTGCAAATGGTTCTGATGTACTATCGCTGTTCTAAAACTGCTTTTGACGTAAAGGGGTTTATTTACTAAACCTGGTTGACTCAGAATCTTGTCCACTTCTGCATAAAAACCAATCAGCTTCCAGGTTTTATTGCTGAAGCTTAACTGAACATGCTAAGGTTAGAAGCTGATTGGCTGCTATGCACAGGTGCCCAAGATTCTGAGTCAACCAGGTTTAGTAAATAAACCCCAAAGGGACACTTTTTGGACGCCATGGACTTTTCTAAGTTTCCAGGTAGAAAGAACATTCAAAATGCAGGCAGAGCGCAGGACAAAGCAGTAGGGACAAAATATATGTGAAATGCATTGAAACAGCAATGACAGCAAAAATGAAATTTTTTAAAAATTTCAAATTTCCCGCCGGTTCCGGCGCCCGTACGTCCCGACGTCACAGGGACCGGAACACAGAAGCCGGATGCTGGCTTCGGCCAGAGGAGATGGCCGGGGACGCTGCAGGGGACACATCGCGGGAGCGAAGGACAAGGTAAGTGCTGCAGGGACCCCCTGAGCAACGCCGCATGGTAAGCCCGAGTGTAGCTCGGGGTTACCGCTTTTGGTATAGAAATTTTACCCCGAGCTACACTCGGGAATACCGCTAAGGAGGTTAAAGCGGGTACGAGTACTGATACTTTTTTGTATTCACCAATACAGGTAATTGTTTTGTTTACACTTCAGCTGTCAGCAGAGGAACCCCGCTGACAGCTGAATGAATGATCGGTTATTAATTAACCCCTTGCCCTCCAGAGGACTTACTCCCCTTCCTGACCATGCTATCTTTTTGCGTTACGGCACTGCGTCACTTTAACTGACAATTGCGCAGTCATGCAACACTGCACCCAAATGAAATTTACGTCCTTTTTTTCCCCACAAATAGAGCTTGCTATCGGTGGTATTTGATTGTCTGTGCGTTTTTATTTTTTTATGCTATAAAAAAAAAAGTCCGACAATTTTGAGAATAAAACAATATTTTTGACTTTTTGCTATTAAACATGTCCAGTAAAAAAATTTAAAAAATCAAATTTCCTCATACATTTAGGCCAAAATGTATTCTGCTCCATGTCTTTGCTAAAAATAAATCCCAATATGTGTAAATTAATTGGTTTACATGAACGTTATAGTGTTTACAAATGGCGGTATATATACTGGGCTTTTTTTTTCTTTTCAGTGCTAATAAAAAGCAGTGACACTGTACTAATGGCACTGGGCATGAAGAGGTTAACACCTGGGGCAGTCAAAGGGTTAACTGTGCTGTGTGTTACAATGTGTGTTGTGTTTGTGCTTCATTGTAAGCAGACTGCTTTGCATGGCCATGCAAAGCAGTATGCAAGAGCTGATAGGGAGGAGAACTGTTTTGTTTACTAACAGTTCCCCCCCCCCTCCGTCAAAGATGCTTGGCAATCACCGGGCGCCGGTGAGTAATCACCAGCCAGGACCCAGTGATTGACAGCCAGGGCCGTGAATGGCGGCGCGGGAAGGGCGTGCGTGCCTCGTGCACGCCCCCTACCCAGAATTGCAAAATCACACACACACATACATATATATAGATATATATATATATGTGTGTGATTTTGCGCATAGCTGCAGTCCTGTAGCAGTGTTTCTGCTATGGGGCAGAGCTAAACCGGTTAAGGCCTGCTCCCCTGCCACCCTGTAGCAGTATATCTACAGGAGCCCCCTACTTACCCCGGGCCCTCGGGCAGTGTATCCAAATGGTCAGTCCGCCCCTGCTCTATATATGTATTTACATATACTATTATGGAGCTGGCAATTATCACCTTTGGGTGTGTAGATGACGTGCCAAATGTAAGATGCTGTTTATAATGTGTAATGTAACTTACAGTGCTCTGGTTTTGTCTTTTGTATGTTTTTATGGTCTAATAAAACTTTGTTTTCTGAGAGAAAAAAAACTCCAGCTCCCTTCCTGGCTCCTGACATCTTCAGCAGGCTGGCTTCTAGGTCCCGGTGTGCCGGGAATGATGTAACTCCAATGCATGAGCGAACGTTCAGTTAGATTTGGCATTGCCGAATTTATACACAGGGGTGGACTAACAACTCATGGGGCCCCTGGGCAATAGGGGATCATGGGGCCCCTGTGTCCTTGCCCAAACTCAAAAAAGTCTATGAAAAAGGTACCAGGGGCATCTCTTGGGGCCCCCTACTGACCTCGGGTCCTCGGGCAGTGCCCTAGTTTCCAAATGGTTAGTCCGCCCCTGTCAGTGAGCTGTGCTGCACTGCGCATGCGTGGTCCACTGTTCAGGGGTGGATGGGGGGGGGGGGGGTGGTAAGTACAGTCATGGCCGAAATTGTTGGCACCCTTGATATTTCTCCAGGAAATCATGTATTTCTCACGAAACGTATTGCATTAACACATGTTTTGCTATACACATGTTTATTCCCTTTGTGTGTATTGGGACAAAACAAAAAAAGGGAGGAAAGAAAGCAAATTCGACATAATGTCACACAAACCTCCAAAAATGGGCTGGACAAAAGTATTGGCACCCTTTCACAACTGCGGATAAATAAGAATGTTACAAGCATGTGATGCTCCTGTAAACTCACCTGGGGCAAGTAACAGGTGTGGGCAATATAGAAATCACACCTGAAAGCAGATAAAAAGGAGAGACGTTCACTTAACCTTTGCATTGTGTGTCTGTCTGTGCCACACTAAGCATGGACAACAGAAAGAGGAGACGAGAACTGTCTGAGGACCTGAGAACCAAAATTGTGGCAAAATATCAACAATCTCAAGGTTACAAGTCCATCTCCAGAGAACTAGATTTGCCTTTGTCCACAGTGCGCAACATTATCAAGAAGTTTGCAACCCATGGCACTGTAGCTAATCTCCCTGGTCGTGGACGGATGAGGAAAATTGATGAAAGATTGCAACGCAGAATAGTCCGGATGGTGGATAAGCAGCCCCAAACATGTTCCAAAGACATTCAAGCTGTCCTGCAGGCTCAGGGAGCATCAGTGTCAGCGCGAACTATCCGTCGACATTTAAATGAAATGAAACGCTATGGCAGGAGACCCAGGAGGACCCCACTGCTGACACAGAGACATAAAAAAGCAAGACTACAGTTTGCCAAAATGTACTTGAGTAAGCCAAAAGCCTTCTGGGAAAACGTCTTGTGGACAGATGAGACCAAGATAGAGCTTTTCGGTAAAGCACATCATTCTACTGTTTACCGAAAACGGAATGAGGCCTACAAAGAACAAAACACAGTACCTACGGTAAAATATGGTGGAGGTTCAATGATGTTTTGGGGTTGTTTTGCTGCCTCTGGCACTGGGTGCCTTGACTGTGTGCAAGGCATCATGAAATCTGAGGATTACCAAAGGATTTTGGGTCGCACTGTAGGGCCCAGTGTCAGAAAGCTGGGTTTGCGTCCAAGATCCTGGGTCTTCCAGCAGGACAATGACCCCAAACATACGTCAAAAAGCACTCAGAAATGGATGGCAAAGAAGCGCTGGAGAGTTCTGAAGTGGCCAGCAATGAGCCCAGATCTAAATCCCATTGAACACCTGTGGAGAGATCTTAAAATTGCTGTTGGGAAAAGGTGTCCTTCCAATAAGAGAGACCTGGAGCTGTTTGCAAAGGAAGAGTGGTCCAAAATTCCGGGTGAGAGGTGTCAGAAGCTTATTGATGGTTATAGGAAGCGACTGATTTCAGTTATGTTTTCCAAAGGGTGTGCAACCAAATATTAAGTTAAGGGTGCCAATACTTTTGTCCAGCCCATTTTTGGGGTTTTGTGTGACATTATGTCATATTTGCTTTTCTGCCTCTGTTTTATATTTGTTCCAATACATACAAAGGGAATAAACATGTGTATAGCAAAACATGTGTTAATGCAATACCTTTTTTGTGTGAAATACTTGATTTTCAGGAAAAATATCAAGGGTGCCAACAATTTTGGCCATGACTGTATCTTTAATGCCGAAGAGACAAAGCATGTCTCTTCTGCATTAAAAACCTGCCTTTCCGCTCATTTTTTGTATACAGCCTAAAGTTCCACTTTAAGCCGTAGGTGACACTGATCACAGAACGCTCCAAGCTGTCCGATCCTTTTGTTACAAACCCCAGAAAAAGTTAGCGGCTTTACAGAGCGGAGCGTTCACTGTAAGATAAAGCCTTCCAATGGGGAGCTTACAATCGACTTGCCGTTGACATTGACTCTGTGACATGACATTGCGGGGATGATCACTGGAGCGGGAAGCAGGTTTTGTACTGATCCATTGAAATGATGTGTGGATGAGGCCAAAAAATTCTCCTTGGCCTATTAAGCTTTAAATTGGCTTGCAAATGAAAATGAATGTGGATTTCTCCGAGTGACATTCGGGAGGTTTTCAGATTCATTGTGCCGTGGGAGACAAAGAACAAAACATAAAGCAAGGATGATTTAAAGACATTTAAAGAAGACATAAAAGAGGGAATTTAAAAAGAGAACCTGTCCACGAGCCTCCCTCCACTGCTGATGGACAGGCCTCCCAGGCACTGATACATAGAGCCTAGGCTGTCATTGCTGTCCTCCCTCTGAAAATGCAAGTTGCCTGGCTGACCACACTGCCATCATTGCCGAGTCTCTAAACCAAGAACAATGAGTTTGGAATTCATTCGCAGCATACTCTTAAAGCCAGAGACAGCCAGGCAACTAGTATTTTCAGGACTAGATCGGACGTGGCAGGAAACGTTTTTCTTTCATGTCCTTTCAGGGGCGGATTGACCATTTGGAAACTCGGGCACTGTCCGAGGGCCCGGGGTCAGTAGGGGGCCCCATAAGATGCCCCTGGTACCTTTTTCATAAGCTTTTTTGAGTTTGGGCAAGGACACAGGGGCTCCATGATCCCCTATTGCCCGGGGGCCCCATGAGTTGTCAGTCCGCCCCTGTGTCCTTTACACCCCGGTCATATCAAGCCTGACTTTGAAATCGTGTGACTTACAGTGAAGTCGCACGTCTATAAACCTGGCGGACATGCTGATTTCAGGTTCGAATTGCAAGACATCTGACACAATGTCTATGCAAATCGCACAAAAAGTAGTGCAAGTATTAGAAATCAGAGCGGCTCCGACCAACTCGGAACCGCACTGATGTGACCACTGTATTTGCGGACATGGGGCCCCCAGGCAATAGGGGATCATGGGGCCCCTGTGTCCTTGCCCAAACTCAAAAAAAGCCTATGAAAAAAAGGTACCAGGGGCATCTCATGGGGCCCCCTACTGACCCCAGGCCCTCAGGCAGTGCCCGAGTTCCCAAATGGTCAGTCCGCCCCTGTTCACACCTATGCGTTTTCCGCTGTGTTTTGCAGAAACTCACAGCAGTCCATTTAACATGAATTCCTATGGGCAGGTTCACCTCTCTGTGTTTTCACCCGGTGCGTTTTTTGGAAAGGGTCAGGGACTTTTTTAAGGGTTGGTTCACACTATAGAAATGCAGTCCAGATGTGTTCCGGATTCATTTCCGCGTGCACGTTTCTGATGTGTTCCGGTGCGTTTTGATGCGTTTTTGACGCATTCCAGTGCATTTTTCATGTATTCCAGTTCATTTTTTCCTTTCTCTTTTTCTTCAATTTAAATAGGGACAGGTACGTTCCAGTGCGTTTTTGATGCATTCCGGTGCATTTTTTCCTTTCTCTTTTTCTTCAATTTAAATAGGGACAGGTATGTTCCAGTGTGTTTTTGATGCATTCCGGTGCATTTTTTATGCGTTTTACCACTTTCCAGTACAGTTCTGTGCAGAAAAAATGCAGCATGTTCTACATTTTTTTCTGTAACCGGAATGCACTGGAACTGCACACACTGATGTGAACTATGACATTGACAATCATATCACCTACTTTCTGCAGAAAAAAGCAACTGAAATGCATGTAGTGGGAACTGGAAACACAAAACGTTGCGATTTTTGGTTCTAGAGACTTCAATGTAGACGCTGCAGAAAAGCATGTAGTGCATTTTTAAATGCGTTTTTTATGCATTTTGCATTTTATTCTGTCCAGTAACAAGATTAAAAAAAATGCATCAGAAACATGGCAAAAACGCATTTGCAAAAATGCAAACGGATAAAACGCAAACTGCATAGTTGTGAACCGAACCTAATTGCCAACATAGAGCTGTGCTCATGGGTCTGGCTGTAAAGCGGGCGTGGCCTACCTTAGTAGGAAGCAGGGGCGGACTGACCATTTGGAAACTCGGGCACTGCCCGAGGGCCCGGGGTCAGTAGGGGGCCCCATGAGATGCCCCTGGTACCTTTTTTCATAGACTTTTTTGAGTTTGGGCAAGGACACAGGGGCCCCATGATTCACTATTGCCCGGGGGCCCCGTGAGTTGTCAGTTCGCCCCTGGTAGGAAGTGATGTAGTGCACCTTCTTGGATCTCTGCTTTCGGCTTCCATCTGGGCGGGAGGCCCGAATGTGTAGATGGAGGGGATTGGGGGGGGGGGGCACCGAAAAGTGTGTCCATAAAGGGGCTTTAAAGATCAGCTTTGGGTGGGTAGCCATAGGCTGAACCACGCCTGCATGTGTCCTCACTTTCTAAGTTCACCGATCCATCACTTTGTTTGGACTGCGATAGCAAATGTATGATGTGAACATTATATTCAGCACATTTCAATGAGAAGAAAATTTAAGCCATTACCTGGCATGGCCGGGCCAAACAATACATTATTCAATGGCTAGAAAGCAGCAGATGGGTTTAGCACATTTGGATAGAAATGGGAAAAATGATGTTTACTGATGCAGTTCTGTCCAAACCTCCACATTCATCCACTACATGGAAATACAGGGACTAAAGGGGAACTCCGGGCTGGGCATTCGCAACATCTAAATCATCTATCTATTATTTTGATCATTTGCATACTTTTAAAGGGGAACTCCATATAAAAAAAAAACCTACGCTCCCCTGCAGTACCGGGCCAGGTTCGTCCAGCGCCATGGGCAAGGATGCAGAACTGCGCCCCTCTCTTCTGATGCTAATGCATGACATAGAAGGGGTGTAACCCCCTGCATGCGTTCACTGCCCCCTTGTTCCAGCTGCCCATGATTGGTATACAAGGTGCACTGCATATGCATACCCAATCACTTGCTTTCTGGCATCTAGAAGGAAGTTGCATGTGCACAGTGTGAAGCATCAAGCCCTGACCCGCTAGTTGCCAGCTGTTCTGCCCTATGTTCCTGTCATTTTTAAATGATGTATTGTGGGGTCTTCAAACTTTCTAAACATAGGGCCAGTTTACTGTCCATCAGACTTTCGGGGGGCCCCATCAATGGTGTCAGTGGGAGGAATAGTGTCCCATCAATGGTGTCAGTGGGAGAAATAGTGCCCCATCATTGGTGTCATTGAGGGGAAATAGTGCCCCATCGTTGGTGTTGGTGGCAAGAATAGTGCCCCATCATTGGTGTGAGTAGTAGGAATAGTGTCCTATTGTTGGTGTCAATGGTAGGAATAGTGCCCCATCAATGGTGTTAGTGGGAGGAATCGTTGGTGTTAGTGGGATAAATAGTGTCCTGCTGTTGGTGTCATTGGGGGGAAATAGTGCCCCATTGTTGGTGCTGGTGGCAGGAATAGTGTCCCATCATTGATGTGAGTAGTAGGAATAGTGTCCTATTGTTGGTGTCTGTAGTAGGACTAGTGCCCCATCAATTGTGTTAGTGAGAGGAATAGTGCCCCATCCTTGGTGTCAGTGGGATGAATAGTGTCCTACTGGTGGAGTCATTGGGGGGAAATAGTGCTCCATCATTGGTGTTGGTGGCAGGAATAGTGCCCCATCATTGGTGTGAGTAGTAGGAATAGGGTCCTATTGTTGGTGTCAGTGGTAGGAATAGTGCCCCATCCTTGGTGTCAGTGGGATGAATAGTGTCCTACTGGTGTTGTCATTGGGGGAAATAGTGCCCCATCATTGGTGCTGGTGGCAGGAATAGTACCCCATCATTGGTGCGAGTAGTAGGAATAGTGCCCCATCGTTGCCATCAGTGGGAGGAATAGTGCCTCATCAATGGTGTCAGTGGGAGGAATAGTGCCCCATCATTGGTGTCAATGGGAGAAATAGTGCCTCATTGTTGACGTAAGTAGCAATTCTGCCCCATTGTTGGTGGGAGGAAAGGAATAGTGTCTTGTATCAGTGAGAGGAAAAGTGCCATGAGGGCCGGATAAAGGCAAGCAAAGGGCCACATCCAGCCCCCGGGCTGCAGTTTGGAGACCACTGTTGTATTGAACTGCATCATGTTTTTATTTTGTATTATGCTGACATCTAGTGGTGGTTTCTGGCCACTTCAAATTGTTTACTGTACAATTTTGGTACATTCATCTGACCTTCTCTCCTGTTTAGTGCTAGTTAGTTTAGTCCTAGCTAGACCCTTCCTACCTCTACCATGTTCCTTCAGTCATTGTTAGTTGTTCACAAGGACAGGGCTTAGGGAAGTCATTGTCTTTTTTATACTTCAAAAGACTGGAAAAACATCCTCTGTGCTCGGTGCTGGTGCTAGACTATTGTGTGCCCTACAAAGAAAGTGACTTAAGGCTGGTCTTCACCTACCCCACCTCCACTGCACGCTAGCAGGTGTTGGCCCTGTTCATTATAGATATCATAATGTGAGGAAAACAGTCCAGTTGACTGCAAATCTGTAAAATCACCTTTATTATGGCCGAATCCACATAGACAGTCCACAATACAATACTCAAGGGAAAATAGTACACCAGCTAACACGTTTCACTTCAGCAGCAGTGCCCTAGGCACACCTCCCCCTGAAGAAAAACCCCCCAAAAAACTTTACCTGTAATTCACCCCTCCTAGCACATATGCTCTTTCCCCTCAAATTTTCCACCATGTATGCCTTCCTCTGTCCCTTCTTCCAGGGAGTGGTGCTGCCCCCCTGAAAAATGCCGCCCTAGGCAAATACCTTGTTTGCCTTGTGGTAAGTACACCCCTGACTGTATCTGTGGCTGGCAGTGGCAGGGTGACAGTTGCAGTGAATGGAGGATGATGGATCCACACTCTGACAGATCCCAGGCTGGAATTCCCCAGGAAATGGGGGGAGATAAAACACTGTGACAGCAGGCAGCCCAGCCCACACACAGAGAACAACTGAGCTGAGCGATCCCACACAGTGACAGATCCGACACGACAAACCACCACCAACACTGACACAGATCAGCAGGCCCAGCAGACACTAGAAGAGCAGACCGTGGGACCGTGATGATGTCATCACTCACTGACACATTGCACATGTGATGGATGTCTGGCCGGCCGGGTCACACACAGACACGAGACATCAGAGTCAGACATTACCTTCCTTCTCCGGCACTGATGAATGGTAAGAGAAGGGCTGGGACTCCACGGTGATCAGCAGCCGCCAGCCGGCTTGCGGTAAGGGACTGAATCTGAGAGGAACACTGGAAGGAGCTGCTACACTGACCTCAGATGCCCGGCATCTTCCTCTGTCATTTCTTCCTCCCCTTTGCCGCCCCTCCCCTCAGCTGGAGGATCAATTATGACATCATGAGGGCATCCCACACACAGAGAGTGCCAGCCTGTGCTGCGCCCAGGCACCCCTAGGTGGCAGTGCACCCTAGGCGGCTACCTGGTTTGCCTAGTGGTAGCATGGACCCTGGTTGAATGGTGCTGGCTGTCATTCACAGCAGAAGACTGGCTAGTATTTGAAAGGAAAGTACTGTGGGGACAGCTCTGGTTTAAAGGTGAATATTATATTTATTGTTTATTATTTGCCTTATTCACACCAGCACAGAAGACTGTAGAGGGTGATGAAGGTGTATTTTTATGTGGCCGGGAATGACAGGTGCCACCTGTACAAGCCAATGACCGGCTGTGGTTGTCGCCGCACATCCAAGTACAGGGTTGAATGAGAAGCTCCGGATGCAGAGAGTTTTCCCCCAAAGCTACGACCCCATCCCTGTACACATGCAGACACTTGGATGTGTGGCGACACGTGTATGGCCACAGCCTTCTCTGCAAAATCGCACACGTCTTCTTCACGCTGCACCACCCTCTGTGCCTGTGTGAATGAGGCCCTAACATGTATCTATATTTTTTTATTTTTTTTTAGAATGGGGTAAGGATAGCACATCTTTTAGGTTTTACTGCTATAACAGAGTCCGTCAGAGATATTTTCCATCACTTCCTGTTCTGGTGACACAGTTTTACCAGACAGAAAGTGAGGGAAAATCTGCAGTAAGGGCTCAGACAACAATAAGCTGACAGAGGTTGTAGATTTTCAGGGTGATCTAGTTCTTTCCTCCCCAGCTTGTCCTTGAGCCGCCCCTTTCATTCATTTTAGTTCTTTCAAACATGGAGGGTCAGCATAACATGTGGACATTAGGGTGGTCTGTATATAAATGTAGTATGCTCAGTGACACCCACACCTCCAGACTGATATCTACCAATGTGAATGTAGCCTTACTGTTAGCCCAGGGCAAAGACACACCCACTGGGGGGGGCACCTCATCAATCTGCCCTGGACTTATGGCTACAACATTACAATATACGCTCACAGGCCATTTTATTGGGTCTGTTCAATGCTTGGTAACACAAATTGCTAATCAGCCAATCACATGGCAGCAACTAAATCCATTTAGGCATCTATATGTGGTGAAGATGACTTGCTGAAGTTCAAACCGAGCACCAGAATGGGGAAGAAAGGGAATTTAAGTGACTTTGAACGTAGCATGGTTGTTGGTTCTGGACAAGTTGGTCTGAGTATTTAAAAAACTGCTGATCTACTGGGATTTTCACGCACACCCATCTCTAGTCTACAGAGAATGGTCCGAAAAAGAGAAAATATCCAGTGAGCGGAGTGTGTGGATGAAAATGCCTTGTTGATGTCAGAGGTCAAAGGAGAATTGGCAAATTGGTTTGAGATGATAGAAAGGCAACTGTAACTCAAATAACCACTCGTTACACCCAAGGTATGCAGAATACCATCTTTGAACACACAATACGTTGAACCTTGAAGCAGATGGGCTACAGCAGTCCACTAAGAACAGGAAACGGAGACTACAATTTGCACAGAGCTACAGCAGCAGAAGACCACTCCAGACACCACTCCTGTCAGCTAAGTACAGGAAACGCAGGCTACAGTTCACACAGGCTCACCAAAATTGGACAATAGAAGGTGGTAAAAACATTGCCTGGTCTGATGAGTCTCGATTTCCCTAGAGATGGTTGTGCGTGAAAATCCCAGTAGATCAGCAATTTTTAAATGCTCACACCAGCCCGTCTGGCACCAACAACCATGCTACGTTCAAAGTCACTTAAATCCCTTTTCTTCCCCATCCTGATGCTCTGTTTGAACTTCTGCAAGTCATCTTCACCATGTCTACATGCCTAAATACACTGAGTTGCTGCCATATGATTGGCTGATTAGCAAATTGTGTTACCAAGAAATTGAACAGGTGTACCGAATAAAGGAACCGGTGAGTGTACAGTGTGATTAAATCCACCCCTTCCAGCAGGTTCAGGGCACTGCTTGTGCTTCAGTTGTGTGGGGTGGAAGACCTAAAAACCGTAACACAAGGCTTACTTCTTCACAGCATGAGTACTGTCATGGGGGAGCACCTATTGTGAGAGGTCTCTCTTCAGGTAGGGTCAGGCCGCTGACCCAGGGCCTCACTGTGACAGCATGGCCCCCAGTGGGACATTGAGGCCAACAAGACCACAAGGCCCAAGGCATATAACTAGATTCATGAGTAAGGGAACCCATATAATCCATTGGAGAGCAATAGTGACCCTTCAGTAGGCCAACTACTGCTAGTTCCATAGGAATAAGGGTTGACTTAGTCCCCAAAGTTATTCCACAAAACATATTCTTGACTTCACTGCAAAACTCTCCAACATAATGTCAACTATACTGTTTGTGACATACGTCTTCAACTCAGATCTCCAGCCTTCTGGCACGAACCCATAGTCCATAGTATCTATCTATCTTTTTACAAACTGACAGCTGAAAGAATATAGGCTTTAGAGAGACAAAGTGTAACGTGAACCTGATGTCTATGGTTAGAGTCCACTTGACCTCTGGAAGATTTACCCCCCTTCGTGGCCAGACCATTTTGTGCAATATGGCGCTGCATTATTTTAACTGACGATTGTGCGGTCATGCAATGCTGTACATAAATTAAATTTATATAATTTTTTACAAATAGAGCTTTATTTTGGTGGCATTTGATTATTATTATTATTATTATACAGGATTTATATAGCGCCAACAGTTTGCTCAGCACTTTACAATATAACGGGAGACAATACAGCAACAATACAGTTCAATACAAGAGGGATAGGAGGGTCCTGCTCGATTACTTCCAGTGTTTGTGTTTACTAGGTAATCTGCTAGATTTTATTTCCTGCTTTGCAGGGCAAGAAAATCTAGCAGATCGCCACTGACAATCAATGGGTTCTGGCACTAATTCATTGGCCGGCACCTGTTGATCGGCTTCTTCTGTGTCCAAACCAGGGGCGGACTGACCATTTGGAAACTTGGGTTAGTAGGGGACCCCATGAGATGCCCCTGGTACCTTTTTCATAGGCTTTTTTGAGTTTGGGCAAGGACACAAGGACACCCATGAACCCCTATTGCCCGAGAGCCCCATGAGTTTTCAGTCTGCCCCTGATCAAAACACAGCAGAAGCGGTGCTCCACGTGACCCCTATGGTGGAAGTGGAAAATCAACATTATATGCATGATTTTGCACAGAACATCAGCCATGTGGCAGTAAATCTGCTATAGGGCAGAGGCCAAGTGATTAATGTAACATTTTCATTTCTGAGTTGATTTTTTTTTCTATCCTTTGTAAACAATTTAAGAAAGCTTAATCAAAATTTTTTTTCAAGATCAAATCAATATTATTTGATACATTGTCGCGGGGCCCTTAGGTAGGTGCCTACGCTGCCTATTTGCTAATCCAGCACTGGTCACAGCTATGTATGGCTAGGCCCAACAGGCCTCTCTATGGATCCTCCAATACTTCAAGGTGATATCCGTCAGCGTCCAAAACAAAACTACCTCAACCTTGTTGGAGAGCCCCGCGGTGATGGTCCAAATTAAAAGGAAGATAATTTTGTACAGAGAGAAGGAGAGAGAGCGGAGAGAAAACACTGCCCCCCACCCTTTCCCATAGACTTGTTCATTTCATATTTTGTCGCCAGTTTGTTTGCTAATTTTCATTTGCAAGCGTCACGTCTCCCAGCGAACCGGGCGCCTCAATGGGCCGCTGATTTCTCTGAAATGACAGGCTGTAAATATGCATAAAAAAAGCCTTGCAATTAGCGAGTGTGTGGTTGGGCTATGCCTGATTTCATTGGCAAGTTTACCCACTGCGTTGATAAGCTACATTATCTAGAAAATTGGCCGGTGAAAAACAGCACCTCTGATTGCCAGGAAAAGTTTCAGATAACAGGGTGCTGAAGGGAATTATAATTGAGGTTGAATATGTTAACCGGGGTGTCACAAGCTCCTTAGAAGCGTTAATTCATCAGCATGTTAGAATTTTTATTAACATTTGGAGAGCGTCCTTGCCACGCTAATGAGCTACAATTGGCAGTTTGGATTTTAGTTACTGTCATCTATAAGGAAGTTAAATATAATTCCTTCAGCGGCGGCGATATGTAAATGTATTTGTTCTGGGGCTATGTAAAAAAAAGAAAAAAAAAATTAGACATCACATACAACAAACAAAAAAAATAAAAAAATAAATGGAATCGAGAGAGCAGTGTCAGTTAAATCACAGGCGAGGTTGCGGACGACAGGCTCAAGTTTATTGTGTCCGCGGCTCCTTAATCAAATGCTATGCTAATGCTGTTTGTACATTTTAATGGGGAAATCATTGTTTTAATCGAGGTTGTTGAGGCTGCAGGGGTTGCTTGCTTGATGATGTGATGTGAATTTCCTATCATTCTTTAGAGGCTCATGTTTGATTATATCCTAACTGCTTCAGGGCAAGGGCAAAACCGTGTTTCTCTGGTCAGTGGGCAAATGACTTGTATACGGTTTGACTTGGACTCTCTGTCCTTTAAGGAAGGCTTGGCTGGAAGCTTGAAAAATACAAGTGCAATCTTTTTTAATTGGATTGATAACGTTTTTACATTGAAAAAAGATCACACCAATGTGTGTTAATGTTTTACAAACCTTCTTTTTAGGTAGAGTTTTTTAAGGGCAGTTATAACGAGTTTTTGCCAGTTTTTCTGGATAGAAAATACGATGCAAAATCTACAGGTTCAAAAGGAGAACAATACAAAAAATAGGGAGAATTAAAGTGTTACTAAGCCCACAACAGTAAAATCAGTCTGTATATGCAGTAAAGCATGCTAGTTATACTCACTGTGGAACCTAAGGGGTTAATCGTCTGCAATATGTAAAAAGGCTGTTTGATCCTGACTTCTCTGATCCTCCCCTTCTTCCAGTGTCCCCCTCTTATCTCCCGATAAGACATATCATGTGGAGTCACTCTGCACATGCTTAGTTTGATGTGCATTTCTAGAGAGGGTTTTTTTTTTTTGGGGGGGGTGCATGTGATCAGCACTGTCCAGACAGAGGTCAGGGGTTCTGCATCCTCCAAGAGCAAAATGAAAACTCCTCCTTCCATGTTCTGTGTACTGTGGGAGACCAGATATAGTGAATGCAGGGTCCTGGGTTTAGTAACACTTTAACCTCCCTGGCGGTATTCCCGAGTGTAGCTCGGGGTAAAGTTTCTGTACCAAAAGCGGTAACCCCATGCTACACTCGGGCTTACCATGCGGCGCTGCATAGGGAGTCCCTCCAGCACTTACCTTGTCCTTCGCTCCCGCGATGTGTCCCCTGCAGCGTCCCCGGCCATCTCCTCCAGCTGATGCTGGCATCCGGCTTCTGTGTTCCTGTCCCTGTGACATTGGGACGTACGGGAAATTTGAAAATTTTAAAAAAAGTCATTTTTTTAAAAATGAATTTTACATAGTAAAACATTGCTGTTTCAAACCATTTCACATACATTTTGTCCCGAGTGCTTTGTTCTGCGCCCTGCCTGCATTTTTACTGTTCTTTCTGCCTGGAAACTGAGAAAAGTCCATGGCGTCCAAAAAGCGTCCCTTTAGGTCAAAAGCGGTTTTAGACCGGCTAGAGAACAGCGATAGTAAATCAGAACCACTTGCAGAATTGAGTGATAATGATTCGTGGGGGAAATTCCTCATCAGACACTGAAAACGATTCTGCGACTTTGCTCAGTGATGTGCGAACTTGGCGCTATATTTCAAATTTCAGTGTTTTTGGTTTGATTATATTATTGAATTAAATGTATTATTATTATATTATTATTTTTTATGATTATTTATTAAATTATAATTTATGATTTTGTGTTTAAAATTTTATCATACCCGGGATGTTTACTAGACTCTTGTTCGGACAGATTTCAGTGAGTTATTCCTAAATATTACAGCCTACAATAAAAAACTACATATTTCCATGCAAAAAAATGTACCGCTTTCAGCACCAAAAATCTGAAATAGGCATACAGCCAGGGAGGTTAAGTTAAGCTTCTCATGTTTGGCAAAACACTAATATATATATATATATATATATACAGTTGCAAGAAAAAGTATGTGAACCCCTTGGGATTACGTGGAGTTTTGCATGAATTGGGCATAAAATGTGCTCTGAACGTCATCTAAGTCACAACAATAGAAGAACACAGTCTGCTGAACATAATACTATACAAACATTTGATGTTGCCATGGTTTAATTGCACATAACATGTAAATATTCACAGTGCAGGGAGGAAAAAGTATGTGAACCTTTGGACTTAATAACTGGTTGACCCTCCTTTCGCAGCAATAACCTCAACCAAACGTTTCCTGTAGTTGCAGATCAGACCTGCACAACGATCTGGAGTAATTTTGGACCACTCCTCTTCACAAAACTGTTTCAGTGTAGCAATATTCTTGGGATGTCTGGTGTGAATCGCTCTCTTAAGGTCATGCCACAGCATTTCAATCGGGTTGAGGTCAGGACTCTGACTGGGCCACTCCAGAAGGTGTATTCTGTGCTGTTGCAGCCATTGTTTTGTTGAAATACTTGTATGCTTTGGGTCATTGTCCTGTTGCATCACCCATCCTCTGCGGAGCTTCAGTTGGCGGACAGATGGTCGTACGTTTTCCTGCAAAATGCCTTGATAAACTCTGGAATTCATTTTCCCATCAATGACAACAATCCGTCCAGGCCCTGAGGCAGCAAAGCAGCCCCAAACCATGATGCTCCCTCCGCCATGTTTTACAGTGGGGATGAGGTTTTGATGTTGGTGTGCTGTGCCTTTTTTTCTCCACACATAGTGTTGTGTGTTCTTCCCAAACAACTCAATCTTGCTTTCATCTGTCCACAGTATATTTTGCCAGTAGTGCTGTGGAACATCCAGGTGCTCTTTTGCAAACTTCAAACGTGCTGCAATATTCTTTTTGGACAGCAATGGCTTCCTCCGTGGTGTCCTCCCATGTACTCCATTCTTGTTTAATGTTTTCCTTATTGTAAATGTGTCAACAAAAATGTTAGCATGTGCCAGAGATTTCTGTAGGTCTTTAGCTGACACTCTGGGATTCTTCTTTACCTCATGCAGCATTCTGCGCTGTGCTCTTGCAGTCATTTTTACAGGACGACCACGCCTAGGGAGAGTAGCAACAGTGCTAAACTTTCTCCATTTGTAGACAGTCTGTCTTACCATGGACACATGAACATCAAGGCTTTTGGAGATACTTTTGTAACCCTTTCCAGCTTCATGCAAGTCAACAATTCTTGATTGTAGGTCTTCTGAGAGCTCTTTTCTGCGAGGCATGGTTCACATCAGACAGTGCTTCTTGAAACCAGTAAACTCAAAACAGGTGTGTGTTTTTTAAGGGCAGGACAGCTGTCAGCAACACATCCAATATCATCACACTGATTGGAGTCAAGGTTGGCTCACTCCTGGCTCCAATTAGCTCTGGGAGAAGTCATTAAGCTAGGGCCTCACATACTTTTTCCTCCCTGCACTGTGAATGTTTACATGTTATGTGCAATTAAACCATGGCAACATCTAATGTTTGTGTAGTATTATGTTCCGCAGACTGTGTTCTTCTATTGTTGTGACTTAGATGATGTTCAGAGCACATTTTATGCCCAATTCATGCAAAACTCCACGTAATCCCAAGGGGTTCACATACTTTTTCTTGCACCTGTATATATATATATATATATAGTATATATCTTCTCTTAAGGGTCTCCTGGCCAGTTTGGTGACATCCTGGGTCCTTTTTCTTCTCTGGTGGTGGATGTTGGTGGATCTTGGTTGTGTGATGACGCCATCCCCCCAGGCCAGGTTCATCACAGCCCGGATTTACTGGATTCAGAGATTGCACGATGACGCTGGCCCCAGGGGACAGATCCATGACAGCCTGGACTCAGATGTTGTGTGATGACGCTGCCCCCAGGTGGCAGTTCCAAGACAGCCTGGGCTCAGAGCTTGTATGATGATGTTGCCCTCAGGAGGAGATCCAGACAGCCTGGGCTCAGAGGCTGCGTGATGACGCTACCCTCAGGGGGCAGGTCCATGACAACCTGGGCTAAGAGGTTGCATGATGATGCTTCCCCCAGGGGGCAGGTCCAAGACGATCTGGGCTCAGAGCTTGTGTGATGATGCTGCCCCCAGGGGACAGGTCCATTACAAACCAGATTCAGAGGTGGTGTGATGATGCTGCCCCTAGGGGGCAAGTCCAAGACATGGGCTTAGAGGTTGTGTAATGTCGCCACCCTCAGGGGGAAGCTCCATGACAGCCTGGGCTAAGAGGTTGCAAGATAATACTGCCTCCCTGGGGGTAGGTCTTTGATGGTCTTGACTCAGAGGACTGGGCTAAATGATGTTGTCTGTCATTCATGCCAAAAGACTGAGGGCATCTAGTGGTGAAAATATATTACTGCAGAGGAGAGTGCCAGATTGAAGGTGAGTGGCATCTTTTTTTCTGTAGCAATTTTAACTTGTTACCTAATATAGAGATAGTCAGAGTCTCACATGACCATTATGGTCAATGAGTGACGTAAAAAAGCAGTCCAGAGATTTACCAAGCTGAAAATAGAATCAGCACATGTTTATTTCTCTCTCTTCTTCTCTACCTGTATACTGTATATATATATATATGCATATCTTACCTTTCCTGTAAAATTCAAGCTTACCCTTCCACACCTACATCTTGAATTGACCTATGAGGCCATAAAGCACATCTCAACCTAAGAACAAAAATGTAATAAATTGCAGCTTACCAGTCCTTAGATGTGGTGGTTGCATTAGTTTTCTTTTTTTCAGAAAGTACATTTTCTGTTATTTATAAGTACATCTTCTGCAAGAAAAATGCCTGTTAATCCTTTCTGAAATCCAGTATCCTTGTAACTTCTAGTGCACCAAACGGAGATCTCAATGAATGGTGTCAGCTTTTCCAGCTATCTTTTGTGAAGTACAATACTCTTTTTTCTATATAACGGGGGTGGGGATGTAGCCTAGTGTGACAACACTGCTCCACCATAGATATAGTATATTGAGTAAAGGTTGTCACCCAAGGACAGGAAGTGTGTTGCCGGTGGAATCATCAGGAACAAAAAGCATGAAAAGGGGAATTAATGCAGCCACCACATCTAATACTAGTAAGCTGTAATATATCAAATTTTTGGTTTTGGGTTTAGATACACTTTAAGGCCACCCATCTCTATGGGGAGGGTGGTTGGGGCGAAACCTGGCTTTTTCTAGAAATGTTTTATTTTCCACTTCAGCTGCCTATACAGCATCTGGGGCTCTATTGATTGATCTGACATATGGCTGTCACTGAAGGTATTGTCTTCATTCATTTTATCGTCATCTGCTTCAGCAAAGTTGTCATGTGGCCCTCGGTCATGAATGAAGGCTAGGGTCCACAACACTAGGAGAGAACCTTAGTCTGAAAAGCAAGGAATAGTGTTCTAGACCAATGTTTCTCAATCTTTTTTGCAGTCAAGGCACCCTTTAAAATTAAGGACAGTCTTAAGGCACCCTTTAAAATGATGGACAGTCTTGAGGCACCCTTTAAAATTAAGGACAGTCTTGAGAAACCCTTTAAAATTCTGGACAGTCTTAAGGCACCCTTTAAAATTAAGGACAGTCTTGAGGTACCCTTTAAAATTATGGACAGTCTTAAGGCACCCTTTAAAATTATGGACAGTCTTGTTACACCTTTAAAATTAAGGACAGTCTTGAGGCACCCTTTAGAATTATGGACAGTCTTGATGCACCTTTAAAATTAAGGACAGTCTTGAGGCACCCTTGAGAAATAAGGACTGTCTTGAGGTACCCTTTAAAATTAAGGACAGTCTTGAGGCACCCTTTAAAATTAAGGACAGTCTTGAGGCACCCTTTAAAATGATGGACAGTCTTGAGGCACCCTTTAAAATTATGGACAGTCTTGAGGCACCCTTTAAAATTATGGACAGTCTTGAGGCACCCTTTAAAATTATGGACAGTCTTAAGGCACCTTTAAAATTAAGGACAGTCTTGAGGCACCCTTTAGAATTATGGACAGTCTTGAGGCACCCCATTCTAAATGTGAAAAGCTATTGTAATAGTTGTATATAACGCAGCAACATCCACACATGTAGGACACCCAACATTAGAGGTGATTTATTCTTCCAAAGCACATACATGTTTGCACACTGGTACTGACTAGTATTCCAGTGTTTCTCTCCTCCCTCAGTTTTTCTCCATCACTGAGCTAATGTGACCCCAGCACAGATGGAATGGGATGGGGGAGGGTCAAACTAGGATGCTGTGCAGGCAGTTGACATCCTCCTTATCAAATGATGATGTCATTGGTTGTCAGGTCACTGGTGGCTAGAAGGTCGTAATGGTGCACAATGAAAACCCGTGGCTCTGTGTAACTAAAAGGCAGGCTTGTTCCACCCGCTGGCTTGTATACAAGTTTTGGGCAATTTTTATATTTTTTGCCAAGGCACCCCTGAAGAAACCTCAAGGCACCCCAGAGTACCTGGGCACCCAGGTTGAGAAAGGCTGTTCTAGACACTATGTTGGGGAGATAGGGGACTACTGCAGGACACGTTAACATTTTGTGCTCTTTTGTCTTCCTCTCCGGCAGGGGGATCGTAGACACTCCTCTCATCCATTCAGAAGCACTCAAGCCTCTTGTAAAGTGCTGGTTGGCTGATATCCCTGCTGGGCGACTGGCTCAAGTGGAAGATCTGCAGGCCGCTGTGGTGTATTTGGCATCTGAAGCTTCTGACTACATGACAGGCCATAATTTAGTCATTGACGGAGGCCAGAGCCTTTGGTAGGAAAATGGAAAGACCACAGCAATGGACATTGGGTGGGAGAGCAATGCAGTGTGTCACGGCAGGATGGACAGCTGTCTCTCTGTATTCTAAAGGACATCTCCCTATCACCCGCCATAGACATAGTGATCTGATAATTCCATGAAATGATCAATTATAACAAATTGTCAAATGCATGAAATATTGCAGTGCATTTATAGACAGAAATAAGACGGCCACACACTAAAAACTAATTCCACAATCTACTTGAATTTCAGGTATGGATATTTTTACATAGTTACTTTGATCCAGCTTGGACCAATATAACTCAATATACTATATTAGGCCGATCCCTATGGAAGCTGGAAAGAACTGTAGTAGGCACTGCTAATACAGTGATCTCCACTGGCTCCTGGGTACTGTGCCAAGCAGCTACCCATCTGCATTGTGAACACAGGAGGTCACTTGCTTGCCATGGGCACCATTCAGAGAACATTTTCTCAATGAATGCAAAGCATCCTCTGATTGGATGAGGTAGAGAGGTAGGGTGGTGATGTTTTACGATTTCCACTTCATCCAATCAGAGAATGCTTTGTATGCATTGAGAAAATGCAAAGCGTTCTTTGAATGTGTTTAGTAAGCAGTAGGGCAGCCACTTGGAAGCTAGTGCGATGCCTACTCCAGTGATTTCCAACTTCCATAGGAACTGGCTTGGTATGGTATATACTCCCCGGTCACTTTATTAGGTACACCTGTTCAATTGCCTGGTCACAATGCCTCTGTGTGGGTGGGGTGGTGGTAAAACAGCCACTCAACTGCTTGGTTTAATGACTCCCTGGCAGCAGCGACAGCTTATGATGCCCCCCTAAAGAACACCACATGAAGTAGGTGCCAAGTGTGTCCGTTTGTTAAATGCAAACATTTTTTGTTTCTTTAAAGTGTTACTAAACCCCAGACCCGGCATTCACTATATCTGGTCTCCCACAGTATACAGAACATGGAAATGCAATTATTTTAGTAAATATAAACTGCTAAATACCTTTTCTCATCAGCAGTATATAGCAGTTTTGTGCCTTCAGCAGAGCACTGGTTAAAGCTTGAGGAGTTTTTTTCTTTCTGCTCTATGAGGATGCAGAACCCCTGACCTCGGTCTGGACATTGCTGATTGGCCCTGTGCTGATCAAATGCACTCTCCCAAGAAAAAAGAAAACAACCTCTCCAGCAATACACACCAAACTGAGCATGTCCATGTGACTACAGATTCAGTTTGTCATATCAGGTGGACATTTGAACAAGAGGAGGGGCAGAGAAGACAGGATCAAAGGGCCTTTTTACACAATGCGGAGGATTAACCCCTAAGCTTCCACAGTGAGTATAACAAGCATGCTTTACTGCATATACAGACTGATTTTACTGTCGTGGGTTTAGTAACACTTTAATTCTCCCTATTTTTTGTATTGTTCTCCTTTTGATCTGTTCAAGATTTTGTATCATATTTTCTATCCAGAAAAATAAATAAATCATCCACCAATCTAAAAATAACTGTGAAAATGAATCTGCGTACTGCTACGATGTGTGTTTTTTTTCTCAAGCTTTCTGTCAATACTCATTATTAACATGACGATGGATTGTTACAGTAACATTGCAGAAGTGAAATATCTTGAACGTTATACAGTGAGAATTGGATTCTTGGAATGCATATCATTACCTAATATCCGATAATGACTGCAATACCCAGCCCTGCAAATGCCACTCAGTGGATGTGCTGCAAACAATGTTACTTTGTGCATAACACCCGTTCACAGTAAATACAAGTGATAATGATTAAGCGTGACATGGAAATATTTCACTTTTTCTTTTTAACACCATGAAAAGGGTAATCATACAATTTATAAACCAACTGCTTGGAATAACATCTCTAGTTCGAGTAAAGCAGCCATGTATCTGGGCACATCAAGGTGAGCATACGCAGGGGCGGACTGACAAGTCATGGGGCCCCCAGGCAATAGGGGATCATGGGGCCCCTGTGTCCTTGCCCAATCTAAAAAAACACAAAGCGATTTCTCCTGCGCTCCGGGACCCAGGCCGGTGGTGAGTAGATGGAATTAAAACCTCCAGAGAAGCAACCACTGGAGTATCCAAAGTCGTGCAGCTCCAAACCAAGGCTGGGGAAGCCCGAACAAACCAACCTTGTGCATTACCTCAGTAACCAAAATTTATTAAATGAAGGAATGGTTGTCAGGGCTCCCAGGTATGACCAGAGGTGTGTGACTGATGCAGGGAAACGCAGACTTCAGATATGTGATAAACAATACAATTTATTAACACTAACCATACAAACATAAACGCAGTGCAATACTAAACATAATACAGTGCAAACAAACCAAACCAAACCACCCACAGATAACAGTACATACAAGCAAGCGTCGTCAGGCAGGCCGGGTCAATATCAATTGGGCAGGTAGGTACAGGGGGAGCAAGCAGAGAATGGTCGGGGTCACAGGCCAGGTTCAGCAGGTAGCAAGCAGCGTAGTACAGAGGGTCAGGCAGAGGGATGGTCAGGGTCACAAGCCAGAGATCAAAACAGGTAACAAGCAGCGTAGTACAGAGGGTCAGGCAGAGGGACAGAAACAGGATGCAGGACAGATACAGGGCCCAGGACAAACACAACACCAAGGCAGAGTCTGTGGGTCTGGCCATCCCTTAAATACCCCAGCATCATCAGTTCCAGGTGTTAGCTGGCTGAAAGGTTGAGTCTCTGATTGCTGGGAGCACCCGCTGGCCAGCCCTGGTACTGCAGATCAAAAGGCAGGTGAGTCCCACCATTGCTGGCCAGTCCATTCCTAACAATGGTACTCACAAACAGCGAATAAAAACAGGCATGTAAGTCCACCCAGGGACTTCAAAGGCAAGAGGCCAGCGCGAATCCCATCATGGGTGTAGGTACTCAGTCCAGCTGACGCGTTTCGAAGGTCAAGCCTTCTTCCTCAGAGCTCTGAGGAAGAAGGCTTGACCTTCGAAACGCGTCAGATGGACTGAGTACCTACACCCATGATGGGATTCGCGCTGGCCTCTTGCCTTTGAAGTCCCTGGGTGGACTTACATGCCTGTTTTTATTCGCTGTTTGTGAGTACCATTCCTTCATTTAACCAATCTAAAAAAAGCCTATGAAAAAGGTACCAGGGGCATCTCATGGGGCCCACTACTGACCCCGGGCCCTCGGGCAGTGCCAGAGTTTCCAAATGGTCAGTCCGCCCCTGAGCATACGATGAAGAAGCGGAAACCGGATGTCAAGAGGACAGCAGATCCAGATGTACAAGCAGCTGAAGTTCTACGCAAATCTTGACTTTTTCTGTAAGAGCCAATTCACAATTGAATTGCAGGATGTGGTAAGCCCACGTTTTGTCCTACACACTGTGGATAAAATGCACTGCAGATGCGATCTACAGCTAGTGACAATAGTAAAGTGATGGCACCAGGGGCGGACTGACAACTCATGGGGCCCCCGGGCAATAGCGGATCATGGGGCCCCCCGTGTCCTTGCCCGAACTCAAAAAAGCCTATGAACAGGGGCGGACTGACAACTCATGGGGCCCCCGGGCAATAGCAGATCATGGGGCCCCCTGTGTCCTTGCCCGAACTCAAAAAAGCCTATGAAAAAGGAACCAGGGGCATCTCATGGGGCCCCCTACTGACCCTGGGCCCTCGGGCAGTGCCCGAGTTTGCAAATGGTCAGTCCGCCCGTGGATGGCACCCCAAATGCAGGTTACAAACGCAGTGCACCAGATCGCATGGTACCACTTTAAGCAGTAACATGTGTAGCCCCGGCTGGCAGCCCCTTTAACCCCTTGACGCCGACGCAACACAAATATGCGGCCTCACAGAACTGGGCTTTTTTCCGTGGGGCCGCATATTTGAGTACCTCTCTTTGTGCTGGGAGACCACCGCACGGCGCGCTCACAGCACAAAGACCGCGGTGTCACTGAGAGCACTGGGTCCCATTCTAACAATCGGGACCCGGGACTCCTGATTCCGGGTCATATGATCGCTGTGATAGCCTCAGATTGGCTATCACAGTGATCAGTCACTGTACAGCCCGGCCCCCTTGTTTTTTCTAACTCCTGCCATAGAGAGAAAAAAAATATTGGTAAAAAAAAGAAAAATAAATAAATAAATATTAAAAAATGAAATAAAAAATAAAGAAGAAATATCTAGATCAAGGTTTGATCTAGTTCAGTGCCAAGGTTAGTGTTTGGGTCAAGGTCAGGGTCAAAGGTCAAGGTCAAAAGCTCAGGAGTTAAAAAAAAAATTGTTGTCAATCTCATTGTGTTTTAGGTAAAAAAAAAAGACAAAAACAAAATGCTCACTATTGTTTCTGAGCTGAACTACAGGCAGGGGCGGACTGACAACTCATGGGGCCCCCGGGCAATAGGGGATCACGGGGCACCTGTGTCTTTGCCCACACTCAAAAAAAGCCTATAAAAAGGTACCAGGGGCATTTCATGGGGCCCCCTACTGACCCCGGGCCCTCGGGCAGTGCTCGAGTTCTCAAATGGTCAGTCCGCCCCTGACTACGGGTACAAACAAAAAATAACATACACATATATGGTATCGCTGCAATCGTCAAGAGCTGGAGAATTTATTTTGGGTCGTTCTTTGGTGGTAGATTATGGTAGTAACAAGAAACACACAGCTAAATAAAAAAATTATTATTTTTTTTAATTTTGGTCCAGGTTTCCTTTGATAATAAAAAAAAATCAGGAGATATCCATCACCATTTACCACCAAATGAAAGCCCAATTTGTCATGAAAAAAACGCGGTATAATCCACCTGGATGTACAAAATAGTTGTGATGATATCTACGGTTTTACCAACACATGTCATCGTTGCAAAATTGTGCTTAGGCATTAATATTTGTTTTACGCTTAGGCATGAAGGGGTTAAGCTGCTCAGCAGAACATTTCTCCCTGGCTGCAGCTCATTTCCCCTCCCTGCCAGTAACAGTAACAGAGTACAGGGAGAGGGAAGGAAACTGGAAGACTGCAAGGGGGCTTCTGATTGGCCAGCAGTTGGCTCCAAATTGCTGAAGCTCCCTCCCTGCTTAGGACTACAATCCATTTCTGGTAGTTCTTAACTTTTGTCATATTGTGCCCAATTCCCTCCATAGGCCTTTCCAGGACACCCGCTGTCATTAGACTTTATATTCACAACAAAGGAATGTCCACACTTTACTGTTGAACCTAAAGATGGCAGCGACACATCACAAAGACAAACTGACCCGTGTCTTTTGGCATACTTAACCGATCACATATAGTGGGCGGGCCGTAGCAGTCAATTGTGGAAGCTGCTCATTGCACATCACTGATAATCCATCTTCCCTTAGTATCACTATTCTCCCTGGGAGCACCACAGTGTTGGGACCCCTCTCCCTGTAAACTATACATATCTTTAACATTTTGCTCTGTTAGCCAAGATTAAATTGTTACTAAACCCCGGAAGCTGCATTCACTATATCTGGTCTCCCACAGTACACACAACATGGCAATTATTTTAGTAAATATAAACTGCTAAATACCTTTTCTTATCAGCAGTTAGAGCAGTCGTGACTTCTGTCTGTGTTTAGCAGAACACTGGTAAAACTGGTAAAAGCTTGTAGGAGGAGTTTTCTTTCTGCTCTAGGAGGATACAGAACCCCTGACCTCTGTCTGGACAGTGCTGATTGGCCCTGTGCTGATCACATGTACTCTCCCCCCAAAAAAAACCTCTCTAGCACAGGGGCGGACTGACAACTCATGGGGCCCCTGGGCAATAGGGGATCATGGGGCCCCTGTGTCCTTGCCCACACTCAAAAAAACCTATAAAAAAGGTACCAGGGGCATTTCATGGGGCCCCCTACTGACCCCGGGCCCTCGGACAGTGCCCGAGTGCTCAAATGGTCAGTCCGGCCCTGCTCTAGCAATACACACCAAACTGAGCATATGCAGAATGACTACGGTTCAGTCTGTCTTATCAGGAGATAGGACGGGGGCATTTGAACAAGAGGAGGAGCAGAGAAGTCAGGATCAAACAGCCTTTTACACTATGCAGAGGATTAACCCCTTAGGTTCCACAGTGAGTATGACAAGCATGCTTTACTGCATATACAGACTGATTGTACTGTCGTGGGTTTAGTAACACATTAACAAGGTGCCTTCTATAGTATACCAGTCTCTCTTCCTGTGGCCGACTCCATAGCTCCACCCTGCCAGGTACACTCCCTGATATTACTCTCTCATTCCCAGGGTCATTTGCACTCAATCACAGGGCTCTGACTTGCCCATTAGGCAGCTCATGACTCCCTTCATGTCATTCCAGAGGCAGGACTGCTGCAGCTGCACCCCCAGTATCTGGACACTTCTCCCAGGATCTCCAAGGGGATTAGCACACCAAAGAACACCTAGCCTGACCTAAAAGACATTTTGTATCCCTGACCTTCTGCCCTGTCCAAGGCCTTTGTGGTAGCTGACTACATCTGCAAGTGTGTGGTGTGTTTGGCTTCCATGCCCCAACTGCACTAGAGTCCTTCCAACCTGGCATATAAATGGACACTAACTCCACCCATTGCATTACCATAGTAAGACCTTGTCTTAACCACTTCCGCGCCGCCCTATAGAAGAAATACTGCTACAGGGCAGCACGGGTGCACAAAATCACGTATATATACGTGGCTTCGCAGTTCCAGGTATCTGCGCCACTATTTGCAGCCACGGCTGTCAATCACTGGGTCCTGGCCGGTAATTCCCCACCAGCACCCGGCGATCTCCAAGTATTTCTGACAGGGAGAGACCAGTATGTAAACAATACAGATCTCTCCCCTGTCAGCTCCTGCACACTGCTTTGTATGGCTCTGCATTGCAGAGCCATACAAAGCAGTGTGCTTAAAGTGAAACACACATAGTAAAACAGCACACAGTTAACCCTTTGATCACCCCACATGTTAACCCCTTCCTGCCCAGTGCCATTAGTACAGTGTCAGTGCTTTTTATTAGCACTGATCACTGTATTGGTGTTACTGGGGATATCAGTGACACCAAGTCAGTTCCCCCCCAGTGTCAGAATGCCCGCAGCAGTCCCGCTATAAGTCGCTGATCACTGCCATTACTAGTAAAAAATAAAAATTCCAGTATATATACCGCCATTTGTAGACGCTATAAATTTTATGTAAACCAATTAATTTACACATATTGGGATTCTTTTTTTTAGCAAAGACATGGAGCAGAATACATTTTGGCCTAAATTTATGATGAAATTTTATTTTTTTATTTTTTTTACTGGACATGTTTAATAGCAAAAAGTTTCAAATATATATTTTTCAAAATTGTGAGACTTTTTTTTATAGCGCAAAAAATAAAGGCGATTAAATACCACTGAAAGAAAGCTCTATTTGTGGGAAAAAAAGGATGCAAATTTCATTTGGGTGCAGCGCTGCATGACCATCAATTGTTAGTTAAAGTAATGTAGCGCAGTATCGCAGAAAATGGCCTGGCCAGGAAGGAATTGGGGGGGGGGGGGGGGTAAATCCTCTGGAGGGCAAGTGGTTAATGGGGACCTAACACCCAATTACATAATTTCCTATTACCACATTGTTTTGGAACAGAGCCACCTAGTGGGAGACTAGCTAACTGCACCTGCTTACAGGACTTCGATTGGCTGCCTCTACCATGGAACACTGACTTGTTTCATGTGGATTACTAATACTCTCCTTGGACTGTGAATTGGTTGGCCCCTTCCTGGCAGGACTGAGCTATTCCTCCACTGGCCATGGGCTTAGGTAGGACCTCTTGTTTGTAGAAAGGCCATTCGTATATATACTATCTCCAAATTGTGTGTGCCAGTAGTGATAACTGTTCTGACATTGCATTGCCTTGGTTTAACCCAAATGTCCCTTTCAGGGCTTTGCCTATTTCCACTGTTCCTGGTGTGCTGGTGTTTTTTGGGTCCTGGTACAGGGTGGGTCATCAATAGACAGAGCAGAAGGACCCAATAGACAAAGAATCAGTGGTGTCCTGAGGCAGGTACAGGGGGTACTCGCCACACTGAGTGACACCTACCGCATGGGGTGACACTGGACCCACTTCACGAAAAGGTAAGTTGTAAAGCAAGCCGACGATCCCCACAGGATGGATCTGATCCATCCTGCAGGGATCGTCGGCTTTCTTTACAACTTACCTTTTTGTGGAGTGGGTCTGGTGTCACCACGTATAGGTTGCATACCGACGATCCCCGCAGGATGGATCGAATCTGCGGATTGGGGAGCATAAAGGATGGGATCTGCAGATTAGGGAGCAAAATGGATCAGACTGTGATCCATTATGCTCAATCCGCAGATCCGAACCATCCTGCGGGGATCGTCGGCATGCAACCTATATGAGGGTGTCACCGGACCCGCTCCACGAAAAGGTAAGTTGTAAAGCAAGCCGATGATCCCCACAGGATGGATCGGATCTGCGGGTTGGGGAGCATAATGGATCAGAGTCCGATCCATTATGCTCAATCCGCAGATCCGAACCATCCTGCGGGGACCGTCGGCATGCAACCTATACGGGGTGACACTGGACCCGCTCCACGAAAAGGTAAGTTGTAAAGCAAGCCGATGATCCCCACAGGATGGATCGGATCTGCGGGTTGGGGAGCATAATGGATCAGAGTCCGATCCATTATGCTCAATCCGCAGATCCGAACCATCCTGCGAGGATCGTCGGCATGCAACCTATACGGGGTGACACCGGACCCGCTCCACGAAAAGGTAAGTTGTAAAGCAAGCCGATGATCCCCACAGGATGGATCGGATCTGAGGGTTGGGGAGCATAATGGATCAGAGTCCAATCCATTATGCTCAATCCACAGATCCGATCCATTTTGCGGGGATCGTCGGAGGAGGTGTCACCAAGTGTTAACACACCGGGTGACACCAACCCTAGGGACGCCCCTGCAAAGAGTGTTACTGTTTTGGTAATGTTAATGACAGGTGGCAACATATAGGTTAGTTTGGATTGTTTTCCGCTTTAGGAAACAACCAACCCCAACATTCTGTGTGTCTACATGGCAACAGGTCAAATCTGTATGTTTATCATTGGGTACACTTTGGGGGAGATTTATTAAAACTGCTGAACTCAGAATCTGCTGCAGCTGTGCATGTTAGGCCTGTTCTGTGTCTCACAGGCTGTGGGTTTGACTGCTCTCTCTGCAATCCATAATTCTCTGGGTGGTTCCGGAAAATAGGTGTGGAGCAAGGCAAATGGGCAGCATGAATATTTATACTCAGCCAATCCCTGTGGGTGCACAGATGATTGCTTGGAAGGTGTATGAATAGCCTGAGACTAGCGGTGTCTTGTCCATGAGAAGGAGCCTAGGTCTGATTGCTACCTGGGCAAGCCTGCCACGTGTTTGCTGATCATCCCAGTCCCATCTGGGATGGCTGGGGGGGAGGTGATTTTGTTGAAAGTTGCTGGAGCTGACTGTCATCTGAGGATCTAGTCTGGTATCATGGGGGGAAAGTATCTGGAAGATATTGGATGGAAGCAACCAACCATCTAAGGACAGTACAGGCTGGTGAGTACAGACTGGTGTGAGAGATCCTAGAGACCACTCTGATGCTATAGAGCACTGGTCTCCAAAATGCGGCCCAGGGGCCAGATGTGGCCCTTTGCTGGCTTTTATCAGGCCCTCAGGGACATGTTTCATCCACTGACACCAAATATAGGGCACAATTCCCCCCAATGAGATCAACAATGGACCGCAACTCCTCCCAATGAGACCAAGGATGGGGCACAACTCCTCCCAATGAGACCAACGATGGGGCACAACTCCTCCCAATGAGACCAACGATGGGGCACAACTTCTCCCAATAAGACCAATTATGGGGTACAACTCCTCCCAATAATGCCAACAATGGGGAGCAATTCCTCTCAATGAGATCAATGATGGGGCAAAATTCCTCTCATTGACACCAAAGATGGGGCATTGTTTACTCCCACTGATGCTAGGACATTTTCTACTCCCGATGGTCATGATCCGGACCCACTAAGATCTGAAGGACAGTAAACTAGGAGACCTCTGCTATAGAGGCAGCTATGTTCAAAGGGAACATTGTGTCTAGTGTCCTGAAAAGCTCAGTCTATTTAATTCCTAGTTAAAGGATTCTGCTAAGATTTAAAGTTGCTACTACAAGGCTCAGTTCACCATTTACTTGTGCAAGGACTTGGCTCGTAGTTCTAAAGAACTAAGAGTGTCCTCCTATTTGTACATAGTTCTGGAGTATCCCACTTAGCTCCCTATCTAAGTTACCCAAAATATTAAAAAATCACCAAAAATAGAATGCCCCTGGACTGTTCATTGAGCCAAAGGAGTGACTGTGACTGAGTGCCTGGCTGCAGGAAAATTGCTGGGAGAAGAACCCTGGGCATCTATAACTCGGGCTCCTACGGGGGTAGCGCTACATATACACTGCTCTAATAATGGCCAAAAAGCCTGAAGCACACATAAGCAATTATGGATAGGCAGCTGTCCATTTAGACAAAAAGAAAGTATTTGCATAGCTCCACCCACTTTCTTGCAATGAGGAACAATCCTCTTATTTTTGGAAAATTTGATGGAATAAGACATGAATTCTGTCATAAGAAGGCAATGCTGTGCTATTATCTTGTCTTCAAATACTAGATATTTTTAAACTTTTTTTTAGTGTTTAGTATTTAGACTACTAATTTAGAAAGATGGAAGTTTGCTTTTTTTTAACTTTTTTTGTTAAAGTTTTTTTTTTAATCCTTAAATTTTTACCATCTACAAAAGATAAAATACCACCCTTGTCCTCTAGGGGGAAACCTTAGCCCATTCTGTGACTGTACAGTACTGTCACTGGCCTTTATCGCTTACCTTTCTAAGTTTGGCAATATTGTACGTAAATCACTAGTACCTTTGATTTTTTTTTTTGTATTTCAGTAAATTTTTCTTAAACATTAATGTCGAATGTCTCATAATGACAAAAAAAAAAAAAAAAAAGATAATAGCCTAATACCCTAGGGCATGGTGTACACTTATGCTAAAAGTACAGCTTTTATTGTCAATTAAAGTAATAATCTTTCCAAGCCAAATTGCTTTAAATTAAAAAAAAAAAGTAAATTATTACCAGATTCTGCCATTTTCAAACATTTGCATAAGCTAGATTTTATGTCAGTCCCTTAATTGTTAAGTGCATAAAATAATATTTATCTTAAAGCATAAGTGCGCTATAAAACAAAGTGCATTTATCCTTTTTGCCCCTTCACCCTGACCGAATCTAATCCACCCTTCCCCTCTAAAGAGGCATACTTACCTCAAACCTACCACCGAGGCTCCGCTGTTTGTTTATATCTAGTGGCTTCCCTACCCTAGATGGCCTGCGAATTAGTGCCCTATGGACTTCCAAGGGGCCGTATCCTGAGGCTGCAGATGATCAAAGACTGCCCCATAGAAATCTATAGGGCTGTAATGCCCAGCTGCAACCAGTACAATAAAGACTCACGGTACTGAATGTAAAACTGATTGGATGCGTGAAATTGGCTGCTATTGGAAAAGTAAGTTACAGACAGTTTAAAAAAGCGGAAAATTAGAAACAAATGTAAATTTTGATTATTAGCACACCTTAGAATAGTATGATATTCATCTCATAAACCAAACTGCAGCATTAGAGGTACTGTAAATAATTACTAACTGCAGAGAAATCACTGCTTCCACGCAAAGAGCAAGGGTCCTTCTTTATAGGATTCTGGCAGAGGACAGACTTTTCTACTCAGGCTGTAGTTTCCAAAGAAAATAAACTGTAAGAATCTTTGTTTCGATGCACCTTGACTGTATTTGGCTGATTTAAAGTAAAAGTTCAGGTGAGTGTAAAAGTGGTTGTAAAGCTTTACATATACTGCAGAGCTTAGATCAGGGAGCTAAGTGTAATCTGAGATATGAGTGGAAGGAAAGGATTCCCCCTTACACACACAGTATTTATTTATTTCAGGTACTTATATAGCGTGGTCAATTTACACAGCACTTTACATATATATTGTACATTCACATCAGTCCCTAACCCTCAAGGGGCAAACAACCTAAGGTCCCTAACTTACATCCATACACATATTAGGGCCTATTTAGACAGGATCCAATTAACCTACCAGCATGTCTTTGGAGTGTGGGAGGAAACCAGAGTACCTGGAGGAAACCCACGCAGGCACAGGGAGAACATGCAAACTCTAGGCAGGTGGTGCCGTGGTTGGGATTCGAACCAACAACCCTAGTACTGCCAGGCGGAAGTGCTAACAATTTAGCCACTGTGCTGTCCTTAGTATCATAGGGAAACATGCACAGCTGAGGCTGTCAATCATCTGCTGCATGCTTCTGGGGCCAAGTACAAGGCCGGTGACCTCAAATTCACATTTATATAAGTGTTCGCCAGTGACGTAAGCAAGCTATCAGAAATCCAGGAAAGTGGCAGAACTGCCATCTTCCCTTGGCCCATTGCATATATGGAATCTGGCTGAATTCTTTAAAAAGAGAATGTTTGGTCTAGCAATCTCCTAGCCAGTTTTGGGATAAGGTTCCCTGGCACCAAAGGCAAGAATGGCAAAATGATCTCCCCGCAGCTCTAATTAATTAGTTCCAATAAAAAACAAAAACAAAGGGAAAGAAACAAAGGACCGAATAAAAAACATACGGGTTAACTAAAATTTTAATAAGAAGTTACAGGATTAAAAAAATATAATTAGACTTAACTGAAAATTGTATTCTGTGATTTGTCCCTTTTAAAATGGTGCTAGAATCAAGTTTCTGACGCAAAGTATTTTTTAAAAATTTTGACGATACAAACACAAATTTAAATGTTTGTGTAAAAGTTTTTGAAATTTATGAAAAAAATGTATGTGGCAGAACTATCAGTATTTATTTAAAGTGGAACTAAGCCCTCTTATCTTTTTTGGCCAAGGAAGCTGCCATCTTAGCCTCCGTTTGATCTGTAGCTGCCATGGTGCTGCACATGTGATCAGTTATGACACCAGCCATTTGATGGTTTGACAGTTTGGTCGAGAACACAAGCAAATGTGATGCTTACATTCCTGCCATTCCATTTTATGAAAACATTAAATTGATGAGTTTAGTTCCACTTCAAAAGATGTCTTTTCATAGCCAAAATCTACCCCCACACCTCCCTCTGGCACCTAGAGCATAATCCATTATATGCTTAGAATTAAAAACAAAATCTGATGATAGGTGCTCTTTAATTCTTCAGCATCTATCAAATACGGAAATATCAGTTTTGGATGTACCAACCCTTTAACCTCCCTAGTGGTCTGATTATGTCAGTATTTCTGTGCTCAAAGCGGTACATTTTTTGCATGGAAATATGTTGTTTTTTTATTGTAGGCCTGTAATTCTTAGGAATACAGTAACTCACTAAAATATATCCGAACAAGAGTCTAGTAAACATCCCGGGTATGATAAAATTTGAAACACAAAATTATAATATAATAAATAATCATAAAACATAATAATATAATAATAATAAATGTAATTCAATGATATAATCAAACCAAAAACACTGAAATTTGAAATATAGCGCCAAGTTCGCACATCACTGAGCAAAGTCGCAAAATAGTTTTCAGTGTCTGATGACGGAATTCCCCACAAATCATTATCACTCAATTCTGCAAGTGGTTCTAATTTACTATCGCTGTTCTCTAGCCGGTCTAAAACTGCCTTTGACCGAAAGGGATGGTTTTTGGACGCCATGGACGTTTCTCAGTTTTCAGGCAGAAAGAACAGTAAAAATGCAGGCAGGGCGCTGGACAAAGCACTCGGGACAAAATGTATGTGAAATGGTTTGAAACAGTAATGTTATACTATGAAATTTTAGTGTATTGAGTGAATGTCACTTTTAAAATGTTTGAATTTCCCGCCGGTTCCGTTCCCCATACGTTCCGTATGTCCCAACGCTCGCAGGAACCCGGAAGATGGTTGCCGGCATCAGCCGGAGGAGATGGCCAGGGATGCTGCAGGGGGGACATCGTGGAATCGCAGGGCAAGGTAAGTGCTGGAGGGAATCCCTGAGCAACGCTACATGGTATTCCTGAGTGTAGCTCGGGGTTACCGCTTTTGGTACTGAAAGTTAACCCCGAGCTACACTCGGCAATACTGCCTGGGGGGTTAAATAAAGCAATTATAGTAGTAGCAGGGCTTGGCTCCTCAGATTTGCTTTATATAGGTTCCAGCCTTAGTACCCCAATAAGCAATGGGGGTACTAAGGCTATGCACTGAGTATTACTATTTCTGTCTTTTTCAAAGGACTATATTACAAATGCCCAGAGCCCATTAAAACAGATTACTTTACAGCCCTGGACCTTCTTTTTATGACAGTTACTAAGGTACAATTAAAGTTGGGTCAAGGGAGGTAAGAGAACCCCATTGACTTCTACCTCAAGAACTGGAGTTTTAAAATATGTGTGATATTAATGTGATGGCAAAATATGAGCTCAGGTTAAGTTACTGGAATTATTCCAGCAACCAGTTTCCACATGACAGCTGCCAAAAACCTCATAGAATCCATCATATGTCACAAAATCAGTGAAACATAGAACATTTCTAGAGACCTCCAAGCTCAACATATAAAAGGAGGTTTGGCATATAAAATAATCTTTGCAGATGGTGCCAGCTAGAGGAACCTTATGCTCCCTGTTGGTGGGGAATCAGAGAAGAGAATCTGGGCAGTGGCTCTGCCAGTTACATCCCCGTGGCTGGTGAATCTGGGTAGCAATGTTGCTGCCTGACTGTGAATGCAGCCAGTGGTGTTGCTATGGGAGGAAAGTTTTGCAACTTCCCCTTCCTACCTAAAGCATGGTGTCCGCGGCAGCTGTATTTTCCACCAATGGGTTGCCCAGCCCTGTTCATAGCTTGAAAATGAAGATTGGAAGAGCAAAACAGGTCAGCCAGGATGCACGACAGGACATTTATATCTAGACTTGGCAGTAAGGTGCACTTTCTTTTTGTCCTGTAGTCTATTTTTAAATGTTTTCACCCAAGATTCACACAGCTTTTACCTAGAATTCATTATTTTTTTTTTACTGTATCCATATACAAAAATCAAGAGACCAGCGCTGCTCCAAGTCCTGTGTACAGATCAACATGGAACAGCCAGGTGCCGGCCAGACGTGTTTCGTAACTAATTGATTTTTGTCTAAAAATTAGATTTTCGGAAATTCGGATATATATAAATCTGTAAATGGACATAGTAACCAATGTGAATGAATCGGAAAAAAATGATGACTTTTTTTAACGAATGCATTTATTTCATTCAGACAACGTCATATGATTCAGTAGTAGTTCAGGCTCATGGGGAAATTGATTGAATTTTTAAATTCGTTTCATATTTGTAATTTGTAATTGTCACCGTCAGTCAGTTCAGTCCCACAGTCTACAACTGTATACAGTCCTTAGGTTTGAAAAATTCAAGACTGCCAAATATTGTATTATTTATTCCGTTATGTCCAAAAATATTGAATTCTTCCAAAGAGTTTTGATATATAAATAACAAATCCACCTGAAATATCAAATTCGAAAATTAATATATAGCAATCTTCTGAAAAAGCACCCGGACCAACACATATATGAAACGAAGGTGAAAATGAATCGGTTCAACATAAAGAATATGTTGAAATGAAATTCTTCAATTAACTAATGTATTGAAACAAAATAAAACGAAAATTTCTGGCGTGCGCAGGTCTAGTGCCGGCTTCAGAGAGCTTGTTTCCATTCGACAAAACACAACAAATGTGGAATCAAGGTTGCACACTAATAACATCACACCAAATACTTTATTCAACTGGCTTCCTAGAAACTGCCTACCCATGGCCACACCACAGACATGTTTCACCCTGATTGGGCTTAATTGTAGAGTATTTTAAGTCCATTTGGAGTAAAATGCATCAGGGGAGTATGTCCCGGAAGCTTGGTTGGTTAAATTGGTGTGACATCATTAGTGTGTGGTCTCGATTCCAAGTTTGTTGTGCAATTAGAAAAATGTTTGAATCTTGGGTGAAAGCTGTGTGGATTTCATGTGAAAACATTTATAAACAGTGTGTTACGTTGCCCATTCAGGGAAATGTGATGGTGTATGTTGATTGCCCACCTCCTCAGCAGATTATTTTCACCCATCCATGCTCTTGTGTTGCCTCTTGTTCCAACAGAGTGAGGGCTGCAATAGAGGGGGATTTCTGGCAATGGGGAAGCTTGCAACATTGCTTGGGTCTGAGCAGTGAATTGCCAAGCCCAAAAACTGTCACATAGGGAGGGGTAGTAATATCATCCACATGGGTAAGCAGACGCCATCAGACATCAGAACATAGCCAGGAGGAGTTCCTGCAGAGATAGTAATGAAGCATTGATAGATGAAAATACAATATATTGCCAAAAGTATTGGGACACCTGCCTTTACACGCACATGAACTTTAATGACATCCCAGCCTTACTCTGTAGGGTAAAATATTGAGTTGGCCCCGCCCTTTGCAGCTATAACAGCTTCAACTCTTCTGGGAAAACTGTCCACAAGGTTTAGGAGGGTGTCTATGGGAAGGTTGGACCATTCTTCCAGAAGCACATTTGTGAGGTCAGGCACTGATGTTGAACAAGAAGGCCTGGCTTGCAGTCTCTGCTCTAATTCTTCCCAAATGTTTTCTATCGGGTTGAGGTCAGGACTCTGCAGGCCAGTCAAGTTCCTCCACCCCAAACTGGCTCCTCCATGTCTTTATGGACCTTACTTTGTGTACTGCTGCGCAGTCATGTTGGAACAGGAAGGGGCCATCCCCAAACTGTTCCCACAAAGTTGGGGGCATGAAATTGTCCAAAAATTTTTGGTATGCTGATGCCTTAAGAGTTCCCTTCACTGGAACTAGGGGGCCAAGCCCAACCCCTTAAAAACAACCCCACACCATAATTCCCCCTCCACCAAACTTTTCACTTGGCACAATGCAGTTAGGCAAGTGCTGTTCTCCTGGCAACTGCCAAACTCAGATAGTCCATCAGATTGCCAGACAGAGAAGCGTGATTGGTCACTCCAGAGAACACGTCTCCACTGCTCTACAGTCCAGTGGTGGCGTGCTTTACACAACTGCATACTACTCTTTGCATTGCACTTGGTGATGTAAGGCTTGGATGCAGTTGCTCAACCATGGAAAATCATTCCATGAAGCTCGCTATGCACTGTTGTTGTGCTAATATGATGCCCACATGACGTTTGGAGGTCTTTAGCCATTGACTCTGCAGACAGTTGGGGACTTCTGCACACTGTGCGCTTCTGCATGCGCTGACCCCGCTCTGTCATTTTATGTGTCCTAACATTTGGAGGCTGAGTTGCTGTTGTTCCCAGTTGCTTCCACTTTGTTATAATCCCACTAACAGTTGACCGTGGAATATTTAGTAGCCAGGAAATGTCACGGATGGACTTCTTGCACAGGTGGTAACCTACCACGGTACCACGCTTGGAGTCACTGAGCTCCTGGGAGCGACCCATTCTTTCAAAAATGTTTGTAGAAGCAGTCTGCATGCCTAGGTGTTTTTTATACACCTGTGGCCATGGAGGTGATTGGAACTGAATCCAATGATTTGGAGGGGTGTCCCAATACTTTTGGCAATATAGTGTACCTATCAGCAGACAATGTCACTCTGCTCTGAATAGTTGAAGTGTCTTTTTAACAAACAATTGTCTGCCTCTTCCGGAGCTCATATATTCTCCCTATACACTCCTGTCATCATACTGACACTTGTCATATACAATCACAATTTCACATAGTCTGCTCTGTCAGTAACAAGCCATTTTACATAGGGATACTATTGACATTGAAATAAATAGAATCCCTTAATAGGTCTGATGATGAGAGACACAATGGTAATAGAGATTATGGAACATTTCAGATCTGGCATAGTATTGTTCACAGCCTGTACCGTTGCCTGTTCCTACTAAATAAATCTGTTCACATTTCCCTTCAGTAAGACCTATTTTCCCAGACAGATTTGTTATTCACCTACAATCTGTGCCCTTTTTAACACCGGGAACCCCAGATGCGTTCCAAAGCGGCAGATAAAAAAAAAAGAAATATTTGTTGATAGGCTTTTTTAACATGTAAATTAACCTCATGATGCCTGGGAATCTTTACAATTATCCTTTCTCTATGATTGATACAGTTATTTAATTCCAATTATTGTGTCTGTTGTGTATTCAGAGTGGCACTCATTCATTTGTAATTGTAAAATAAAGCAATTATAAAAACAGAAATACAACAGTTTCATATCCTTTGGAAGGACTGAAATCAGTGTGGATAGATAGATAGATAGATAGATAGATAGATAGATAGATTTTTAGATAGATAGATATTTAAGAATAGATAGATAGATAGATAGATAGATAAGAATGGGCAGATAGATAGATTTTTAGATAGATAGATATTTAAGAATAGATAGATAGATAGATAGATAGATAGATAGATATGAATAGATAGATAGATAGATAGATAGATAGATACTGTACATAATACATAGATACATAGATACATAGATAGATAGATAGATAGATAGATAGATAGATAGATAGATATGAATAGATAGATAGATAGATAGATAGATAGATAGATAGATAGATAGGAATTGATAGATACCCTATATCCAGAAGAACTGGATCACGCAGGTGTATGTGATCCAGCCCATCCACAGCGCCTGTCTTCAGTAAATGTACTACGGCAGTCTGAAAGTGGTTAACAACCACAGCTATTCACAATGGATTTCATATGAAGTTATACCAGGCGGATAAGAAAACTTTTCTAATCCACCCGGGATAACGAACATACAAAACAAATCCAAAGCAATGAAACGAAGCCAGAAAACGAACCGGACCGACACAACAAAAATGAATAAACAAAATTATCAACCTAACGAATGCATTCAAAATAAAAGGATACACGATTTTCTGGAGTGTAACAGGCAAAAGGAATCGAACAAATGATCAGACAGGGGGTAGCTTTAATTTAAACTTTACCAAACAGCCGCAAAGTGGGATCAGCAATGCAAACAGATCCAAAGTGGCAAAAGGGTGTGCATACGGTGCAGAACATTGTTAAACTGATTATGCAGCGTTACAAACAGGGGTCCATAAGAACAATATCTCTGAGACTCAGTAAGGACGCTAGGTGGCAATATAGCACAGCCTCTATGATGTTCTGTAGCCACAGATACTAGATGATGAGCACTATACCAATAAGGAGCAGGGCGGACTGACAACTCATGGGGCCCCCAGGCAATAGGGGATCATGGGGCCCCTGTGTCCTTGCCCAAACTAAAAAAAAAGCCTATGAAAAAGGTACCGGGGCATCTCATGGGGCTCCCTACTGACCCTGGGCCCTCGGGCGGTGCCCGAGTTTCCAAATGGTCAGTCCGCCCCTGGTTTAGACCTCAATTGTTACTTGTGACTATCCTCATTAACAGCAATTCTCTCAGTGAAGTCCAGGGTAGCTCTGGTAACACAAGAGAACTGGTCAGTCCGCCCCTGATAAGGAGTACACTATATAGGCAGATACTGCTTCAATGTTTCCAATGGGCAGGACAAGGTGCATTTGTAGGTTGCTCTGCATGCAGTTCCAATGCAATGCTTATTATGTTCATTGTATAATAAAGGCATTAAAGCTGAACTCCAGGCAAACGGCTAAATGCTGTGTGCTCGGGTGGCTCAGTTTACAGACACAGTGTACAGAATCAATCCGAGTGGCTCTGTACATTGTGATTGCTGTGGCTGGTTGTAGTAATAACCAGGGATTTTTTTTTTCAAAAAATAGATGCAGGAACTCCCCCTTTCTGAGTCACTTCTTGTCTCCGCCCCCCTACCCACCTTCGAGCACCTTCACATGGTTCCACCCTCTACCCACCTCCCAGGAACACTCCTTTTAGAGACTACAGAGCCAAGTATCATTTTCTGGTGTTAAATCATTTGTATGGCATTCGTTAATAAGAACAAGAAACGCAGAAAAACAGATTCCTCCACAGCCAGTAGCATTAGATCCCCTCCGACCAACAATAGATTCCTCCAGCAACAAGAAACACCAAAACAAAATACCACCCTAGCAACTACAGTATAGACCCCCAGCAGCTACAACAGATCTCCCAGCAACCAGCATCAATAGACTCTCCAGCAGCCAGCAACAATAGGCAATAGACCCCTCCCTCAACAGTAGATCCCCTTTAGCAACAATTGATCCCCATCAACAATAGATCCCCAGTTATATATAAAATGCCTTGTAGGTATTTCAAATATATCCAGTGCTCAAATGATGATGGAATATAAATAAATAATGGACTTAAATAGACGGGTCCACATGAAAATACATAGTAATACCAATGTCACTTCTTGTAATGTAACCAGACCTGTCAGCATGCAAAGAAATGCATGTATTCAGTGATCAGTCCATCTAGAATATTGCTGAATGAAAAGATGTATGGACGATGGGGAAGCTATGGCACATGCACATGTCACCGGCAGCTCCTGGCCAAGGATGTGGGGAATCCCTCAGGAGACATGCAAAAGGAACACAGCAGGGCGCTAGGCCAGCGTGAGTAAAAACAAGGAACTTTTTTGAAAGCGCACTTAACCAGTGAGACAGCTCTCTCTAGTGTGGAGGAGCTGATAATCTCTGCAAGGCATGGAGACCCGCTACAAGATGGAGGTCTGCGGCATCTTTCCATTTGCTCCCGCTGGCTGGCCAGGGTTCCTGACAGGTGATGTGAGTGACAGGTGGGTGGGCCACAGTGCATTTTTGAGAAGGGAGGTGGAGCCTCAGAAACCCGAGCCCGCCCACCTGTCTGGAACCCCGGCCAGCAAATGGAGAGATGTTGTGGACCTCAATCTTTCCATGCCTTGCAGCGATTGTCAACTCCACCACACTGAAGAGAGCTGTCTCTGCATGCCGCACCGAACTTGGGAACTGACCACAGGTTTTTTTTACATGTAAACGCACTTTGAATAAAGTTCCTTGTTTTTGCTCATGCTGACCTGGCGACCTGCCGTGTTCCTTTAAAAATAGATCCCCCACCAGCAACAATGGACCTCCCCAGTAACAATAGAACACCACAAAAAAGTAGAAACCCCTCAGTGACGACAGAACACCCAGCAGCCAGCAACAACAAATCGTCCAGCACACCCCAGCACCCCTTGCCATTACATACTTTTAGTGCTGGAGGTGCTAGAACTGCGTTCCCCTGCATTCCCTCTGAAAAAAAGCCCTGGTAATCACAATTGCAAGCAGTGCATTGTTTAACCCATAAACAGATAACTGCACTTAGCCTCTCCTTCAGTACCTTTCTCAGTGAATTCCAGGATAGCACTAGGTACATAACTGAAAAGCTGGAAGGATCTTAGGGCTGGCACCACAGGTGAGAAGCTGGAGAAGTCCCAGGGCTGGTACCACAGGCGGGTGGCTGGAGAAGTCCCAGGGCTGGTACCACAGGTGGGTGGCTGGAGAAGTCCCAGAGCTGGTGCCACAGGAGGGTGGCAGGAGAAGTCCCAGGGATGGTACCACAGGTGGGTGGCTGAAGAAGTCCCAGTGTTGGTACCACAGGTAGATGACTGGAGAAGTCCCAGGGTTGGTACCACAGGCGGGTGGCTGGAGAAGTCCCAGGGTTGGTACCACAGGCAGGTGGCTGGAGAAGTCCCAGGGTTGGTACCACAGGCGGGTGGCTGGAGAAGTCCCAGGACTGGTACCACAGGTGGGTGGCTGGAGAAGTCCCACGGCTGGTACCACAGGTGGGTGGCTGGAGAAGTCCCACGGCTGGTACCACAGGTGGGTGGCTGGAGAAATACCAGGGCTGGTACCACAGGTGGGTGGCTGGAGAAGTCCCAGGACTGGTACCACAGGCGGGTGGCTGGAAAAGTCCCACGGCTGGTACCACAGGTGGGTGGCTGGAGAAGTACCAGGGCTGGTACCACAGGCGGGTGGCTGGAGAAGTCCCAGGGATGGTACCACAGGTGGGTGGCTGGAGAAGTCCCAGGGCTGGTACCACAGGCGGATGGCTGGAGAAGTCCCAGGGTTGGTACGACAGGTGGGTGGCTGGAGAAGTCCCAGGGATGGTACCACAGGTGGGTGGCTGAAGAAGTCCCAGGGCTGGTACGACAGGCGGATGGCTGGAGAAGTCCCAGGGTTGGTACCACAGGTGGGTGGCTGGAGAAGTCCCAGGGCTGGTACCACAGGAGGGTGGCAGGAGATGCAAGGCCACTCCCCTTGAAGTTTAGTACTCTGGCAGAAATTGGCACAGCGCTTTCTAGAATGCCTGGGTCTTCTGTGGATATTGCATGCTATTGGGCTCTAGCCCAGCTGTCTGCTTGTCAGGACTAATGATGGCGGAGCACCTGGAAGCAGATGAAATCCTTAGCAACCTCTTCTTCTTCAGCTGTGGTCTCTCTGAGCACTTGAAGGTGGCAAACAGGGAAATCTATTCCCTTAGGCATTTTCAGAAGACCAGGACTCCTGGCAGTCCAGGGAATTGTGGGAAAAGAAGTTAAAGGAGCCCACACCTACATCAGAGCATGGTAAGCAAAGAGGTATTTTGCTGTGAATCTACATCATGGAGGACGATAATTCAATAAAACAGGATTAGCTGCATTAAAATAAAAGATGAGATTACATAACTGGTTTGAAATACTTTTTCTCCTACTCTTTTCTCTCTTTAGATTTACAAAGCCATGCAGAAATACTTTGCTAGCTTTAAAAAAAACAAAACAAATAAAAGAACACAAAAAGGCTGGATAAAATTTTCCTTTTTGACCCCTGTGAGTCCATTAGCTGTTATTGACATCTCCAAACATGTCCTATCTTTTCAGCAAACGCCAGTTTACATAAGCACCTGACTTCAATTTATATTATTTGCAGACTACCTCTAAGCTCGCCATTCCTTAAAAGTATCAAGTGAATGTAAAATAAACAACATCTATTTGAGACTTGTCTTATAAGGTAAAATTTAAGTCTTACATTAAAATACCTTTTTTTTTGGTGGAAAACTGTATGTAAACACCTGGGACATATTTATGTCTGGGCTGTTAAACTTTATATAAATACTTTAGTAAGAACTTGTGACCTGAAACATCTGTCTTGAAAAAGCGGGCGCTCGTAATTCATTAACTTTGTTTAATTGTAAAGAACAAATGTTGTGAAAAAAACAAAAAGAACTTAGAAGTTGCTAATAGTTTGGCTCAGATTTCAAGAAGTCCTGCAGCCCATTCTGACCGGTAAAACTGATACTCAGAACTAAAGGTAACGTACCTGGGCAGATCACCGACGCAGAAAGGTCATTTTCTAACTTCTCTACAACGGTCATGGATTGGGCACTTATAGTTTTAAAGACAGGAAAGTTCAGAAGGAGGGCGGGACAGGATGTATTCGTAGGCTGGCATACATGTGATTCCATTGCAATGCTTTCTTTGTTCCTTGCATAATGCGGGAATTATAGATGAACTCCAGAAAAAAGCTTGAGTGGCTTACTCTTCAGACACAGCGTACAGAGCCTATCTGCCACCTCTTTGTGCCAATCCCTCCACTGGACTCCACTCAGTGTCCTTCACCCCTCTCTGCCAATCCCTCCACTGGCTTCCCATTGCCCAACGGATAAAATTCAAAACATTAACGATAACATATAAAGCCATTTATAACTCTGCCCCAAATTACATCACCAATCTTGTCTCCAAATATCACCCAAACCGTACTCTCCATTCCTCGCTCGACCTCCTGCTCTCCTCCTCCCATGCTCATCTCCAGGACTTCTCCAGAGCTTTCCCCATCCTATGGAGCTCTACACCAATTTATCAGACTATCGCCTACTCTGTTCACTTTTAGGTGATCTCTGAAAATCTATCTCTTCAGGGAAGCCTATCTTGCCCTCAGCTAATAATGGAATCTTCTACTACTCCTACCAGTCCATCCCCCACAGTTACTAACTTTTGTACCACTAGCCCCTCCCTCTTAGATTGTAAGCTCCAAGGAGCAGGGCCCTCCTCTCCCTCTTGTATTGAACTGTATTGTTGCTGTATTGTCTCCCGTTATATTGTAAAGCGCTGAGAAAACTGTTGGCGCTATATAAATCCTGTATAATAATAATATCTGAGTGGCTCTGTACAGTGTGATCGCTGTGGTTGGTCGTACCAATCACAGCTACCACAACTGTAAATAGTATATTATTCAAAGTGGTAGTAAACCATGACCTTTTAAAAAGAAAAACAAAACTGCAAAACAATGTCAAAACTTACCTAAAAACGAAGCCCTCCAGCAATGCACTGTCACCGCTGACATGGCTTCCATCTTCACCTGGTCCTTATTCCAGGTTTGCTGCTTGAATGGCTGAGCCGCCATGATGTCACTCCCACAAATGCGTACAGAAGTTGCTTTTTTTTGGCACTCAGCGCTGAAGGAACGGCACGGGAATTTCGTTCCTTCAGAGCGCATGCTGGTGTCTTTTACAAGTAAATATATCCTATGGTGCACGTTTAGGAGATATTTACAGTACCTACAGGCAAGCCTACAAGTGAACAAAAAAACAACTTTACTATCACTTTAACCCATAAACAGCTACTTGCACTCATCCTCTGTTTTCACTATTTCTCATAATGAAGTCAAGGATAGGACTGGATAGACTGGTGATTAGCTGGTGGCATCTTCGAGCTGGCACCACAGGCAAGCATCTGGAGGAGTTCCAGGGCTGGTACCACAGGTGGGAGGTTGGAGACACAGGGCCACTCCACTTGAACTACAGTACTCTAGTAGCAATTTGGATTGTGTTCTCTGTAATAATTAGTTACAGAGCAACCAATCACAGCAATCCCATTTGCAAACAATGTATTATTTACACCTGAGAGCTCTCCCCTACAATGCAAAAAGGGGAGTTAAGAGGAACCAATGAATGAATAAGTAATTTATTAGTTCCAGATCATGGCAGGAACAGATAATAATTGTTTTTTTAACCCTTCCACCCATTCTCTCCTTTTCATCTGACCTCCAGCTTACCTCTCTATGTGACCTGTATAAAAACTCCTCACCTCCTTTGTTCCACACATCTGCACAATAAACCCTTCATTTCCGTTTTCCCACTGTATATGGCCTGTACATTAACCCCTTTGCCTCCTCCTTCCCCTGTGTATGACCCACATGTGCATTCAGGGGCCGACTGACAACTCATGGGGCCCCCGGGCAATAGGGGATCATGGGGCCCCTGTGTGCTTGCCCAAATTCAAAAAAGCCTATGAAAAAGGTACCAGGGGCATCTCATGGGGCCCCCTGATGACCCTAGGCCCTTGGGCAGTGCCCGAGTTTCCAAATGGTCAATCCGCCCCTGATATATATATATATATATATATATATAAATAAACATTGTTTCTTTATTTTATTCACTAGTTATTTGAATGACATGATTACCTTGAAAAAGCCTATGAAAAAGGTACCAGGGGCATCTCATGGGGCCCTCTACTGACCCCGGGCCATCGGGCAGTGCCCGAGTTTCCAAATGGTCAGTCCGCCCCTGTGTGCAGTATCTAGTGCACCATTACCAAGCTCCATGCTTTAACCCCCTCAATACCAGCATGTTTCTCCACAAGAAAATTGTGGAGGAGATCACCTTAAATGGCTACTGTCAAAAAATTGGTCATTTTGTGGTGTTTGTACTCAAAGCTGGGATAAAGGGTGGGTAAGAGGGGCAGCTGCCCTGGGAACAGCAGAGCAAGGGGGCAAGGGGGAATAAATGCAGGGTGGTATACCAATTCTACAACATGCATTAGCAGTGGGGGAGGGGGCACAATCCCACATCCTTGCCCAGGGCACAGGATGGGCCGGTCCCAGTACTGCTTGTACTGTTCTGGCATTTTTATTCTAACAGAAAGTAAGGAAAACAAGTTTTTGGTCAACATTTTATGTATTTTTTTCCCTAAATACTATTATTAGTATATAGGATTTATATAGCGACAACAGTTTTCTCAGCGCTTTACAATATAATGGGAGACAATACAGCAACAATACAGTTCAATACAAGAGGGATAGGAGGGCCTGATCCTTGGAGCTTACAATCTAGGAGAAACACTTCCCGACAGGTGGACGTCTATGGATGTCCTTGATTTTGCGTTCTTATACCGGGATGATGACTGCAGCTACAAGCATCATCCTGGTATCTATCTCTTCAGCCAACGATTCCCTCTTTTGTAAATGCCATCCTAGTGGCTCATTAGCTGTTGGATTGCTTTTACAGGGAGAGGGAGGGGACACCACCCCACCACCCCACCACCCCACCACCCACCAGCACCTCTCTGGGCTCTCCTGTGCGATTGGGGAGCCCAGTATCTGATCTGGCAGTGCTGCCGGGTTGCCATAAAGCTGGGAGTGGACTGGATGGTCCCATCTCTATAATCCTGGGAGGCCAGAAGCGACATCATGACTTCTGGTTCTGGCAGATGTAGACACTGCCATTTTTTTCTGGAAAGCAGAGATCAGTTTTTCTTTATTTGTTTTCATGCTTTTCAGGGTAGAGGAGAAATCTTGGGTGTTATTGACCACAGATGTCTCCATAAAGTGGACCTGTCATGTATTACTTCTATCACAAGGGATATTTACATTTCTTGTGATAGGAATAAAAGTGATTCAAAAAGGAACAGTGTAAAAATGTTGGGGCGGCATAGTGACTTAGTGGTTAGCACTTCCACCTGGCAGTACTAGGGTCGTTGGTTCAAATCCCAACCACAGCACCACCTGCCTGGAGTTTGCATGTTCTCCCCGTGCCTGCGTGGGTTTCCTCTGGGTACTGCAGTTTCCTCCCACACTCCAAAGACATGCTGGTAGGTGAATTGGCTCCTGTCTAAATTGTCCCTAGTATGTGTATGTATGAATGTGAGTTAGGAACCTTAGATTGTACACCCCTTGAGGGTTAGGGACTGATGTTAATGTACAATATATATGTGTAAAGCACTGAGTAAATTGACAGCGCTATATAAGTACCTGAAATAAATAAAATTAAAATAAATAAAAATTGTAAAGCACCCTTGCACTCCATGTTTGCATGCAGAAGCAAATTCATATGTAAGGTTACGCACACATGTAAATGGTGTTCGTATCACATGTGAGGTATTGCCACAAACTCCAAACTGGTAACCTGTACAAATCTTTAAAGCGTCACCTGTGGAGATTTTTCAGTACCGTAGTTTGGCACCATTCCATGATCGTGCGCAATTTTAAAGCATGACATGTTAGTTATCCATTTACTTGGCATAACATTATCTTTTATATTTTACCAAAAAATTGGGTTATATTTTTTTTGCATTAAAATTCACTAAAGTGTATTATTTCCAAAACAATTGCTGAATAAATACCTTGTGACATAAAAAAAATTGAAACACCCACTCTTTTATTATCTAGGGCCTCTGCCTAAAAATATATATAATGTTTGGGGGTTCTAAGTAATTTTCAAACACAAAAAAATTATAATTTTTATGTGTAGGAGAGAAATGTCAGAATTTGCCCAGTGGGCAAGTGGTTAAATATCGCTAAAAGAAAGCTCTATCTGCCTCAAAAATTATATAAAATTCATCTGGGTACAGTGTTGCATGACAGAGTAATTGTCAGTTAAACTATCACAGGACTAAAAACTGAAATTACTTTGTGGCTCTAGGCAAGTTGCACAGTAAGGATCTGGGAGGAGTGGGGATGGGTAAATGTTAGATTTGGAGTAGAGGGGGTACTAGTGAAAAGTTTTGTTTTGCTCTCAACTGGGTAAGAGACGGAAATTAACAATAGCCGCATTGGGGAGATACTCTCTACAGTGGTCTGCCTTGACCCTTCCCACTGAATCACAGATAGAGCTTTCCAATCAGCAGGGAGCATGAGCTTTACTGATTGGAGAGCTCTAAGGCAGCCCACACACAAATTTTTTTTTTTTTTTTTGCTCAACCAGCGATTGAACAAAAATAATACCCGATTCCCCCATCTACATACCCGTTAGCTGGCAGCACTGATCTATCAGGAAAATACCCAAAAGGGTGGTTGTACAGAACTGGATTGGTAGATGAACTCCTATACAACCAACCTGCCCATACCATGGATTGAAATTCGTTCAGTCCCTGCTGACCAAGCTGATTTTCGATCCATGGACAACCAGCTTAACTGTGCCTCGGTGTGTATGTTTGTACATGTGTGTATTTGGGGGCATGGTGGACTGCTGCAGAGAGACCGCTGCTTCCCCACAGATAGTAACATTCCTCTGCAGCGTTCAGCCATGTTAACACTTGTGTTGGACAGCAGCTATATTAATTATAAAAGAGAAATTTTACATTTATGGTTCTTGTTAGCTATTTGTATACACATTTTTTAACTTCAAAGTTGTTCTAAAAGCTGAAGGTTTTTTATGCAGCCCCCACTTGTGCTTACCTGTGCCCGAACTCGATCCAGTGATGTGCATGAGAGCAGTGGCTCTTCCAGCTCTCTCACTCCTCATTGGCTCAGGGACAGCAGCAAGAGTCATTGCCTCCCGCTACTGTCAATCACAGCCAGTGAAGATGGAGTGGGGTTGAGTCACTCTCTGTGTTTTCTATGGGCACACAGCAGGGCTAGGGAGTGATAGCACCAGGGGCAGACTGACAACTCATGGGGTCTCCGGGCAATAGGGGATCATGGGGCCCCTGTGTCCTTGGCCAAACTCAAAAAAGCCTATGAAAAAGGTACCAGGGGCATCTCATGGGGCCCCCTACTGACCCCGGGCCCTCGGGCAGTGCCCGAGTTTCCAACTGGTCAGTCCACCCCTGGATCACACACGAGAGTCCCCATAGCAAGCAGTTGGCTCTGGGGGCACTCGTCGGGGGAGCCAGGAGCACCAGCAGTGGACTGGAGAAGAGGAGGTTCAGGGCTGCTGTGTGCAAAACCATTACACAGAGCTGGTAAGTATAACATGTTCGTTATTAAAAAATTTTTTACCTTTAGTATCACTTTAATTGGATGTTAGCATGTTAAAGCTTAAATGTGATTTTGTTGTCTGGGTTTGTGTTTGCTTCAAAATTAGGGTGTTTTCAGCACCAAAAAACCGCACTCCAAAAAATGCCCAGTGATGCCTTCTCTGTGTTGAAAATAGTGTATCAACCCTTGCGCAATACCAGTCTTGGATCTGCTTGATAAATATTAGGCCTCATGCACACAGGGTGTTTTTGCAGCCACTTTTAAAAGTGTCAGGTGTTTTTTTTTTACAGCTTCCAAGCGCCCCTCCATGTTATCCTATGTGTCCATGCACACATAGACTTTTAGAAGCTTTTAATGGCAGGGGCTTTTAGGAGCTGTAAGAAAACCCCCCACTGCCTGTGCATCCAGGGAGCAGCAGTGCTTTGGCAGAAAAAGACGCTTGACACATGTTAAAGCCGGGAGTGTATTTAGATTTTGTGCTGCCCTAGGCAACACAAAAAAATCTGCCGCCCCCCCCCCCCCCCCCCACACACTCTCTTGTTGATATCTCCTCCAGAGCAATTGAAACGGCGGTTGCAGAGCTGTCCATGGCCATGTACGGGTGGGGGGAGGAGATCTCCCGGTGCCAGTATTACTGGTGTGACACTTCCCCCAACCTGGAGATCAGGCAGACTCCTCTGGACAGCGGCTCTCCTCCCCAGGTGGACCGTGATTTTTCCCCCCGGAAGGGGAGGTGCTGCCCCCGGGTGTACATGTATCCTAGATTGTTCCTTAACCCAACCTCTCCTGGCTCCTGCACTGGTCCCGGTGTCTCCAGGAGTCTGTCTCATACCAATGATTGGTGTACCGCCAGGAGGGTAAGGGTGGCCATGGCAAGGCACAGACCGGCACTGGCCAGCAGCCTCATTACACTGGAGGAGAGTGTCACACCCTGGGCACCAGCCTCAGTCTGGCTGCCGCCCACCAGTCCCCCCCCCCACTTGCGACCCTGTACACCAGTGGTGTATTTAGGTTTTGTGCTGCTAGGCAACACAAAAATTGCCCCCCCCCCCATGGAGAGACCCTGACACCAGCCAACATCCCCCTTCCCCACAAAGAGAGCCTAACATTGAGCAACCAACAACACCCCCGCCCTGACCTGAGAGAGCCTTCCACTACCCCCCATACACTGGCAACCCCCCCACTCACCTTCACAGCTTCCCGGGAACAAGAGTCAGGCTCTGCATAAACACCATCAAGCAGCCCACAGCCTCTCTCAGATCCCACCTGGTCCCCGTGCTGCATGTGTCACTTCTTCCTTTCCTTCATTCAGGGGACGGCACTACCCCCCTGAAAAATGCCGCCCTAGGCAACTGCCTTGTTTGCCTCGTGGTAAATACACCCCTGCTGTACACCACTGCAAACCCCTCCTCCAGAGAAGGAAAGAGATTCATCATCCAGTCCCGGTTTCCAGGAGAACCATCGTCCCTTCTTTCGGGGGTCAGCGCCGCCCCTCTGAAAAATGCCGCCCAAGGCAAATGCCTTGTTTGCCCCTGATTAAAACGCCTAGACGCACGTTAATGCTAGGTGTGTTTAGCGCATGAGCGTTAATTAATTTCAATGGCCAGAATAAATTATTATTCTGCCCAATGAAAAGAAATACCGCCTAAGCACTTGACGCCTGTAATTGTGCCTAAACACTTGTAAAAGTGTCAGACGTTACAAGTGTCAGGCTTTTTTTCTGCCAAAACGCTGCTGCCAAGAGGAGCGTTTTTTCAAATGTGTGCATGAGGCCTTAAAATTTTTTGGAATGGAATAACAACATTTCTACATTTTCTACGTTTTATACAATATACATATTGCCGTGTATATCTTATGTTTCCTCTTTTCGATAACTGTGGAAATGATCGATGATCTTGAGGTTTTCACACATTACAAGCCGCTGTCTCCACTCCGCCAGCACAGAGAGCTTCGTTTGCTATCATTTCTCGCAATACTTGTTGGTCTTTGATAAATACAAGAGACAAATGGAAGCATTGCCTCTGACAGTTCTTCAATAATCTCTGTGTGGTTCTTTGTCAGAGCCTTCTCTGCAGTGACAATGCCTTTGTTCTATATCAGTCAGATTTTCTAGTTAACACATCAAAAGTGTATCTGTGTACATATAATGCCGCAAAAACAGTTCAAAGGGGTAAGGGATTTTAACTCCTTAATATGTCATTTCCATCGCTGTTACAGAGCTGGCCATGGGGGAGCTGCAAGACGTTATAAACCAGAGGAAAGTTCATTAGACATCAAGCGATCCTGGAATGTTTTCCGAAGAAGCCATATTGTCCTCCGTTCTCTGAACCAATCTGTTATATTCTGTTCCCAAACCATTTCAGACTCGCACATTAAATTAAGCAAGCACATTAAAGCGGCAAATCCTAACTGAATGGCATTTATTTTGCTAGCATATCACAAACATTTTCTTTAATGAAATATATATATATATATATATATATATATATATATTCCTGGTTTATAACAAACTTTCCTTTGATATAAATCAGTACTGCTGATCTCCTGCAGTCTCTATGCAGCCACTTCTTGCCTACCTGCTGCCCTGACAATATCATGGGTTTCCTAATGGTGACAACATTGGACAATGCCTGCATTCTGTTTTAAAAAGGATACTTGTAGTCTCCATTGATGATGATGATGGGTGATGATACAGGCAGGATCATGCCTAGGTTAATTGCTGCTTGACTTTTCTGTTTTTGTAGCTCCCCTTGTCTTTACTGACCCCCTTTGGTTGCTAGGATGCTGGCACAGCAATTCAATGATGCTGTAGCCTGGCCACCAGCACCCTAGCAACCAATGACAGTGTATGGCTGTGTGTCATTGGTTGCTAGGACACTGACAGCTGGGCCACACTGCATCATTGGTTGCTAAGACGCAGGTAGTTGGATCGTACAGTGTCATTGACCAATGTGTGGCTCAGCCATCAAAAATAGCAACCAGCTCAGTAACGCTGTCCTGTGTAATATTACAAATCTGCGGTAAGAACAGAATGAGGTTGATTTACTAAATCTGGAGAGTGCAAAATCCGGTGCAGCTGTGCATGGCAGCCATCCAGCTTCTAATTTCCGCTTGTTCAATTAGGCTTTGACAAAAAATACTGGAAGCTGTTTGGTTTCTATGCAGAGCTGCACCAGATTTTGCACTCTCCAATTCAACTAAATCAACTCCAAAGTCTGGTACAATATATAAGCTGTTTTTGCAGCTCCCCTTGTCTTTACTGCTTCTCTTTGGTTACTAGAATACTGGCACAGCAACCAATGATGCAGTGTGGCCCAGCTGCCAGTATCCTAGCAACCAATGACAGTGAGCGGCTGTGTGTCATTGGTTGCTAGGAAACTAGCTAGCTGTTAGGTCATACTGCATAATTGGTTGCTAGGATGCTAGCTGTTAGGTCATACTGCATAATGTGTTGCTAGGATGCTAGCTGTTGGGTCAGACTGCATCATTGGTTGCTAGGATGCTAGCTGTTGAGTCAGACTGCATCATTGGTTGCTAGGATGCTAGCTGTTGGGTCACACTGCATCATTGGTTGCTAGGATGCTAGCTGTTGGGTCACACTGCATCATTGGTTGCTAGGATGCTAGCTGTTGGGTCACACTGTATCATTGGTTGCTAGGATGCTAGCTGTTGAGTCACACTGCATCATTGGTTGCTAGGATGCTAGCTGTTGGGTCACACTGCATTATTGGTTGCTAGGATGCTAGCTGTTGGGTCACACTGCATCATTGGTTGCTAAGATGCAAGTAGCAGGACTGTAAAGGGTCATTGACCAAAGACTGTGTAGCTCAGATGTCAACATCCTAGAAACCAGCTGCCTTGCCCAGTGTAATGTTACACAATTGCAGTAAGGACGGAATGTGCGGTATATAAACTCCAGCCTTGGTGCCACCCCCAACTGTGGTATGTGAACTCTGGCCTCAGTGCTGCCTCCCTGAGGCAGGAACTTCACTTTGCTTCATGGGCAGCATACCAATAAATACAGAAGCACAATTGGGAAATAGGAGTAGAACGTTGTCACTCTATGAAAGACCTTCATGCCAGAATCAGCAGTTTTTATTTTAATGAAAACTTCTGATTCAAAAATATTAAAATTACATTACTATGTTAAATCTTATATGAAATTGGTTTTGCATTCCCTTTATTTCTATTTACCAATACAGAGTTTTTGGGAAGTGGTGTGCTTGTAATCAGTCTCTTTTCCCATTTTTTACTGTTTGCTGGTCATGAGCTAAAAGAGAAAGCTGGTACTTTTTAAAGTGGACCAAAGGGGCAAGTTTCAGGAATAATTACCATAGTGTGTTTTCCAACGACAGCTCCCCCCCTGCCAATCCACAGCTTCCAGTGCCATTCTACTCTAGAACATTTTTCACCACCAGAGTCTTCATGCACAGTGGTGTTGCAGCATATTGGACAAGTCTGCACAGGGCTCCAGTGTACATTGCATTGCACATTCACAGCAGATTGTGTTGGTTAATGAATACTAGTGTAGCCAGGTGCTGGTTATATCATTGTGCCATTCAGGAACATTTACAGATGAGACTATGGTTAATCCTTCCCCCTCAGTGCCCATTACTGTGACTGCTACATCCCTTATTGTTAGCAGAGTGGATTCAGTTCTTCTGACAGCAGAGGATCTTGGGGCCTGTCGTCCTATAGCCAATACATCCTGTATTCCTGAGTGCTGATTGATCTACAACCACCAGAGAGCTGGGGAACAAGAAGGATGCTGGGAAAGCAGATATATTCTACAGCAAGGGACTGGCTCGCTCTCTTGGCATGGGATTCAGGACTGAACGCAGGGGGGCTGCCGTTCTTCTCCAGAGACAGATTGCTGGCCCACTGCTGTGGGACTCTGCACATCAGTTCAGCACAGCGGTGATGCCGATTGCCACACCAGGATCACATCAGCTTCTCTGCATTGGGACTGTCACTGTCAGGTCTTCACACAGACATCTCTGCTTGCCGTGCTGACAGGCAGATAGGTGGCAACTCTGTACTTCCCTGCAAACAGCCAAGAGCCTGAGCAAGAACTCTTGTTCCTAAGACACCATGTTATTCATAGAATTTGTGAACGGGTGAATGCCCAACCTCTTTCTGTCATCACTCTACAGACACTGCATGCAGACATCTTTATAGCTTAGTATCAGGAGATCTCTTCTTTGAGCAGTGCCACAACATTTCTGTTTAACTTCATTGAAATACCAATATTCACTAATGCTTATGGGCCCCACCATTGCTAGCAGAAGACAGCAGATACTACCATATCAGGAACTTTAAACAATACAGGACTCAAGTTGCAAGGGACTGAACATTAAGGGGACCTTGTTTTTCAATTTAGGGTATTCATCAACTCATTTAATTTGTTGCATCCCAGTTATTTCATTGTCTAGCTCCTTGGGTCACCTGGTAAGAATTATTATATCTGTCTCAAAAGTTATGGAAAGCTTCTCTCTTAGTTTTGTCTTATTGATATTCCAATGTTGGCACTTTTGAAGATTAAAGTAGGATTTGCACTTTTAGAACTATCTTGATAGCATTGTGAAGACATAGGAGCAGGGCCCTCCTATCCCTCTTGTATTGAACTGTATTGTTGCTGTATTGTGTCCAGTTATATTGTAAAGTGCTGAGCAAACTGTTGGTGCTATATAAATCCTGTATAATAATAATATGTCAACTTCATTTTGTAGCAGAAGCAAGTGAAATTGAGAGTTTTCGTTTCCCCAAAACTTCAATCAAAATTGTGAGATATGGGCTAAATGCATTTAAGTCAATGGTAAAGGCAAAGTATGGTGGCTTTTGGTGGTTTTAAAGTGTGTAGTGCACTTTAAATTATATCTGGGGGTAACAGAAACTTCTTTCAACTATCCTGGACTTTTTCTTATGCCAAAAACCAGTTCCTCATTAGGCCAATTGTTTTTCCAATTTAACACAAAAGGAAAAAAAATTACGAAATAAAAAAAGTAAAACAAAAAAAATTACAGTATACAATTAATTATAAAATACACAAAAACATACACACACGCACACACACATTAAAACAAACTAAACTACCCCAAATACACATAAAACTCTAAATAAAAAAGTAGATTTTTTCAGTAGCTCAGTAAACAAAATGAGAGTTCCTACTTTGGTGAGATCTCACTGAAGGCAAAACCAACCATTCCAAGTTTGTAAGTGTTATGTGACTGACTCCTCTGCCTTTATTTTGATTGAGCAAGCAGTTTTTAATTAGGCCCCTATTGCTATCTTGCAAAATTGTGTATGGGAATTTTTTTTCCATTTTCAGCACTTCAACAGAACTGCCTTATGGCCTTTCAAAAACATATTTTCAAGAGATGTAACAGATTCAAACAACTCTGCAGAAATAATAGGCCAGGCTTCAAAACAGTATAGATGCCAGTAGTGCTGAATTTTCCGGGAAGAACTAGACATTAAACATTTGTCGCAGGAAATGTAACTCCCAGGTTTTCAGAATTGACTGGCTGTACCATAAAATATCTCTTATTTTATGGTACTCTTTATCTTAGCGTTTATTATTTATTGGCTGTGGAGGTTTCCCCTCTTGCTTGTCCCAGAAACAGGACTGGGACAGGAAACATTGAGAAATCTTTGAACTGCGGATATTTTTTTTTAGTTTTAACAAGGAACCAGGGGTGTAACTATGAATCATGGGGCACCATAGGAACATTTTGATGCCCCCCACCCCCCAACTGACTTTCTCTGTAGAAGCTGGCTGTGTCAACTTTGACAAATAAAGTTTGCCTAAATCACGGACATAGCGGCAGAGTTATCCCCATAGATGGTACACAATAGGGACCTGTGCTTTGGTTAAACATGATAGTTATAGTTGTAGCAATAATATTAATCCCAATCTTTTGTATTATGAAATAAATTACTAATTTATAGACTAAAGACCATCTATACTGGAAAATGCTCAGTTTTCCATAACAGCATCCCTAATGGGGCCCATTCCCTCCCCAGACCCCATAGCAGCCACCTGAGCTGCTATGGCTATTGTTAAAACTTGTATACACAGGTCAAAAATCATCCCGTGTACAGCTGTCTGTTCTGCTTCTGGCAAACCAGCATCTGATTGCATCCAATCAGTGTATTCTGGTGTGTGGGCGTCCCCCTTTCAGAATACAATAGCACAGTGGGAGAGATCGCCACACTAACATAGAAACATAGAAAAGTGATGGCAGAAAAGACCGAGTGGTCCATTGAGTTCGTCCATTTTTTTTTGTTTTGCTTTTTTTTGTTTTGCTTTTTTTTTTGTTAGCTTTTTTTGCCTGAGTATAGATCCACGCTTGTCCCAAGAATGTTTGAAGCTATTCATTGTTGACTGGCTCACTACTTCTGCTGAAAGTTTATTCCTAGCATCCACTTTCAGTAAAATTATACTCTCTGAGATTAGTTTTGAACTTTCCTCCAGTTAGTTTAACCCCCCTGGTGATATTCCCGAGTGTAGCTCGGGGTAAACTTTCAGTACCAAAAGCGGTAACCCCGAGCTACACTCGGGAATACACTGCAGCATTGCTCCGGGATCTCTTCTTCAATTACCTTGTCCTGCGCTCCCGCGATGTCCCCCCTGCATCATCCCCGGCCATCTCCTCCGGCCAATGCCAGCATCCGTCTTCTGGGTTCCGATCCCTACGAGGATTGGGGCGTACGGGACATACAGGGGACAGAACTGGCGGGAAATTTAAAAATGTTAAAAAGTGACATTCACTAAATACACTAAAATCACATAGTATTCCATTACTGTATCAAACCATTTCATATACATTTTGTCCCGAGTGCTTTGTCCTGCGCCCTGCCTGCATTTTTACTGTTCTTTCTGCCTGGAAACTGAAAAACGTCCATGGCGTCCAAAAAGCGTCCCTTTAGGTCAAAAGTGGTTTTAGACCGGCTAGAGAACAGCGATAGTAAATCAGAACCACTTGCAGAATTGAGTGATAATGATTCGTGGGGGAAATTCCTCATCAGACACTGAAAACGATTTTGAGCCTACAATCAGTGATGTGCGAACTTGGCGCTCTAATTTCAAATGTCAGTGTTTCTGGTTTGATTACATTATTGAATTAAATTTATTATTATTAAATTATTGTTTTTATGATTATTTATTAAATCATAATTTATGATTTCGTGTTTCAAATTTTATCATACCCGGGACGATTACTAGACTCTTATTCGGACAGATTTCAGTGAGTTAATCCTAAAAATTACAGCCTATAATTAAAAAAAAAAAATGTATCACTTTGAGCACAGAAATATTGACATAATCAGACTGCTGGGGAGGTTAAGGTCATGTCCCCGTGTTCTTGATTTTGGTCTAACATTGCTTGTATTAGAGCGTCGACGGCAGAAAAAGACAGAGTGGTCCATCGAGTCTGTCCATTTTTTTTTGTTTTTTTTGTTGCTTTTTTTGTCTGAGTATAGATCTATGCTTGTCACAAGCATGTTTGAAGCTATTCACTGTTGACTGGCTCACTACCTCTGCTGGAAGTTTATTCCAAGCATCCACTTTCAGTAAAATCATACTCTGAGATCAGTTTTGAACTTTTCTCCAGTTAGTCTAAGGCCATGTCCCCGTGTTCTTGATTTTGGTCTAACATCACTTGTATTAGAACATCTATCTCGCTCCCAGGGTTGAACAAAAAATCTTCTAATGTGTACCCAGCTTTACATTGCTGGTGTCATCCACTATAAGGTTTTTGTTGCTCTTTGTGTTTTCAAAGTTTTGGAGATAGTGGACACTAGGACAAGAAGTGAGAAGAAACCTTTCCAACAAAGACACAGACAGCAATTGATACTTGACAGAGTTTCTGACTCTTCCCTACTGTATCCAAGATGTGAAAAAAAACTGTTGGCTTGAGTTCTACCTACAGTATTCATGTGTTATGTGTGTATGTGGGTGGGTTGGCTTTTATAGAAGGAGACCATAAATAAAAAATCATGAAAAATAGAGATTTTTCAATAATTTAGCATTGTCTTGTAAAAATGCTAGTGCATTTTTATGTTTAATCTCTTTATGTTTAACCTCCCTAGCGGTCTGATTATGTCAGTATTTCTGTGCTCAAAGCGGTACATTTTTTTGCATGGAAATATGTAGTTTTTTTATTGTAGGTCTGTAATTCTTAGGAATAACTCACTGAAATCTGTCCGAACAAGAGTCTAGTAAACATCCCGGGTAGGAAAAATTTGAAACATGAAATCATAAATTATAATTTAATAAATAATCATAAAAACAATAATATAATAATAATAAATTTAATTCAATAATATAATCAAACCAAAAACACTAAAATTTGAAATATAGCACCAAGTTCGCGCATCACTGAGCAAAGTCGCAAAATCGTTTTCAGTGTCTGATGACAAATTTCCCCCACGAATCATTATCACTCAATTCTGCAAGTGGTTCTGATTTACTATCGCTGTTTTCTAGCCGGTCTAAAACCGCTTTTGACCTAAAGGGACGCTTTTTGGACGCCATGGACGTTTCTCAGTTCCCAGGCAGAAAGAACAGTAAAAATGCAGGCAGGGCACAGGACAAAGCACTCGGGACAAAATGTATGTGAAATGGTTTGATTCAGTAATGTTATACTATGTGATTTTAGTGAATTTAGTGAATGTCACTTTTTGTCATTTTCAAATTTCCCACCGTTCTGTCCCCCGTACGCCCCGATGTCGCAGGGGACGGAACCCAGAAGACAGATGCCGGCATCGGCTGGAGGACATTGCCGGGGACACTGCAGGAGGGACATCGCGGGAGCAAAGGACAAGGTAAGCGAAGAACAGATCCCGGAGCAGTGTCGCATGGTAAGCCCGAGTGTAGCTCGGGGTTACCGCTTGTGGTACTGAAACTTTACCCCGAGCTACACTCGGGAATACCACCAGGGAGGCTACTTGTACCTTGTGCATTTTGTGTTTACCAATATGGTGCAAAGTCATGCAAGTTTCCCTGCTGAGGCAGACATTTTGGTATGCAAAGTGGGTTGTGTACACATATTGGCTTTTTTAAAATGCCAGCCAATGCTCAAATATAAGTACACCTGTATCTATAGTTTTCTCTTAGTTCACATGCAAAGTCCCAAAAAACCTGTTTATCCTCTGCAAGTGAGATCCACCTAAGGCAACTTACTGTGATGATGTGGCAATGATGCTTCACTGCTTCTGAACTAAGAGCAGAGTTGCCACTCTCATGTGCCTGCTTCCACTATAGTGAGAGGAGAAGATGTTGCAGATGTTAAGGAAACCCCTAAATGAAAAGATTGGTTTAGCAGAGTGGAATATGTGTATAGGATGGAGGAACTTTACCATATTGGAAAAGATAAAACCAAAGAATTTAGAAAAACGTGGGAGGAGTAGAAAATTTATAAAACAACTAAAAGTTATGCAGAATTGAAAGAAATGTGAAGGAAAGAGAAAGGAAAAGGAGAAGGGGAAGAAGAAGGAAGAGGAAGGAAGATGAAAGAGAAGGGAAAGTCTGCGGTAAAGGAAGGAATGAGGTTAATTAAGGGTTAAGGTGACCAGGGAGGGGAGGGAGGGGGGTGGTGTGTAGTGTTTTTTCTTAGTTTGTTTAGTGTAAAAGTTTTTGATATGGAAAAATACTGTTGTAGAATGTGAAATAATGTATGTTAATAAAAAATATAATAATAAATAAACAAGGAGATGTTGCAGGGCTGCAGCTATCAGTAGCTTCTCGATCAGTACTTGACCACACCTAGCCCTGCCCACTGCTTTCTGGATTGACAGCACTGCCTCTGCTGCTGAAACCCTCCCACTGTGAGCTGCAGTGCCTGGGAGGGGGGCATGTAAGACACACGAAGGAGGATTTGACTCAATCATAGGAAAGTAAAGGAAGCTCTTTTGTTTACTCTATGGTACTTGTCCATCACATAGTAATTGGATTTGGAACATGTTTAGATTATTAAACTTTAACCACTTGAGCTCCAGAAGATTTACCCCCCTTAATGACCAGGCCTCTTTTTGCTACTCGGCGCTGCACTAATTCAACTGATAATTGCGCAGTCATGCAATGCTGCACCCAAACGAAATTTACGTCCTTTTTTTCACACAAATAGAGCTTTCTTTCGGTGTAATTTGATCACCTGTGTGCTTTTTATTTTTCACGCTATAAACAAAAAAAGGCCAAAAATTGTGAAGAAAAACAATATTTTTTATTTTCAGCTATAAAAAATATATAGTAAACTCAAAGTTGGTTATAAATTTAGGCCAAAATGTATTCTGCTACATGTTTTTGGTAAAAAAAATCCCAATAAGTGTATATTGATTGCTTTTTGTGGAAGTTATAGCGTCTACAAACTATGGTATAAAAACTGCAATTTACGCCATTTTTTTGCTATACAGTGCTGCGCAAGTTTAACGGACAATTGCGCGGTCATGCAATATGGTACATAAATGAAATTTACATCCTTTTTTCCCCTCAAATTGAGCTTTCTTTGGTATTTGATCGCCTGTGCGGTTTTTATTTTTTGCGCTATAAAAAAAAAGGCTGACAATTTTGAGGAAAAAAAACATTATTTTGGACTTTTTGCTATAAAACATGTCCAGTAAAAAAAATGCAAAAATCAAATTTAGTCATAAATTTCTGCCAAAATGCATTCTGCGACATGTCTTTGCTAAAAAAAAAACCCAATACGTGTAAATTAATTGGTTTACGTGAAAGTTATAGCGTTTACAAATGGCGGGAAAGATACTGGGATTTTTAGTTTTTTTTTTATACTAATAATGGCGGCGATCAGCGAATTATGGCGGCGATCAGGGACTTATGGCAGCGACCAGCGACTTATGGCGGGACTGCGGGACTGCGGCGGACATTTTGACATTGGGGGGTACTGACTTGGGGTCACTGACATCCCCAAAAACACTAATACAGTGATCAGTGCAAAAAAAAATAAACTGACACTGTACTAATGGCAATGGGGAGGAAGGGGTTAACTTTATTTTGCAGGGAAGGGTTATAGGAGTGAGGGGAGTGTTTTACTAGGGGGCGGGGGAGTGTACTGGACGGGACAAGGCTGATCGAGAAAGAGAAACTGTTCTTTCTCGATCAGCTCATCCTCGAGCTGAAAAGGAAGTGACAGACAGCACAGCTACTGCAGCTGTGCTCTCTGTCACTGTTTGCCGCCGATCGCCAGGACATAGCCGCTAAGGAGCGGCTGTGACCCGGCGACTGACATCTGCGGCGGTGATCCGCAGGACAAATAGGGCGGCGGCGCGCCTCGCACGCTGCCCCTATTTGTTTACAAAACACACGTCTTAAAACGTGGTTTTGCCTGTGAGTGCCGCCCTGCCGCCGTATATGTACAGTGGCTGGGCGGCATGCGGTTAAGTATTGCACTTTAAGTATTGTTTACCAAAATGTTGAACCTATATAGCTCCTTAATTTTGTATAGACAGATATGTCGAGCTAGACCTATGGCTATACTGTATAGACCACCTGGTCCATCAAATATAACACCCAGAGAAATGATATTAAGAACGCTATTGTCAACTTTTATATAATAGTGAACATCTGTTGGAAATCAAGGAACGCCTGCCAATGATCAAGCCAACTTGGCCATTGAAATAGTACAGAAACTTCCAGGAAAGGCCCCATCACTCTTGTCAACAGTCTGCTTTCATCAGTTGAACCTGAGCTGTTTTATTTTAACTTAATCAGCCCCATGGTGCACTTTACATGTATGTATGTACATGCTAAAACACAAGTGTTTACATTTGCACATTCATTTTGCAATCACTAAACTTTTTGCTTATCTTATTTTTTGCTAAAATTACTGTGAATCAGGTTTATTAAAAAAATCATATGAAAAAAAATGCAGAAACAAGATATAAAAATATACAGAATTTCACCCTTTAGTAAATTGGGCAGAAAGTCTTCAGCGTAAATAGTTCTTGGGCTCAAGTGTCTGCTCAAACAATGAAAAAAATTTCTATGAAGAAAAGACCATTATTGGACTGGGGTTCCTCTTTGCAAATGTTGAACTTACTTTAAAGTCGTCCCTATTTTTCTCCAGAACTTAAATAGTTATTTGAAGTTTCCCCTTTGAATTTTGTATGGGCTGTGATTCTGATTCTTCCAAGATTCTTCTGTGTTCCACTTTCAGAATCTGGCACATACAAAGCTTTACAATCCTTTGCTTTATTAATACGGGAAGCACAGACCCATGGGCTTCCAGTCTAGTTACTTTCGCAAAGTTATATTTTTTTATGTTTCTTTGTTAGGAAGGATTACAATAAGTAATCTTAGAAGGTAATCAATTTATATGCCATTGTGTATACTGTCTAGTAATTTTTTCCCTCCTGCTGGAATAACTAATGCAGAGGACACACAGGGATTTTTTTTTCATTCAACCTAGCAGGATGAACGAAAAAAAGAGTGAGAGGTCACTGTACTAACTAATCCCTACCAGAACACACTGATCAGTGCTCACAGCCATTGGCAGCAATCACCGATTGGCTGCTGGTTTTCCAGCCAGCCCATTCAATAAAAGCTGGTTGTTAGACCTGCTTCTGTCAGACAGGCTGCTGTACACACAGGCCAAATGTCGGCCAGTTTCTGTTGAACCGGCTGATTTACGACCTGTGTGTATCAGCCTAAAGGCTGCCTTCACACATGAGCATTTTGTAGCTCGAAGCTCCAAAAAAAGCTCAAACTTAAAAAATCAATTGTTCTCTATGGTGCCTGTTCATAGCTGACCACGTGAACAGGCACCATAGAGAACAATTGATTTTTTAGGTTTGAGCATTTGTGGAGCTTCGAGCTTCAAGCTACAGGGTAGCCATACTCTTTTAGATTTCTCTTGTTCAGCCGACAGGCTGAGTAGGAGAAAATTATTAGATTCCTTCACCCACACTAAACAGCATGAATGGAGAAATCATTAGTAAGACCTCATCTGGAATATCCAGTTCAGTTTTGGGCACCAATTCACAAAAAGAACATTGGGGAACTGGAGAAAGTACAGAGAAGGGCAACCAAACTGATACGAGGCATAGAGGAGATCAGCTATGAGGAAAGATTAGAGGAACTGAATTTATTCTCTCTTGAGAAGAGATTAAGGGGGGATATGATCACCATGTATAATACATAAAGGGGGATATGATCTCCATGTATAATACATAAGGGGGATATAATCTCCATGTATAATACATAAGGGGGGATATGATCTCCATGTATAATACATAAGGGGGGATATGATCACCATGTATAATACATAAGGAGGATATGATCTCCATGTATAATACATAAGGGGGGATATGATCTCCATGTATAATGCATAAGGAGGGATATGATCTCCATGTATAATACATAAGGAGGATATGATCTCCATGTATAATACATAAGGGGGGGATATGATCTCCATGTATAATACATAAGGGGGGGATATGATCTCCATGTATAACACATAAGGGGGGATATGATCACCATGTATAATACATAAGGGGGGATATGATCACCATGTATAATACATAAGGGGGGGATATGATCACCATGTATAATACATAAGGGGGGATATGATCTCCATGTATAATACATAAGGGGGGATATGATCTCCATGTATAATACATAAGAGGGATATGATCTCCATGTATAATACATAAGGGGGGATATGATCTCCATGTATAATACATAAGGGGGGATATGATCAACATGTATAATACATAAGGGGGATATGATCTCCATGTATAATACATAAGGGGGGATATGATCTCCATGTATAATACATAAGGGGGGATATGATCTCTATGTATAATACATAAGGGGGGATATGATCTCCATGTATAATACATAAGGGGGGATATGATCTCCATGTATAAGACATAAGGGGGGGATATGATCACCATGTATAATACATAAGGGGGGATATGATCTCCATGTATAATACATAAGGGGGGATATGATCTCCATGTATAATACATAAGAGGGATATGATCTCCATGTATAATACATAAGGGGGGATATGATCTCCATGTATAATACATAAGGGGGGATATGATCAACATGTATAATACATAAGGGGGATATGATCTCCATGTATAATACATAAGGGGGGATATGATCTCCATGTATATTACATAAGGGGGGATATGATCAACATGTATAATACATAAGGGGGATATGATCTCCATGTATAATACATAAGGGGGGATATGATCTCCATGTATAATACATAAGGGGGATATGATATCCATGTATAATACATAAGGGGGGGGGATATGATCTCCATGTATAATACATAAGGGGGATATGATCTCCATGTATAATACATAAGGGGGGATATGATCAACATGTATAAATACATCAGTGGTTCATATAGTGAACTCCGTGTAGAGTTATTCACCCTGAGGTCATCACAGAGGACAAGGGGGCGCTCTTTATGTCTGGAGGAAAAGAGATTTAATTTCCAAATACGGAAAAGTTTCTTTACAGTAAGAGCTGTGAAAATGTGGAATAGACCTCAAGAGTTGGTTCTGGCCAGCTCAGTGGATTGCTTTAAAAAAGTCCTGGATTGTTTCTTGGATACACAGAATATAACTGGATATTAACATTTATAGGTAAAGATGATCCAGGGAATATACGATTGGGGGGATCGGGATTTTTTTTTCAATGGTGGGTATAGGATTCTAACTTTTTTATTTTGTTGAACTGGATGCACTTTTGTCTTTTTTTCAGCCAGACTAACTATGTACAGTACATGTATGTAAGAGTAGACTACAAATCCTAAAACTTTCTGTGCAACCAAGACATTGCTGAAACGATTAAAGCACTTTGTGACTTAAGAAGATTCAGGGAGAGAATGGCCCCAGGACTCGAGTGGTTAATTGATATACTGATATACTGTATGTAGTATGTGTTCTCATATCAGTGCTCCTATAGATTGGAGTAGTACTACATGACACGGAAAAGGGTTTCAGATGAGACATACTGTATTCACTAAAAAAGTGTTCTTTCTCTTTAAAGTATATCTTATGGGTTTTTTTAATATTCTCAAATATTCTCAAAGGCTACTTATACTTTCAAGGCCTGAAGTCAGTTATAGAGCCGGCATTACAAATTTCATACCGTTATTTAAACTTGGCTGTAAAATCGAAATGATAACTTTCAACTGCTGAGTACTAGCTCAAATTCCTTCTTTTGCGTTTAATTCTATATATCATTTCAATTAAAATTGACCACAAAAAATTCTGAGAATTTAATCAAAATCAATGTTATACGTTATGGGGACAGGTCATATAAAGTAATCTTTGTAACTTCAAAGGGGCAAAATACATAATAGGCACAAATTAGATGCAAGATCTAAAATATTTTGCCTATGGATGATAGAGTTTGACCATGAATACATCAATGTATATATTAATATGTCCAGACTGATTGACTGTCTTATGCCTGTATCGCCAATAAGAGAGAGATGTGAAAATAATTTAAAAAAAATAAAATTAGTGTAGTACACTTAAAACACGTGGATAACTTTTAGCAAATGACTTATGGAAGCATTATCTGAATAACTAACTAGAGGTATTTACATAGTTTCCAACCATAAATATTTCAGAGAACCAGAGTACGTGGCAAACTTTATCACATAAACTCTGTTTTAGCGGTAAATTTCCAAGAAACCAGGATTTATGCACCAAAAATGTATATAAAATAATTACTCTACCCACATGCCTTGATCTCTAACTTTAACCCAACCCTAAGACTTACCTAACACTTATCACTCATTCAAACCTTAAAACTTAACCTAACATCTAAAATTATACTAACATGACTACCTGCCAACACATAATCTAGACCTCATTCCTAACCATCTTCAATAAAAGCTGATGTCCATTCAATAGTAAAATATTAGTCTCATGTGCTCTCTCCCCCCTTTCATCTACATGATTCAATATCCTGCTTAGTCTAGGGGGGTATAGAGTAGAGATATACTTATTTTATTCCTCATCTCCTCATTTCGGCCCTCCCCTCCAGTCACTTTTGCTCCTAATATGTGGAAGGGCCTTTATCGTAGTTGTTCAATGCAGGACTGGTGATTCTGCACTGTAGACAACAAGAATAAAGAGGCTACGAGTGGTTGACTGGTGAAGAGTAGACCAGAGCTTGGTTTGGTGAGACGAAAGGTAGGGTGGGGAGAAAGCCTGCAATAGCGAGGAATAAGGGGTGTATTCCTCTCCTCTATATACCCCCTATACTAAACAAACTAATTAATCTTGTTACCTAGGGAATGAGACACATGATACTAATATTTTACTTCTGACTGGAGTTAAGCTAATCCCAAGGTTAAAAATAACCGTTAACGCTTAGCTCTAGGTCTAAAATGGAGAATAATATGTAACCCCCTATATTCCTAGAGCTCAGTCTGTGGTCCAAGGGCCACATGCAACTCTTTGGTACTTTTGTTTGGCCTTTGTTTCTCAGCAGCTAGCAGAGAGAGTAAAAGTATTGATTTATAAAGGAGATCTAATGGCAGTGATTTTTAGCAGTCTTATGTACCATATCCCTAGTCTCTTATGGTCTCCTGCCACCAGTCCCTAGTCTACAACTACACCTGTAGTATGTTTGCAATATCTGACAACTGTCTGCCAAATTACATATACTGAATATTAGGCATGACCACTTGCAGAGGCTGCACCTAAGGCCCTCTTTATCCACTTTATCTATGTAGCGCTACCCCCGTAGGAGCTGCTGGTATTTTTCCCAGGCCTCCCCCAAATCTTCACCTGCAGCCAAGCACTCAGTTTTTTCCTATAGCCAGATGCACACAACATCAAAGATAACAGCATTGCTTTATTAATGAACTTGATTGTGGTAGGATTTTTGCCTAATAACCTGTTCCATGACAATGTTGGACATTGATGTTCATTTTCCTAAGTATAGCTGCTTTTATGATTAGGTAATGTAGATGGAAGTGTCCTCATGGTCTCCCTGCAGGATATTTTTTAGGAAGTCCAAGAGTAAAATAAGATTTTCATGATAATAGTTGTGCTGTGAAATGTCTTTGTTGGTCCTGGGTAGATTAGGATTAGAGAAGGGTAAAAGGTTGTGAGAAAATTACTGTTACCAAGAAGTGTTGGGTAACTTTTTGTAGCACCCTGAAGTTAAGCTAGGGGGAGCTAGTTAGACAGAGCCTGGGATTAGTGAGCCAGGTTACTCTAGGTCAGGGCTGAGGGCTCTGCAGGTGGGTGGGGTGAGGAGGAGCTGATCTTCATGCTCAAGGGACTCTGACCAATCCCCAGGCAGGAGGCTTGGCATGGGGTAAGGATGGCCCTTAAGTATGAGAGAGCCTGAACTTCAGAGTAGTGTGTCGGGTGGAAGATGGAGTGAAGGATGGAGTGTAGAGCCTGGGAGGGGGCCCAGGAAAGTGGCCTACCTGCAGGGAGGAGCTGAAAAGAGGATCTGTCTGCCTCATCGTCCCCAGAGAGAGGACAGCCTGTGGAGCAGAAGGAGCCAGTCCAGTGTAAGGCCTGAAGGCAGCCATCAACCCACCAAGCTCATAGGAGAGACAGAGTGAGTAACCCTACACCCCCTGGGCCAGATAAGGGGAGAGGGCAGTCAGGTGGAAAACCCAACTAGCTCCTCTTCTGGGACTGTTTTAAGTTGTCAGCTTCTGGGTCCCCTTCCCCAGGCAATACCCTCAGTGCAGTTGGAGGTTGATTCATCTGGGGTCTGAGGTGGTACACCAGAGAGCTGGAATGCTGTCAGAGGAGAGACTATTTTGTCCATATCTGTACATAGTTGCTAAGGAGTTTGTCCTCAAGTTTACAGTTCCATGGCCATCCAATACACCCCTCAACCCCATCCAAGTTTTAAACCGCTTAATAAAATCACAAAACCAAGCTGAGGGACTGTCTACTGACTTTGGCTGCAATGTGTGCAAGGAAATGCATGTTGCCTGGCTGTGCAGAGGTGTAGTGGGACAAAAATCTCAGCAATTACTAATGGTGTAGTGCTACATTTTTATGAGTAGTCATTCCAACACAGAAATCCTGGTACACCAGAAAACCTAAACCTTTTACTTAAAGAACTTTATGAAGGATCAAGCAGCTGACACACAGCAATAATCTCTGATTGATGTAACAACTGGATCAGCTGATTGATGTACCAGTATCCTCATTGTAAGGTATGGAACAGAAATCTGCCCTGGCAGTAAACTGATTTTTGGAAGCAGGGACAGTGTGGTCTACAAATCTTCGGCCACTTGACCACCTGCCTGCTTTTCTAAAGCCTACTAGGCCCCCCTGTGGACACTGATGCACATCAATATCCATTCAACTGCTTGCTGATTTTCAACACCCATATCTAGCCATTGTGCACAAATGATGTTCAATTGCACAAGTATGAAATTGGCTTCCATCTACAGTATGTCCAGATCACCCCTGTTCCTGTTTTCCATGCGACATACACTTCGGAGGGAAAACAAAACTCACATTATGTCAGGGCTCCAGGTATGACCAGAGATGTATGGACTGACACAGGGAAACACAGGCTCCAGGTATAGTATAAACAATACACTTTATTAAAGACTAAACAATACATAAACGCAGTGCAAGACTAAACATAAACACAGTGCAACCAAACCTCCAACAGATAACAATAAGAACAATACTAAACGTAGTCAGGCAGGCCGGGTCGGTAGCAAATGGGCAGGCGAGGTACAAGGAGCAAGCGGAAGAGTAGTCAGGAATAGTCGAGGTCAGGACAGGCAGAGTTCATGCAGAGTCAGGATTAAAGCAGGATCAGGCAGGATGCAGGTACAGGGGCTCATGGGAAACATACACCAAGGCCCTGATCACAGGCCTGGTCCTGCTTAAATACACCGCCTGCAATCAGTTTCAGGTGATGGCTGATTGCAGAAGTGAGCCTTTGGTTGCTGAGAGCACCCGCTGGCCAGCCTTGGTACTGCAGCCCACAAGGCAGGTGAGTCCCACCACCACTGGCAAATCCATTACTGACACATTAAAACATGATTTACTTAGGCAGCATTCATTGGTGACGTGGTTATCTAGCACTGATCACATGACCCACACATAGGTAGATCATGTAGTCTTAAAGCTGAACTCCAGGAAACTTAAATGTTCTCCCATACATTGGGACTACACTTGCACTGCAATGAATAACTGCCTGTTTAGGTCTAGGGGGTATGGAAAAGTAAATTTACTTACCTGGTTCTGCACTTTTCTCCATTGCTAGACCTGTCCCCACAGTGTCTTCTCCCCCAAACGTCAGTGGTCTAAGATTCTGAGGTCATCAAGGACATGAGTACACTGAGGCACACTTTACTGTTGGAACACAGCAGTGTGTTGTGTACCAGGGGAGCAGAGGATCGGATATGTAAAAATCTTTTTTATTTCTCCTAGACTAACTGAGCAGTTTACCCTTGCAGTGCAGGGGCAGCCTCACTGCAAAGGAGAATTTTTTTAAAAGTGATTCTAAAGGCTTAAATAAAAAAAAAAAGAACAAAATGTCTATACTTACCTGCTCGGTGTGGTGGTTATGCACAAAGCAGCCTGGATCCTCCTCTTCTCGGGTCCCCTACCAGCGCTCCTGGCCCTTCCCTCCTGTCAGGTGCCCCCCTAGCAAGCAGCTTGCTATGGGGGCACCCAAGCATGCTCACTGCCCAGCTGCTTCTCCATGTGTCCATTCGTGCGCAGAGCTGTGGCGTGGCCCCGCCCCCTCTCTTCTCATTGGCTCACTGGCTGTGACTGAAAATGGCTCCTACTGCTGTCTCAGCCAATGAGGAGAGATAGCCGAGACTCCAGTGCAGATCTCTGGATCGCGAGGGGGCTTAGGTATATATTGGGGGAGCTGGGGGGGATGCTGCACAGAGAAAGTTTTTTACCTTCATGCATGCAATGCACGAAGGTAAAAAACCTTGAGCCTGTACAACCACTGTAAGTTTCTTGGAGATGGGCTTTAAAGCAAATGTCAGTCCACAGTATTGAACACCCATCGCGCTCCTATTATTGACCTCTTTAGGAAACCCATCCACATGCTGCAGATGGGCAGCTTATACAAGCACAGCGATGTACCTGAATGTCACTGCCTGTTTCCGGGTTCATGGAGTATGGGCACCCCTTCCCACTAGGACTGGACCCACCAATATTTTGTCAGTAGGTCCCAGCCGGGATCTGCTGATCAGCTGTATCCAATCACAGCCCAGAGCCCTGTGTTGATAAACAACACACAGCTCTGTACAGAAGGAACAATCTCTGCAAAGCACAGAGAAGAAACAAACAGATTTTTAGTTAAAGCAGCACACATAAGGCCCTGGTTCACTTCTGTGTGGTCGTGCGGGCCACAATTTGCGCAGGAATGAGAGCCCATTCTTTTGAATGGACTCCCGTGCCCCGGGACATGCAGGGAAGAAGACCCTGCACTACTTTGGAAATCTCAGCCCGCGCGGTAATCGAGGTTCCCAATACGCAATTTCCAGTGTGGGCGGCGTGCCATTAAAATTAATACCACTCGCCTGCAGATCCTGCATTCCTCTGTGTGGGTGGTGCAGCTGCTTGTGATTGTGCGGGTCCCACAGTGGCACCACCCAAACAGATGTGAACCAAGGATAACACTTGTTAGGCACACACTTAACCCCTTGATTACCCTGAGATGTTAACCCCATCCCAGCCAGTTTCATTAGTACAGTGACAGTGTATACAGTAGTATTATCCAAGATCACTGTATTAGTGTCACTGGTGATCAGTGTCAGTCAGTTCCCACCCAGTGTCAGTGTCATATTGTCTACTGCGCTATCACAGTCCCAGTATAATTTACCAATCACCCCCATTACTAGTATAAAAAAACAAGTTCAGTATATATAGCAAAGTTTGTAAACTTCATGCAAACCAATTAATATACACTTACAGTGAGGAACAGAAGTATTTGAACACCCTGCGATTTTGCAAGTTCTCCCACTTAGAAATCATGGAGGGGTCTGAAATTCACATTGTAGGTGCATTCCCACTCTGAGAGACAGAATTTAAAAAACAAATTCAGGAAATCACATTGTATGATTTTTAAAGAATTTATTTGTCTTGCACTGCTGAACATAAGTATTTGAACACCTGAGAAACAGCAAGGCTCTCAAAGACCTGTTACTGTGCCTTTAAAAAGTCCACCTCTACTCCACTCATTAATCTAACTTAGTAGCACCTGTAAAATAAAAAATTGATTCTATTAAAGTTGCCACACACACATACTATACATACATATATACCGTATCTATATAATAAAATCAAGCCCCTAGGCATGCAGACGGCTTCTACAAACATTGGTGAAAGAATGGGTCACTCTCAGGAGCTTAGTGACTCCAAGCGTGTTCCTGTCATAGGTTGCCACCTGTGCAATAAGTCCATCCGTGACATATCCTGGCTACTAAATATTCCACGCTCAACTGTTAGTGGTATTATAACAAAATGGAAGCAACTGGGAACACCAGCAACTCAGCCACCAAGTGGTAGGCCACGTCACATGACAGAGCGGGGTCAGTGCATGCTGAAGCGCACAGTGCGCAGAAGTTGCCAACTGTCTGCAGAGTCAATAGCTAAAGACCTCCAAACTTGGTGTGGCCTTCAGATTAGCACAACAACAGTGCGTAGAGAGCTTCATGGAATGAGATCCCATTGCCGAGCTGCTGCATCCAAGCCTTACATCACCAAGTGCAATGCAAAGCATCAGCTGCAATGGTGTAAAGCACACCGCCACTGGACTCTAGAGCAGTGGAGATGTGTTCTCTGGAGTGACAAATCACTCTTCTCTGTCTGGCAATCAGATGGACGTGTCTGGGTTTGGTGGTTGCCAGGAAAACAGTACTTACTTGACTGCATTGAGCCAAGTGTAAAGTTTGGTGGAGGGGGATTATAGTGTGGGGTTCTTTTTCAGGGGTTGGGCTTGGCCCCCTAGTTCCAGTGAAGGGAACTCTTAAGGCGTCAGCATACCAAGACATTTTGGACAATTTCATGCTCCCCGCTTTGTGGGAAGAGTTTGGGGATGGCCCCTTTCCTGTTCCAACATGACTGCGCACCAGTACACAAAGCAAGGTCAATAAGGACATGGATGAGAGAGTTTGGGGTGGAGGAACTTGACTGGCCTACACAGAGTCCTGATCTCAACCTGATAGAACACCTTTGGGATGAATTAGAGCAGAGACTGTGAGCCAGGCCTTCTCATCCAATATCAGTGCCTGACCTCACAAATGTGCTTCTGGAAGAATGGTCCAACCTTCCCATAGACACCCTCCTAAACCTTGTGGACGGCCTTCCCAGAAGAGTTGAAGCTGTTATAGCTGCAAAGGGCGGGGCCAACTCAATATTGAACCCTACGGACTAAGACTGGAATGCCATAAAATTTCATGTGTATGTAATGGCAGGCGTCCCAATACTTTTGTCAATAAAGTGTGTGTGTGTATATATATATATATGGAGGAGGTGAGGAGGACATCTACCAATGGTATTATTTGTCCCAGTGACAACTGTCTGATCCTAGAGATTTTCTCTCACTTCCCATTTTTTTGTGATGACAGGCATTAAAGCAGAGTTCCAGTTATTTTTTTGTTTATTAAAAGTCAGCAGCAACAAACACTGTAACTGCTGACTTTTAATAAACACACACTCACCTGACCCAGGGTCCAGCTATGTGCGCACCTGCGCCATCCCTTCTCTTTCTCTTCTCTCCCTGGTGCCGGCATCTTAACTGTGGACATCAGGCTGTGACAGCTTGCAGCTTAATATCCGGGTGCCCACTGCACATGCGTGAGTCACAATGCACATCCTGATTGGTCTGGTATTCTTCAGGGACCTGTGAAGTGTCACAGAAGACTGCAGGAGGGAGGCCAAACATCCAGCTCACTTTGCCCAGGCGAACTGAACCGGAGGTGGGAGCGGGTACCTATCAAAACCAGTGCCAAATATGGCAGCGGAGGGGGGGGGGGGGAGGCAAACAATTGGAGCTTCCACTTTTGGGTGGAACTCCTCTTTAAAGACAATTCCTCCCTACAATGGGGCACAGACAGCCAAACAATGATGTGGATTTTAATTCTTCAGTACTCTATCCAAAACTAAATAATGTTTTGGCTATACATACACTTTAAATGTCAAACTTTCCTATATTTTGCTATTGGATTTGTACTAAAAAATAGGCTAGACATATTTTTAAAATGACAGGTCCACTTTAACTGTCCTAGAATTATTCTGCACAGGAGTCCTTCAGTATTGGTGGATCCAAAATCAATTCAATAGTTTCTGTTTTACTTTAGTCCTAATTAGAAAGCTTCCACCATACGTACTATTTCTGCCACTCAACCAGCAGGGAGCTGGCATAAATATTGTGAAAGCATGAATGTATTTGTCAATAAAATGTACAATATCAGTAACATCTCAATTACAATCTACTTATATGTTGATACCCCGTGACATTACACCACCGCATGGTTCACATTTACAGTCACGCAGTGTTTTCCAACAAAAGTTGTTATGAGACAAAAAAAAAAAAAGCTGTTTTGAAAAGTAATATATATATTTTTATCATTTTATGGATCAGAAAAGAGCCAATTTTCTCTCGATAAAGATAAAAAAAAGAAACCGAGGATGTGGGGGGGAGCTTTGCAAAATAGTCAGTGCAATTTACTTTTGCATTTTCAGAAAATTGTTACCATTTGATCATAATTTGGCTTACATGGTCTATTGTGTTTATGCATAAAAGTCGATGTGTTCTGAATACCTATATGGAACAGATTGTGATTAGCAATGAGAATTGTCGCCGTAAAGTGGGTGCGATTATTTCTTTCTTTCTTTTTTTTTCTGTAAAAAAAAAAAAAATAAAGAGAATTACTAATATTAAAAAAAAACCTGACACATACTTTGTAACATGATTGACATATTGAAAGGTGACTGACACTAGAGTGATGGATTATGCTTCATGTGGAGGCTTTGTAATATATAATTAGAGTTTAAAAACTATTTTTTAATGCATTTTGGAGATCTTTTTATAACCATTCTCAAGGGAAACTTTTTCTCCATAGAATATTCAGACACAGGGAAGTTACGTAAGACATGAATGAAGGAAGTATGCATTGCAGTCAGATACTGTTTTTGTGTCTCTGATATTTAAATAAAAAGAATTTAAAATATAAAAAATAATAATAATATGAATGGGAAGAGAAAAAAAAATCCAGCGAAACATAAAATTAATGTGAACCCATGTTCACTTTAAACTTACTAAATAAATTACAATTCTATGTCTTATGTTTTCTGTAGATGTTGCCAAATATTTTGTTTAATGCCCTTAAAGTTCTAATCAAATGAACAGATGAAATACCTATAAGAGATCTGTTGTATTTGCCAAAATATTTGTTTTGCTGTTCATTCAGTCCTGAGATTTGCACAGCTCTGCCACGCAGCATAGCCCTGTCTGCTAGGGAAGGAGAAGTACATCCTATATGGGCAAGCAGATACTTACTGACAGGAAGGCTCAATGAACTACCATGGCGCTGTGGAGCTAGACAAAATCTGCAAAGGCTGTCGGAACTTTTAGTTTTCTCATTCACAGAGTACTGTGAATGATTGACAAGGAGGATCGGGGGGGGGGGGGGGGGTGGCCAGTCCGATTGCAACATGTTACACCCTGAATACATATGTAACATGTTATAAAAGGTGAACTTACCCTTTAACCACTTGCCTACCGGGCACTTTTACCTCCTTCCTGCCCAGGCCAATTTTCACCTTCCAGCGCTGTTGCACTTTAAATGACAATTGCGCGGTCATGCAACTCATATGACATTTTTATCATTTTTTTTCACACTAATAGAGATTTCTTTTGGTGGTATTTAATCTCCACTAGGTTTTTCATTTTTAAACAAAAACAATGCGGTTTTTTTTGTTTCTGTTACAACACCCTGCAAATAAATAATCTTTTTACACAAATTTAGGCCAAAATGTATTCTGCTACATGTCTTTGGTGAAAATTGCCCAAAACAGTGTTTAATATTTAGCTGGAAGAAAAGTTACAGAATCCACAAACCATGCTATAGATCTAAAAATTGATAAATCCTGATGTACTGAAGACTGATCTCATTTCTTGAGGTCCAGAAATGCCAGGACATTACAAATACCCCACAAATGACCGCTTTTTGGAATTTAGTAAGAGTCATGGCAAGGTTTTTGAAGTTGTCATTTTATGTCATAATTTTGGGGAAAATGAAGAAATGGAAAAAAAAATTCACCCAATGTTTTTTTTACATACTCTCACCAATGCTGTACAGCGTCATCATATAACTGGTGAGGCGGTAATCAGTGGCACAGATTGGCAATAGAAAAAAGATTTGATGATTTTTTAAATTGAAAAAAATATTATATATTACATTTTTTTAAATTTCTTTAAATTATATTTTTTCTACTCCTGTTACCATAGTAACATTGTACTACTCTGGGCAAGTGATCAGGATTTTGTTTTTTATACATTTTGATTGCTTATACCAATGAGTTTCATTGGTATAAGCAAGCATTTCTACTGAATGTAACTGATTCATTCAGTAGTTTTTCAGTAGCTGTGATTGGCCATAGCTGATCACATGCTACATATGGGCTGTGATTAGCCCAGAATGTACATGTGATCACTGTGACCAATCACAGCTCGCAACACAGTTGCAAGCAATGAAAGGCAAGAAAGGAACTGTCATCTGATCTGCTGTGATTGGTCACAACGATCACATGACACTGGAAGCGGGTTGGTGTAGTGATCTGTCATCGGCCGTGTCCCGTGGACACAGGCAGTGACAGTTGCGCTGAAGCATGGCCCGTGGGGTTGTATGAGGCGTGATCCTGAGAGGATGTCATATGATGTCCTCCCAGGATAATAGGGTTCCCGATCGGCTGTCATAGTACAATAGGCTGGGCAAGAAGGAGTTAAGTATTGTTACCTGGATCTCAGTAGCAGTTTACTATTTGATTTTAAACTTTCAGATGGAGGACATGAAGGAAGCAAACATTTTGGAAGTGCAATATTTTTGAGCAGCTAGATCGATTTTAGATTTGCTCAGAAAGTTAAAGTGTTACTAAACCCCGGACTCTGCATTCACTATATCTGGTCTCCCTGGACCCTGCATTCACTATATCTGGTCTCCCACAGTACACAGAACAAAGAAATGCAATTATTTCAGTAAATATAAACTGCTAAATACCTTTTATCATCAGTAGTTAGAGCAGTCTTGTGACTTCTATCAGTGCCCAGCAGAGCACTGGTTAAAGCTTGTAAGAGGAGTTTTCATTCTCCCCTGATTATCCTATGAGGCTGATGACCCCTGACCTTCTGTCTGGACAGCGCTGATCGACCCTAGGTTTCATTTAACCATTCCCTTTTTCTGTTTCAATATTTTTATTAAGAAAGTTTTGTTTTAGGAACACAACAAGCTCAATTTACGCCCACGCAGGGGCCGAGCATAACAATAACACAGAAACAAATACATCCTGCTGACTTGTATTAGCCAAATAACAAAATGTCCAATGACAGCAAGGAAGGACGGCAAAAAGCCGAACCAAATATTATCAGCAGTAGTCCAACATAATACCGGAAAGAGAAGAGGAAAGAAAAAAGGTTAGAAGAAAGAAAAAAAAGAAAAAAAGAAGGAATCAGAAAGAAAACATAGAGGAAAGGGAGACTAGGAGAATCACGGATCCAGGGCTAGCACAGGCAGCAACTACAAGAGGCCATAACTAGTAGGGGCAGGGATGGCAAGGAATATCTTATCCAAGGTTCCCAAACCTAAAGGAATCTCAGATGAGAATCATGAAGAATGCTAGACATCTGTTCATTGATCCACATATCATTCACCCGGGTCTTCACCCCTTGGAAGACAACCGAAGGGGTTCTCCAAGCTTGAGCTATGGCATGTTTGGTCGAAATAAATAGGTAGGATGCCAATTTCTGCTGAGATCTAGACAGACCCAAAATTGGGCAGTGCAGAAGGGCCACCCTTGCATCCCTACGGACCGTAATATGAAATAGCGTTTGTAGAAGACCAAAAACCCTAGACAACCATTCCTTTTAAGCCCTGCCCACTGTTACAGCAAGTTAGCCACACCCAAAATTCAGCACTGTGCACTGTGTGTGCTGCAAAACTTTCCTTATTTGTGGGTGTGAGTACAAATGGTGTGGCTTTGTGAGCATGGTCAGTAGGGTGTCACTGGATTTTATTCTGAAATATCGGTAACCTTAAATCATGTTGAAGCAAAAATCCTTTTTTTAAAGTGTTACTAAACTCAGGACCCTGACTTCACTACATCTAGTCTCCAAAGGTACACAGAACATGGAAATGCAATTATTTTAGTAAATATAAACTGCTAAATACCTTTTCTCATCAGCAGAATATAGCAGTCTTGTGACTTCTATTAGTGTCCAGCAGAGCACTGGTTAAAGCTTGTAGAAGAAGTTTTCATTCTCCCCTGATTGTTCTATGAGGCTGATAACCCCTGACCTTTGGTCTGGACAGCACTGATTGGCCCTAAGCTGATCACATGCACTCTTCCAAGAATAAAAAAACCTCTCTAACAATACAGACCAAACTGAGCATGTGCAGCTTGCCCCGAAGGCTCTGTTCTATCATCAGATGGATGGGGGACAGTAGAAGAAAGGAAAGATCAGAGAAGACAGGATGAAACAGCCTTTTTACACAATGCAGAGGATTAACCCCTTAGGTTCCACAGTGAGTATAACAAGCATGCTTTACTGCATATACAGACTGATTTCACTGTTGAGGGTTTAGTAACACTTTAAGTATCTAAAATACACAGTATTTAAAGCACAGTGGCTAAGTGGTTAGCACTTCTGCCTGGCAGTACTAGTGTTGTCGGTTCAAATCCCAACCACGGCACCACCTGCCTGGAGTTTGCATGTTCTCCCTGTGCCTGCGTGGGTTTCCTCTGGGTACTCCAGTTTCCTCCCACACTCCAAAGACATGCTGGGAGGTGAATTTGATCCTGTCTAAATTGGCCCTAGTATGTGTATGTATGAATGTGAGTGAGGGACCTTAGATTGTACACCCCTTGAGGGTTAGGGACTGATGTGAATGTACAATATATATGTAAAAGCGCTGAGTAAATTGACGACGCTATATAAGTACCTGAAATAAATAAAATACACACATATACATTTTGTGCACCTTCTACCTGAACGCACAGCGCATTTAAACTCTGCTTAAAATATTATCTTTAACTGGTTCATGTAATGCTGGTAATGGAATCATCAAAAGACATACTTCTAAAATTTCAGGGTCAAGGTAAATTTTCAAGACTCCCAATTAATGAATTCAGTATGCTGAGTATTCACAGTTTGCAGCCTTTTTTTGACTGCTCCTCTTGCTGTTGACCTTCTCAAATGAAAAAAAAAAAATGCCGAAATTCTTCTTGGTTTTCTATTATCTCCAGATAAAACTTGAATTGTTCAGATATGATCACCACTATCTATTATTATATAGTAAGTGCCCTCTATGCATAAAGCTTTCTTTCATTGTACAGTGAGAATCGGCTAACTTAAATGGTCACGGAGATATTACAAAGAGCCAGAAAGCCTGGCAGATCTTGGAATAAAACTCAAGAAATTGTAGCATTGTCTGATAAAATTCCACTTTGGCTGTAATGTATCTGTGTTTTCCCATAAGTGACACTTTTTTCCATCTACTATATGTCAGTTTTACATCCCACCTGCTGATGCTATTTGTGTTCTTATATCAAGTCGCTAAGAACTATATTGCATTGCTTTCTGTATCCATGTGAGCTGATATTGGGACACCTGGGTTGTGCATTCCCTGCTGGTGCTTTGATTCAGCAGCAGGAATTTTTTTTTATAAAATGTACCATTAGCTTCATAAATGCCCAATGTGACCAGTACAAAAATTACTCTAATTTACCCCAATGTCTTTAGCAAGACACTTCTTTGTCCAGGGCTTATTGTTCTCAAAGAATAGGTGCAGGAACTCCCCTCTTTTAGAGTCACCCCTTGTCTCAGCCCCTTACCCACCTCTCAGCACCGTCCATTGGTTCCACCCCTTACCCACTTCCTAGTACCTCCTCTTTTAGAGGATACAGAACAGAAGTATCCATTTGTAGCAAAGAGTAAATTGTAATAATAACAAGAAAACCAGTTAAACTCATCACCTGCAGCCAGCAACAACAGACCCCCCCAGCAACAAAAGACCACCCCCAGCAACAATGGATTTCCTGCTACAAAATATCCCTCAGCATCAATAGATCCACCCCAGAAACAATAGACCCTTGCCAGCAACAACAGATCTTCCGGTAGCCAACATCAATAGACCCTCCAGCAGTCAGTAACCATAGACCACTCCCTCATCATTAGATCCCTCCCAGCAACAAATGACCACCGAGGAACATAAGACCCCTCTGGCAACAACATCCCTGCAGTAACAATAAATCCCCCAGCAACAATGGATTTCCTGGAACAACAAAATACCCCCCAGCATCAATAGATCCACCCCAGCAATAATAGACCCTTGCCAGCAACAACAGATCTTCCGGTAGCCAGCATCAATAGACCCTCCGGCAGCCAGCAACCATAGACCACTCCCTCATCAGTAGATCCCTCCCAGCGACAAATGACCCCCGAGGAACATAGGACCCCTCTGGCATCAACATCCCTGCATTAACAATAAATCCCCCAGCAACAATGGATTTCCTGGAACAACAAAATACCCCCCAGCAATAATAGATCCACCGCAGCAATAATAGACCCTTGCCAGCAACAATAGATCTTCCGGTAGCCAGCATCAATAGACCCTCCAGCAGCCAGCAACCATAGACCACTCCCTCATCATTAGATCCCTCCCAGCAACAAATGACCCCCGAGGAACATAGGACCCCTCTGGCATCAACATCCCTGCAGTAACAATAAATCCCCCAGCAACAATGGATTTCCTGGAACAACAAAATACCCCCAGCATCAATAGATCCACCCCAGCAATAATAGACCCTTGCCAGCAACAATAGGCCCTTCGGCAGCCAGCAACCATAGACCACTCCCTCATCAGTAGATCCCTCCCAGTAACAAATGACCCCCAAGGAACATACAACCCCACTGGCAATAACATCCCTGCAGTAACAATAAATCCCCCAGCAACATCGGATTCCCTGGAACAACAAACCCCCCCAGCATCAATAGATCCATCCCAGCAACAATAGACCCTTGACAGCAACAATAAATTCCCCAGCAGTCTGCAACAATAGACCCTCCAGCACACTCCAGCACCCCTTGGCATTACATAAATTCAGTGCTGGAGGTGCCAGAACTGCATTCCCCCTGAAAAAAAGCTCTGTCTTTGTCCAATAATGTTTTAATGTAGACCAAGGGTGTGCAAAATCCATACATCTGATTACAACACAAACTTTGTGATGTATTTCTTTCAGCCATGAAGCACATCAAAGAGTCAGACTGGACAAATCATTGGCAGAGCAGAATTTGATGAGTCAACTCATCTCTAATGATCATGGATGAAAAGAAGATGATATACAGTACTGTGCAAAAGTTGGAGACAGTTGTGAAAAAATACTGTATATTAGCAATGCTTTCAGAAATAGAAGTGTTAATAGTTAAATTTTATTAATTAACAAAACAAGCGAAAAAAAAAGGTAAATAGAAGATAAATCCAAATCAAATCAATATTTGGCATAAACACCCTTTGCTTTCAAAACAGCACCAATTCTTCTTAGTACACTTGCACACAGTTTTAGAAGAAACTTGGCAGGTAGGTTGTCCCAAACATCTTGGAGAACTAACCACAGTTCTTATGTGGATGTAGGCTGCCTCAAATCCTTTTGCCTTTCATGTACCGTATTTTCTGGCATATAAGACTACTTTTTATACTTAAAAATATACCCCAAAAATTGTGGGTCGTCTTATACGCCGGGTATAAAATGTGAACCTTGAGTTTGTTTGGGTCAAGCTGGCTGGATGTGCAGTAATGTACATACAGTATACCGTGCTGAGCCAAGCTGGCTCAAAACAAATGTCCCTATGACAGATTAATCTGTCAGCCCGCTGGATGTGCGGTATATACAGTATACTGCGCTGAGCCAAGCGGTTTAAAAACGTACCGGTACATTCCTACTGTAATCAGCCCACTGGATGCGTGTATGTACGGTAGCTGCGGCTACATACAGTATACACTGGGCCAATCACAGCGAGTGATGTATTCTACTAATGAATACAAAGCCTGCTTGGATTGGCTGAGTCAGAGAGGTGGGCTGATGATGTCACAACCTCAGCCAATCCGAGCAGGCTTTGTAGTCATTAGTAGAATACATCACTGATTGGCCCAGTGTATACTGTATGTAGCCTCAGCTACCGTACATACACGCATCCAGCGGTCTGATTACCGTAGGGTTGTACCGGTACATTTTGAAACCGCTTGGCTCAGTATACTGTATATACCGCACATCCAGCGGGCTGACATTAATCTGTCATAGAGACATTTGTTTTGAGCCAGCTTGGCTCAGCGCGGTATACTGTATGTACATTACTGCACATCCAGCGGGCTGTATATATACTGTATACTGTATGTAGCCGAAGCTGCTGTATTACCGCACATCCAGCGGGCTGTATATATACTGTATACCGTATGTAGCCGAAGCTGCCGTATTACCGCACATCCAGCGGGCTGTATATATACTGTATGTAGCCGAAGCTGCTGTATTACCGCATATCCAGCGGGCTGTATATATACTGTATGTAGCCGAAGCTGCCGTATTACCGCACATCCAGCGGGCTGTATATATACTGTATGTAGCCGAAGCTGCTGTATTACCGCACATCCAGCGGGCTGTATATATACTGTATACTGTATGTAGCTGAAGCTACCGTATTACCGCATATCCAGCGGTAACTATCAGATTTGGAATTTGATCCATATGATGACTGTCTTACAAATGTATCACAAGATGTCATTCATGAACTTATGATGTCAGAGGATGAACATGAGGATTTTGAAGGATTTTAAGTACCGGTAAGTCATAACCATTTCAGTTAAAAAATCTGATGTTTTTAAATGGTGTTGCCTCGGAAGGGGGGTAGTCTTATACGGCGAGTATAGCCCAAAACCTATGTTTTAACTGGAAAATTAGGGGGTCGTCTTATACACCCAGACGCCTTATACGCCGGAAAATACTGTAATTCCAGACAGACTTGATAATGTTGAGATCAGGGCTCTCTGGGGGCCAAACCTTCACTTCCAGGACTCTTTGTTCTGTATGTTGACATTGGCTGCATGTTTGCGGTCATTGCCCTGCTGCAGAATACATTTGGGGTCAATCACATGCCTTTCTGATGGTATGGCATGATGGATAAGGTTCTGCCTGTATTTCTCAACATTGAGGACACCATTGATCTTGCAATGCTGAGGACTGTAGACATGGTGGTCGGCCAAGGAAACAATGCAGCAAAAGACAGACACATCATGATTGCTTTCCTTTGACATTCGAAGATGAAGAAGGGCAGTCTGATGGCTGCTCTCTTAGGTGCCATACACACATCACAATGTTGAGACTGTTGACTGCTAACCTAACTTTAGGTGAGAGGCTGTTGTTCAGTAATACCACACCTGCTCCCTCCATGTTCTTCTCTCTTTAACAAAGAAGGGAGCATATGTTGCTTGCAGCCAAGACCATGAAAGACAATCAGGGACATTTGCAATCTTATTAAGGCCCTTTAAAGAGGTTACTCCCCACATGGAAGAAAAATATATGTGAAATATATTTTTAAAATATTCTTCCCAAAGATATTGCCATATATTTGAAATACTACAATTTTGGGCATATTCAATATATTTAAAAATATATTTCAATACATTTTTTTAAATATATTCTTCAGATTTTTTTTAACATATAAAAAAGTTATTTTAACATATATTTTTACATATATTTGTAAATGCATTCCAAAACTGTAGATTTGTATTTTTAAAGACATACAGTATATTTTAAATGTATTTGTAAAAATATTTTTCATATATTTTGTAATAAAATATTATTTTTCATATATTTTGTAATAAAAACACATTTCAACATGCAGTGTATATATTTGTGAGTACAATACCTACTTCTGACATTTAATAAACATATTTTTAAGGTAATGCACTAGGCCGGTGCGCCCTCTGTTTGTTTTTCTCTATTCAGTATATTTGGACTCCCCCGGTTTTTTGAGGGCAGCAAGGCGTGCATATCCCAAGAATTTTGTGATGTGGTCCTATCCATACAGAGTCCATCCCTAAAATTATAGTATTTCAAATATATGTCAATATATTTGGGAAGAATATTTTAAAAACATATTTCAAATATATTTTTCTTTCATATGGGTCATTTTGACACTGGGTTAACATGAAGATCATTCCTTGAAAAAGGGATACTACTTCTTTCATACCTAAGAGGAACGTAGCTGAAGATCCTTCTTCAGAAGGATGTTCCAGATACTTCCAACCTTAAATGGTTTTCCAGAATCAGGACCTGCAGGGTGGTATTATATTTTAGTAGGCCTCAAAACACCTTGAAATCTTCTAGGAAGAGTTAGAGTCAAAGAGAAACTTTATCTGCCCAAGCTACTGTTCCACAACCTCCACTAGAATATGCTCCTGGAATACGGTGAGCAGCACCATCTTCAATTCTAAATTGATGCATCTATTTAAAGCTAGAGAATGAGATATGAAATTGCAGCAATTTACACTCAGGTCTAATCAAAAGGGAAAATGACCTTGAAGTGACATCGGCCATCTTCTGAACATATGTGAAAGCATTCATACTTTTTTTTTCCTATCCCATTCCACTTCTGGCAATAGAAGCCCATACAAAATAGGCAATTAATATATTATAGGGACTATGGGTTTAGACAGGATACAAACCTAAGCCATACTTTGTCGTAAAAATGTCACAGCGCTAAACTTAAACAAATACTATCGCACTGCATTACCTATTAGTGTCTCGTGTCAAAAAGCATTAAAACATAGATCGTGATTTTTAAGACTGTGTTTAACTAACATTACATTTAACATTACTGTGAACTGTGAAAAGAAATGGCTGATTATTCGCTCATTGCTCACAATGTATATGTATAAAAATTTCGATGTTTGAAACAACTTTTTATGTGGAGCTCTTTAAAAATGTAATAACTCAGAACAGATGTTAGATTTTGTGGACTAATGGAGGCTGCTGACTTACTTTGTTCTTTAAGTTCTCAACGATGAGCATTAGATAATTCAGTAATAGATTTATAATGCTGATATTTCTAAGAGCTTTTGGCTTAGATGGGTTTTAACGTGATGCAAGTTGTGTCTGTCTTGAGATTCATGGGGATATTTTTCTTTCTTTGCCATGCTTGAGGTATTTTCAATAAATCGTAACGATTACGTGGGGTATCCAGCTTTGCAAGTAGGGTGCTTAGGAAAGAGAAGAACTTCTATTGAGTAAGTTTCAGTATCCTTTGATGGGCTATGCAAATGGTTATACGGAGCAGATGGGAAATGTATCTAATGGCATAACTGAGATTCATAGAACTTTTCAAAAAGTTTTTTCTTTGCAGTCAAAAGGTATAACTTAAAGAGACGCTGTCATTTTAACAAAGCTTCAGCTGCAGAAGAGCAGGGAGCTGCAAGGAAGCCCATATACAGTATTGTATGGAAGTCTGTAATACCCTTTGTTTAGATCTTCTCTCTTTGCCCTGCATGGCCTAAGTGACATTGTTTCTTTGCGGGTGATCTAACTGTGGAAGCTATACCCAAAAACCGGCAAATGACTTGCAAGCAGGGGAAGAGGAAATCAAGAGTAACGTGGTTCCTTTATGGTTTCTGTGGTCTAGTTGGAGGCTGCTGCCCCATGTGATTCTGGTGGCCATCTTGGGTCAGGCAAAGTCAATTCAAGACCCTAGCTCCGGGGCTTGGCTTGCATTTTGTATGTAGGTAGTGCAGGGTTGGGTCACCTCTCTGTTAGGGACAGTGTTAGCGGTAGGGAGAGGTTCCAGATAAGTAGGTAAAGAGCTGGGATAATGCTAACCTTCCTGGGGACCTCCACATTTAGGAGCAGATTGGCCAGGCTGCATTCCATCTCTTTAGACAGATGCTGTCAGTACATCCAAGACCTGCTGCTACACTGTTCGCTGCATCATACTGTTTGTGCTCCCAATCAGGTTGACTTCCCACCTGTGAAGAAATGGAAAACCCAGATACTCCTGCACTTAGGGATAGACTCTGTATGCATAGGACCACATCACAAAATTCTTGGGATATGCATGCCTTGCTGCCCTCAAAAGACCGGGGTAGTCCAATAATACTGAATAGAGAAAAACAAACAGAGGACTCATCGGCCTATTTCATTACCTTAAAAATATGTTTATTAAATGTCAAAAGTAGGTATTGTACTCACAAATTGTCAATACAGTCAAAGGCACATCATGAAGGAACAGCTCTGTCCAATCCGCACTGCTTATCTGTTGGTAATAGGAACTCTGGACATCCAACAGGCTGACGCATTTTGAGGACTTGCCTCTTCCTCAGAGCCAACCAGGGGCGGACTGACAACTCATGGGGCCCTCGGGCAATAGGGGATCATGGGGCCCCTGTGTCCTTGCCCAAACTCCAAAAAGCCTATGAAAAAGGTACCAGGGGCATCTCATGGGGCCCCCTACTGACCCCGAGCCCTCGGGCAGTGCCCAAGTTTCCAAATGGTCAGTCCGCCCCTGATCCCTCCTGTTGTATGTTTTATGCTTTGAACTTTCTTGATTGCCACCGAAGGGGAACCTTGTTTTTCCTCAGCAGCCTTTCCAGAGTTTATTAAATAGACATGGTTTCTGTGTCCTTTTAAATGAATAAAAAATTTTGAGAAAAAAAACAATATTTTGGTCTATTTGCTATTAAACATGTCCATTAAAAAAAATTTTAAAATCTAATTTTGGCATAAATTTAGGCCAAAATGTATTATGCTACATGTCTTTGCTAAAAAGAAATCTCAATATGTGTAAATTAATTGGTTACGTGAAAGTTATAGCGTTTACAAATGATGGTATGGATACTGGGATTTTTTTCCTACTGGTAATGGCAGTGATCAGTGACTTTTAGCAGGACTGCGGCGGACATTCTGACACTGGGGGGAACTAACTTGGTGTCACTGACACCCCAGTGACACCAATACAGTGATCAGTGCTAAAAAAAAGCACTGGGCAGAAAGGGATTAATGTGAGGGGCAATCAAAGGATTACCTCTGAGCTGTCAGTGTTTTACTAGGGGGCAGGGGGTGTGTGCTTTACTGTACGCACACTGATTGGGATGGCTGTACTGTGCCATGCTCCCTACCCAGAAATGCAAAATCACGTAAATATACTTGATTTTACACACAGGTGCCGCCGTGAACCATTATATCTGCTATACGGCGGCGTGGAAGCAGTTAAGGTATCTTCTAGCACAACAAAGGTTGATTTACTAAACCTGGAGAGTGCAAAATCAGGTGCAGTTCTGCATAGAAACCAATCAGCTTCTAGGTGTTTTTGCCAAACCTTACTTGAACAAGCTGACATTAGAAGCTGATTGGCTACCATGTACAGCAGTTTTTGCACTCTCCAGTTTTAGTAAATCAACCCCATAAATACTATAGCTGTTTGTGGGCCAATGCAGGGGCGGACTGACAACTCATGGGGCCCCCGGGCAATAGGGGATCATGGGGACCCTGTGTCCTTTCCCAAACTCAAAAAAGCCTATGAAAAAGGTACCAGGGGCATCTCATGGTGCTCCCTACTGACCACAGGCCCTCGGGCAGTGCCTGAGTTTCCAAATGGTCAGTCCGCCCCTGGGCCAATGCCAGTTGACAGTTACATCTATTGTTCACAGTATTGTGTTAGAGTAATTCTGTAACGAAAGTCAACAATTTAAGAAACCAAAGATCAACATAGCTTGACTTTTTGACATATATGATCTATTGCGTGTATGATACAATAGTGCCATCTAGAGGTTGAGTTTGGAAATGTTTCTCCTATGGAAGACTATTGTAAAGGAAGTAGTGAAAAAGGATACTCCCATGTGGGATTGTCTACCCAAACTTTCCAAAGAAAAGGTCAGCAGGTTAAGCTTACAGGAGGACTCTATATTGACGTAACACTAATCTGTGCCAGAAAAAACTTCACCTAATGACTCTTTCGCCCGATTTTCTGAAATTGCTCATAGAGTAGAACCTACAGAGATCAAGAAGCTGCTATAGATATTCCCATTGTATACTGACCATAGTTCATGCTTACTTGCTAGGAAATAAGTAGCATTTGTTGTATGTATATCTGCTATTCTTGTATTGCTTTCCTATAATTGTAATAGTTTGTATTCACAGCATTTCTGCTTAGTAAAAGCACATTAATACACTACAGAGATTCCTAAGCTTCCTTGCTTTATTGCAAAGTGATCCTAATAGACGCAAAGGAAAACACATACATTTTTGTTTTTTGGGTTTAGATACACTTTAAAATTTCTTCTAGTTTTTCCTGTTGCTTTCTGTTTATTAGTTGAATAATCCTTCTCCCATTCCTGAGTGGTCTCTTGTACAGAAAGTGGGTGAAAATCTACCCATCAGGAATCCAGAGAGCAAGAAAGACCAAATGGAGGTTCCAACCCTTTTGCAATCTATAAAAACTATAGAAAAAAAAAGTTTTTCCTGGAAATTACATTTTTTAAGCAAATGATCATTCCGATGATAAAGTAGAATGATGATAACATAATGCTGATAATATAGTAAAGATATTAACCTGTGCCGCCTGCTGAGGCTGTATAGGCTTCTGAACAGTTGAATCACTATTAGACAATAACAAAAAGAGGTGAGAAAGCCTTAATATATCATTCTCTGTCCTCAAGTTGCAGGCGCCAATTAAAAAGATGGCAAGCCCACACCTTTTGCTTGAGATAATGTTTTCTAAGAGTCGAAGTCGCGAACAACAGTGTTTAAAATAAAATGTGAGCCTCATCCCTCTTCTATACGAGACATTCACGGCTAATACATCTTTTGGCGGTGTCAGGCTAATCTAGGTCATCCCTATTGTCAACCTCCTTAAATAGTACCTGTCCTTCGTTACAATTTATGTTAAAAAGACATTACTGTAAGCTTTTAATAGGATGAAGAATTAAACATTACAGCGTTATCGGGGGATGATATATTTTATAATATGAATGGGAAACACAAGACACGTTTAATTAGTTTTGCAACAGTCAAATTGGCCTGTGGTGGATACTCTCGTCTCCTCACCCCATCTTAAAAGAAATTGAATGCCGTGCGCTGTTATTAAGACATTTTTTTGCTGGGTATCAACTTGACCTGGCACTGTAATATTCATCAAGTATAAACGGCACTGTGGACTTAATTAAACGGCATCCCTTTACCTGCACTGCAGTAAGATGAGGGTTATTTAAAGATCAGAGCGCTATATTACAGGACTTTGCTGCAAGATATAGGCTTGAGTTAGTTAGTTACAAAGAGTTTGCTTCAAGAAAAACTTTAGTGCTTCATTTAAAGCTGAACTCCAGGTAACAAAAATAGCCTAGTAAAGGTAAAAAAGAAAAAAACCTTTTGGAGCTACCCATCACAGCAAATCTTTCAGACCACTAGATGTCCTCAGCCGTCCAGGTTTAATGACAACCAGCACCAATCAACACAGTTCCTCTGAGCCCAGGTTGTCATGGACCTGCCATCATGCAGCTTGAGCTCAAAGTATAAATGCACGGTATGAATATCAATTGGTGAACACCATTCAGTGAAAGACCCTTGTATAGAAAAATTAAATAAATAATTAACAAAGAAAAATAAATAAATATATATATATATATATATATATATATACTGTGTAAATATATATATATATATGTATATCTATCTGTCTATCTATCTATCTATCTATTTATCTATCTATTATTTTTACTGCAATGGGGACTCAGGGAAGAAATGGGTTGAAAGTGTCTTTTAATATTTTTTTTTTAAATAGACTTTTGCTTTAAAGTGGTTCTAAAGGCAGACGGTTTTTTTACCTTAAAGCGGCTCTCCAGTCCCCATAATCAAATATTTTTAAAGCTCCCCCGTGATTGTTATAACTTTAATATGTGGATCTGTTAGGACTGTCTTCATGCTTCTATCTTTTAAATCAGTAATATATTACCTGATCTCGGAAGCAGGCAGGTGCCATCAAGCTTGTGGGCATCTGAAGCCCCCTCGTGTTTTTTTCCGGGATTACCAAAATGGGTCCAAAAGTTTTAATGAACGATCACATAGTTACAGCAAGGCAACGTTTTGGAGTCTTGCAGGACCCCTTCATCAGGCTTGTGACATTATGCCTGATGAAGGGGTCCTGCAAGACTCCAAAACGTTGTCTTGCTGTAACTATGTGTCACATGTGGCATAATGTCACAAGCCTGATGAAGGGGTCCTGCGAGACTCTGAAACGTTGCCTTGCTGTATCTATGTGATCGTTCATTAAAACTTTTGGACCCATATTGGTGATCATAGGGGTGCTGGTGACATTCCAGCCGACGATCACTGCAGCACCCACTTATGCACACAGCCATTTTTAACGCAAGAATGTGTGCATTTGGATTGTACACTTGTATTTCTGGGATTAGGTACAGCTGGCTACCCAGCATGCACCTTCCAATCTCGCGGTCTTACACATGTGCAGTAATGACAGGTTGCCATAGCAATGGTGGCATCCGCAGAAGTTCCCACCCTATTGTTATGGCAACCTGTAAATCAAATGGCACCTAGCTCGTTACCTATGTGGGTGGGACAGGAGATACCACCCAAAGACAGCAAAAAAAGGTATCTACAAACTGAAAATATTGTACACCACAGGGGCATTGCAAAGAGAGGAATTTTAACCATTAGCCGCCCGGCCAATGGCCGTTTGGCGGCTTCAATTGTGTCCCTGCATTCCGGGTGCCCGCCATTTGGCGTGCTCCCGCACATGCGCCGTTTGCGCTAATGCAGAGCGGCGCAGCAGTGCGATCTGTCAGCGGCCGTGCACCTCGGACACGACAGATGACAGATCCGAGTACCGGCTCCCGTTGCTGGTACCATGTGACCTGCTGTGACCAATCACAGCAGGTCACATGACAGTTGTATACAATGGATGGCTTCATTCATGATGCCATCCATTGTATACTAGTGCCTAGCTGTGAATGGTCACAGCTAATCACATGCACATGTCATGTGATTAGCTGTGACCAAATCACAGCTAAGCACAAAAAAAAATAAAAAATAAAAAGCTGAATGAATCGATTTCATTTAGGTAAATGCTTGCTTATAGCAAAGTAATTCTTTGCTATAAGCAAATTGTGTAAAAAAAAAAAAAAAAATACTGATCACTTCCCCAAAGTAGTACAATGTTACTATGGTAACATTGCACTACTTTGGTTAAAGTAAAATATGAAAAAAAAATCTTAAAATTTTTTTAAAAAAATGTAATAAAAAATTAAATATAATAAAAAAATAAAAAAAATTAAAAAAAAAAATATATATATATATTTTTTTTCATACTATCACCAGTCAGTGTCCCTGTTCTCCGCCATGCCAGTTATATGATGATGCTGTACTGCACTGGTGACAGTATGTAAAAAAAAAATAGTGAAAATAATTTTTTTAATTTTTTCATTTTCCGAAAAATTATGACAAAAAAATACAACTTCAAAAAACTCGCCATGCCTCTTATGAAGTACGTCGGACTGTCTACTCTGCAAAAAGGGGTCATTTGGGGATATCTGTACTATTCTGACATTCTTGGACCTCAAGAAATTAGATTGGCCGTCAGTACTTCAGGATTGATCAATATTCAGATCTATACCATAGTTTGTGAACTCTATAACTTTCCTACAAACTAAAAAATACATCCCAATTTGGGTTATTTTCACCAAAGACATGTAGCAGAATACATCTCGGCCTAAATTTATGAAGAACAATTATTTATTTGTAAACTTTTATAACAGAAACAAAGAAAAATGTGTTTTTTTTTCAAAATTTTTGGTCTTTTTTTGTTAATTTAGCAAAAAATAAAAACCCCAGCGGTGATTAAATACCACCAAAAGAAAGCTCTAGTTGTGTGAAGAAAATGATAAATTTTTAGTTTGGGTACAATGTTGTATGACCGCGCAATTGTCATTCAAAGTGTGAGAGCGCTGAAACCTGAAAACTGGCCTGGGCAGGAAGGTGTAAAATTGCACGGTATTGAAAAGGTTAAAAACAGGGCGGAACTCCGCTTTAATGCATTGTCTGCTAGATGTGTGCTATAAACTATTTGCCAGGAAAGTACTACATTTTATCCTCATGGTACCGGCAATATACAAATATGCTGCCTCTTGGTGAGTGAACCTTGACACAGAGAGGCTGCATGTTTGGGTACCGGATATAAACAAACATATGCTGAGAGCGAGTACCTGCGTGCTCCCAGCACAGTTACTGGTGCCTATCAGAAAGCTCCCAATTGCTACTCCAGGCATTACAAACCCCATAAAGGTCCGGGAGGCGTGGCGTGAAGGGGTTAAACCATTCCCATTGTTTAGAGGAGCTCTTGTCAAACACCAGACCCAAACCTTGTTTGTCAATAAGAATCAACAGATAGCCTGACCTTTCAACATATTGAGCCTATAGCACATATAGTACTATGCTGTCATGTAGAGTTTGTAGGCAGAAAACTATGGGAAGGAAGTAGAGAGGGTTATGTCATGTGCCATGTGTGGATGGCTACCAAACTTTATTCAAGATAAAGGGCCAGCAGCACACACTGAAAGGAGGACTCTGCCAAGGGACAAAGCTATAAGCCACACTCTGAGAGAGATAGAGAGATTGCCAACATCAAGAAGCAGTTTTCCTTCATTTGCTTGAAATACAAACACTTGATGGCTTCTTCTATCTTCTGGGGACTTTAGTGGTAAGCTCTTTTTGCAAAAGTTCCTGATATGCTTCACTCTACATTGTGCTGTTTCCATTCCTTGCTTTACATTCTTCATAACGTGAATCACCATAAAAAAACAGCAGGGTAAGATTGCCCTCATGATGGCAGATTTGAAAACTCAAGTGAAAAGTTCTTATACCTGGAGTCCTTGAGAAATATGATCATAAAATTAAGTCGGAGAGCTATGACTGTGACGAACACGTTGCCTGACCCTTGCCCTTCTCACCAACTCGTGACAAAGGACCAGCCAATCTCACAACGCGCTGTCACTTGCATAACAATGCCACTCTCAGCTGCACCCTGCACAACGATTTTCCAGCTTGCGGGACCACAATTTAGGTGCCAGTAGCCTGAGAGCGATTGTCACTGGATTAGGTTAATTACGCAATTAACCCTTCAAACTCCAAACTGCCACCAGATAGCTTTTGGCCTAGCAACCCTTCACAATGTTAGCAAGAACAAATGTGAACAATAAACGTCTGTAACACACACTGTCACCACAGACAGGTATATTCAGAAGATTATTATATACAATAGCACTCTTCAAGAGACAGGGATTCTTTAGTTTTCATTAAAAGTGTTAGAGACAGTTTTAACACTTTACAAAATAGGGTTTATTACTAAAACGGTCAAAATGGTGCAATTAAAATATTTACAGAAAGGTACTGTCAGGAATGGACTTGCCAATAATGGTGGGACTCACCTGCCTTGTGGGCTGCACCAGGGCTGGTGGGCGGGTGCTCTCAGCAATCAGAGACTCACCCCTGCAATCAGCCAAACACCTAAAGCTGATTGCAGGGGTTGTATTTAAGGAATGGCCAGACTCACAGTCAGGGCCTTGGTGTAATGTCAGGGCTCCAGGTATGACCAGAGGTGTGTGGACTGATACAGGGAAACGCAGGCTTCAGATATGGTATAAACAATATATTTTATTAAGACTAACAATACAAAACGCAGTGCAAAACTAAACATAAACACAATGCAAACAAACCAAACCACCCACTGATAACAATACATACAATACAAAGAGTAGTCAGGCAGGCCGGGTCAGTAGCAAATGGGCAAACGGAGTACCAGGAACAGGCGGGAGAGTGGTCGGGGTCACAAGCTGGGTTCAGTAACTCACGGGCAGCGCGGTACAGAGGGTCGGGCAGAGAATGGTCAGGGTCACAAGCCAGGGATCAAGCAGGAGAAGTCAGCAGAGGTCAGGATCAGGCAGGGTCAGCAACAAGTCAGACAGAGACAGGAACAGGAATACAGGATACAAGGTACAGGGGCCCATGGAAAAACACACACCAAGGCCCTGACTGTGAGTCTGGCCATTCCTTAAATACAACCCCTGCAATCAGCTTCAGGTGTTTGGCTGATTGCAGGGGTGAGTCTCTGATTGCTGAGAGCACCCGCTGGCCAGCCCTGGTACTGCAGCCCACAAGGCAGGTGAGTCCCACCATTATTGGCAAGTCCATTCCTGACAGGTATGTTACAAAGAAATAAAGAGAACAATAAAGCAACAAAGAAATAAAAGAAAGGAGTTAAGAAGGTCCTGGATGTAGCAGAGTCTAATTGTCCAAGTAAAAATGTTGCCTTGGCTCTCAAGTCTGTTAAAATGTCCCTTGGTTGATGTTAAACAAGAACTCTCTTACTAGATCTGGTCAATCCCTTCTATGATATCAAAGGGGTGTTGCTCGAGAACAACTGACCAATCATCTGGTTTAGGGGATGGGTGCTAGAAGGTCACCAAATTTATGACCAGGTCCCAACTGCAGTTTCATACTAATATTCACAACGTCCAATACGTGCAGGTGGTATTCTAGCAACTGGCAGATTATTCTTCAGAATTATATTTTGAACCCAGGGATACCAAACACATTGTACCTTTGTCACCCAGGAGGGAAGAAACTATTTTCTCCCCTTTCCTATGTGCTAACATAGTCATGTATGACCTTGATTTGTTTGGTATGATATGTCCTATTCCAACATATACCTAATATGTTGAATTCTATGAATTGTATGTGGAATTGTTACATGTAGAATAGATGTTTTATGGAACGCTCTGCATTCCTAGAGCCTTAATGGCCTTACAGGTCATGTGTGACAGCTTGATTGAGTTATTATTTTACAATAGGGCAGAGGGAAGTGTTCTCCATGGTTCGTGGAAACAGACATCCTGCCAAGACTAATTAGCTGTTTACAGCTGGCATCCAGGCCTATACTCTGGTGTCTGTTGTGTTTTAATTAAGATAAGAGGCTCTTTTGAAGTTCACTAAAACTTACAGCTAAAAATTCCAGTTTTCAGGAGGAGGGAGGGGAGGAAGAGCATTGCTCATGAAAAAACAAGAATGGCTGTCACGTACAGGTTCCATGTCTCTATTGTGCACAGTCATTACAATGATCACTTGGTTAGCGAAGATGAATGGCTTTGGGGGGATATCTGCCTTGCAGGAGCAGCAACTAAGGTTAGTATTTTTATTCCTATCCACCAAAGTTCACACTATTGCAACCTGAAAGTTGTGTGACTTATGGTTCGACTTCCTGGAGATTTGCTGGTGACTTGATGCAACTTGAGTATGATTTTGATGCAACTTGATGCACAACTTTCATGTCATGCAACTTTGCCTGGGTAATCTTCTTGTAATGTCAGATCCAAACCACATCAATATAGATGAGGATCTGACTTGGAGGTAACTTCTATTATAATGTATATATGGACACAGGTCAGACAGAAGTCACCTTGAAGTAGTACAGAAACCTTTTCTAAAGTCGGAGCGACTTCAGTAGTGCTATTTAAGACAGCTCTCATTGACTAACATGGGATTTCACATGTCATGCGAGTTGTGGGCTCACAAGTTGGATCCCAAGTCGCGGCAGTGTGAACAGAGCCTTAACTGTTACAGTGCAGAGGGGGTGTCATTGAAAGAATAACCTTTACTCCTGGCCAGAGTTCAGTTTTAACAATCCAGAATAAGTCAAAAGATTAAATATTCATTATAGGTGGACTGACCCTTTAAGCCATAGAGACATAACTGAAATTCTACTCTTTACGTTTGCCTCTTTACTATAATAACTTGGCTTGCTCTCTTCCAAGTTTCCTTATATGTTTACTTTTTCTCCTTATTTAAATAAAATTTAGATAATCAGAAGATAGCATGGAGCAATGGGAACATAACAGGTTTGTAGTTCTGTGTTTCTACATGCTGCGGAGATGGGAAGAGGCCTCCAACGCTAAGGGTGGTCTACATCATACGTTTGTTTTTGGTTGCTTTTTGAACAGAGAAGAGTTGGTATCACGAGAAATTGGATCATTCTGACGGGTCTAGATTAGCAATGCCTAAGGGCCAAAACATGTCAGCGTTTTATGTGCACCACTGTGAATTAAAACCAGTTTGTAACTTTGGAAATTCATAATTTGAAGCCCTTAGAACGTTGTTACAGCCTGAAGGCTTAAACATGTTTTTTTTTCCATGCTACTCACCTAGGATTAGGTAAAGCTGGCACTACAACTAAGCTTTAGAAAGTCTGCATTATTTATCAATATTGTTTGACTGTCCATGAAGGTATTTATCAACAATACGAGTATTGTGACCATTTGCTTCATATACATCTAAGGAAATTGCTTCTGTGTAACTGTGCAGGAAAAGTTAAAGACATTAAAAAATGTATATTACAAGGTAACCAGTAACATAATTTGTCATACTTCGTTAGTACTAACATGTCTGACTCCATTCAGTAATGTATTATATGTATTTATATATAGCATGGCATGTGCAATTTTGGATGTTAAATGGTAATTCCACTTCTAAAGTCAAACTCCAGAAAACAGCTAAATGCACTGATTAACCTCCCTAGTGGTCTGATTATGTCAGTATTTCTGTGCTCAAAGCGGTAAATTTTTTTGCATGGAAATATGTCATTTTTTTATTGTAGACCTGTAATTTTTAGGAATAACTCACTGAAATCTGTCCGAACAAGAGTCTAGTAAACATCCCGGGTAGGAAAAAATTTGAAACACGAAATCATAAATTATAATTTAATAAATAATCATAAAAAATAATAATATAATAATAAATCTAATTCAGTAATATAAGGAAACCAATAACACTGAAATACAGCGCTAAGTTCGCACATCAGTGAGGAAAGTCGCAAAATCATTTTCAGTGTCTGATGACGAATTTCCCCGCGAATCATTATCACTCAATTCTACAAGTAGTTCTAATTTACTATCGCTGTTCTCTAGCCGGTCTAAAACCGCTTTTGACCTAAAGGGACACTTTTTGGACGCCATGGACATTTCTCAGTTTCCAGGCAGAAAGAACAGTAAAAATGCAGGCAGGGCACAGGACAAAGCACTCGGGACACAATGTATGTGAAATGGTTTGATACAGGAATGGATTACTATGTGATTTTAGTGTATTGAGTGAATGTCACTTTTAAAATGTTTTCATTTCCCGCCAGCTCCATCCCCTATATGTCCCATACGTCCCGGCGCTTGCAGGGAACAGAACCCTGAAGACAGATGCCGGCATCGGCTGGAAGACATTGCCGGGGACGCTGCAGGGGTGACATCACAGGAGCAAAGGACAAGGTAAGTGCAGGAGGGATCCCGGAGCAACGCTGCAGTGTAATCCCGAGTGTAGCTCCGGGTTACCGCTTTTGTTACTGAAACTTTACCCCGAGCTACACTCGGGAATACCTCCAGGGGGCTTAAATGCATATATGGGAGTTGTTGTACCTGTAATTGGATTTGTATGTCTGTCCATCCACTTCTGAGATTTACACAGCTCTGCCACATAGCAATAATACTTATCTGTGTACCTTATCTGTATCCCTATAGATTTCCATTCTAAGTCTACTTATCTCCCTTAAAGTATAGCTAAAGGCTAACCTTTTGTTTTGGATAGAGTGGAGAGGGATTAGAACACCTGCTGTCTGCACCCCCGTTATAGAGATTCATTCTCTCTATTTGTCTTGTTTACCATTATCATTGGAAGTAAAAGTAAAAGAAAATCTCAAATGTTGGGTTGTCTCCAGAAAAGTAACAGAGGGAAAATCTTCCAATGGGTACACTAGTTCTGGCGATATGGGGGATCCCAAGGTATTCCTATAATTTGGGACGTTCCTATAATTTAATTTCCTTCCGGTTCCATCCCCCGTATGTCCCATATCATTGGAAGTAAAAGAAAATCTCAAATTTTGGGTTGTCTCCAGAAAAGTAGCAGAGGGGAAATCTTCCAATGGGTACACTAGTTCTGGCGATATGGGGGATCCCAAGGTATTCCTATAATTTGGGACGTTCCTATAATTTAATTTCCCTCCGGTTCCATCCCCCGTATGTCCCATATCATTGGAAGTAAAAGAAAATCTCAAATTTTGGGTTGTCTCCAGAAAAGTAGCAGAGGGGAAATCTTCCAATGGGTACACTAGTTCTGGCGATATGGGGGATCCCAAGGTATTCCTATAATTTGGGACGTTCCTATAATTTGGGACGTTCCTATAATTTAATTTCCCTCCGGTTCCATATTTCCTGTTTTGGCCATGGGACAGGAAGTGAGGGTAAATTTCCCCAATGGGACACAGATAGCAAAAAAAAATTTGGGTCTATATTCTCACTTACTTTATCCAAAATGAATAAAAAAGTCTTGCCTATAGTTTTACTTTAAATTTTGAGAAACGCAATTGTTTTGTGGGTGGGGCGCTCTGCTTCCACAGCAGAAGACAGGCTCTTGGTGCATTCAAGAGGTGGATGGTTAAAGTAGCCTTTTATTTCAGTGGATATTTTTTTGTCAAATGGAGTGTACTTGAACTTTTGATTTTCTCCTGGCATTGCAGTTTGTTGCCATAGACGTTTCTGATATACAGTAAGCTAAATGTTTGCTGATCCTAACAGCTGTTCCTTCTCTAATACTGTATTTGTTCCCGTTTTTCTGCAAAACCTTACTAGTTTTTTTTATTATTATGCCCGATTCCATTTTCCATAATGTCTAAATTTTTTTTAAGGGCAACAAGGTAATTCCTTTTCTCAAAGCCAAAACATATTTTTTAATATTTCTTTTCTGCTCGGGAAAATAATTTATGAAGCCTTGTTCTCTGTGCCATTGATGCTCTTCCAAGAATCACACCAGCTCCCCTACAGAAAACTATGTTTGCTCAAATTAAAGCAAGCCATTTTATCATTATCCACGTGACATTCTCTTCTGGAAAATATTCTAAAGGAACTTATGTCAACTTAAACGATATGGAACACTGAATCACAAATCTTTGTCTGAGAGGGGAAAAAAAAAAAAAGATGGAAAAATGTTTGTTTGGGACAGTCTCCAAAGTCATTTTTACTTCTATTAGAAAGGGGAACTGGAGTCCAGGTAAAATATTTGCATATAATTCCATATGGACCATATTGCTTTAATTAATTTAATAAAATAACTGTTTTTTTTGTTTCTTTTGTTACTTTTTCTTTCTGTTGTTAAGTGGCAAGTCTGCCAAGTCTGTGTCTGATAATTTTATGACTCCACCTGCGTACACACAGGGAAAAACCGTTTAAAGAGTTGGAACACACCTTTTCCATAGGAGACGGGGATCAATATTCAATCATTTCTTTGCCCGCTGAGTTAACTCCTTTGTGGTTCAGAAAAAAATGATTACGAGGGAAAAATTTATTGTATGCATAAAAACATAGCAGTTTGAGATTTATTCAAAGTGACTGTACTGCTGGGTTAAAAAAAAGGTTTACATTTACCTGTCTCACGGCCGTATTTCCAATATTCATTCTCTTTTGAGCAACAGACTTCTGAATAATCTACACATTTGGCACTTGCCTCATGCCTGGTCCCCTGCCCCATGTTGTGGTTCCTCTTGCCAGCCCTTATGCTATTACTGTATTCTGTAATGACATGGAGGTTGGGGGAGGGGGGGCAAGCAAGCATGGAGGAGAACCTAGGAGGTCATCTCTACCAGAAGTGGTGGATTGCTCATAAATGGAACAGCTTTCTGGCAGTTTGGGGGCAGAAAAGGTAAGTATTCTCTCTGACCTATTCCTGGTATGTCTATTTCTAGTTTTTTTGTTAATCACAGGGTCACTTTAAGGTAGAGATTAAAGTGAATCTATAGGTAAAATAAAAAATGACCTATATGATGCCATCTGTCACTACCATTAATGCAGCATTCTTGGTTTTTCTAAGCCCCCCCCAGAAAATAATTTTAATACCTGTTTATTCTGCAGTAGGTCCATTATTTTCCCGTAACAGGTCAGGCTGTCCATGATCCAGATTCTCATTGCTTCCAGGCTCCAGGCCAAGCTGTCCAGTTATAGAAATTGCCTAAGCCAGCTGCTAAATGGCCAGAGCAGCTGTCAATCAACCAGCAGGGGGTATTGCTTGCAGTCTACTGAATGAAAGCACAGCTGTCTATTGTTCACTCGTAGGGGTGACCACGCTCCTGCAGCATTGGGAGCTACTGCTTCCCCTTTTAAGGAGGCCCTGTCTTAAATTTAAAAAATTGCATATAAAAACACTTAAAATTGTGTTTTTTAATGCTTATTTACAGTGGTTTCCTTTCCATAATGTATTTATTGACCTGCAATGTGCTTTTGAACTTGCCAGAAAATTTGACTAGAAGAGTCAATTGTTCTGTACAGCTCTCTCTCTCTTCCATGTCATTGCTCTTTCCTCCTGGCAATGCCTCTCCTCTTGGGAGTGCCTAATTAGGCTGTGGTGACCCAGCATCTTCAATCCTGCATTTCCTGAAGCGCGGGAGAGTACATACGATATCCCGTGCCTAATTAAGCCCTGCCAGGGGCGGACTGACCATTTGGAAATTCGGGCACTGAACGAGGGCCCGGGGTCCGTAGGGGGCCCCATGAGATGCCCCTGGTACCTTTTTCATAGGCTTTTTTAGTTTTGGCAAGGACACAGGGGCCCCATGACCTCCTATTGCCTGGGGGCCCCATGAATTGTCAGTCCACCCCTGGCCCTGCATCCTCACTCTTCCCTTCACCTCCCTACATAACCTTTTATACAGCATCTGGAGAAGGAGAAAAGTGGAATGCTATAGAGTGTCACTTGAGTGACAGCTCTAAATCATATGGGGCTACTGACATCACATCTGAGATTTTTGTTGAAATGAATGATCTGGTGATGGGGCCTCTTTAAAGATGGCTTACAGGAGAACAGAAAATGTCAGGATCAACAAATAAATATTAAACATCTACGCACACCAATATAAAAACCTTGCTCAAATAGATTTACAAGGCAAAATGGGAGCTACTTACACAACATATTTGGGTTTAAATAAACTTTAAGTGCCAGCTTGACGACAGGTGCCAGGAATAGGTGATAGTTGGACGGGGTGGACATAGGTACTTAGTTTGAAATTCACATTTATATTTGATACTGAAAGCTCCACAATGAAATGTCGCATGCTTGGATCCTGGCACTAAAAACGAACATACCGAATTAAATGCAACCCTGCACTCAAGTCAAGACCCTTTCCTCTTCCTTTTACATGTCTTGTTCATTTATTTCTTTCCATGCTACCTAAATAGGATATTTATAAACCTTTTACGATGTGAAAGACCCATCTACTGAGGTGCAAGGCACTAATAAACTAAAATGCAAGTGTGTTTATGCAAGTGAGAATACACAGCTGGCCTAAAGGATGTGTGGCAGCGTAAGCGTTAATTTAATAAAATGTGCAGATGTTAGTCTTATGTCATGTGAACTACTGAAGGTGTCAGTATGAGGTTTCAATGTAAAGAGTTGGTGTGTCTCTCTTTGCTTTTTTTAAGGACTTTTTTATAGTTCAGTGCTCATTGGCATGCATAAGAATATGATTAGAATATTGACATTTATTTTAATAGAATCTGTGCGCAATGTCCAAATTACAGGAGATTCCTTGAAGTGCTTCAAAATATATTGATGGGTTAACTAGAGGTGGACTGACAACTCATGGGGCCCCCGGGCAATAGGGGATCATGGGGCCCCTGTATCCTTGCCCAAACCCATAAAAGCCTATGAAAAAGGTACCAGGGGCATCTCATGGGGCCCCCTACTGACCCCGGGCCCTCGGGCGGTGCCCAAGTTTCCAAATGGTCAGTCTGCCCGTGGGGTTAACTGGCTTCTACCCAAACTGACCTACTGTGAGTATTTATATCAGGCTGCTGGTAAGTATTTTCCAGGATGCAGACATCCATCTACAGGGGTGAAACATACAACTACTGAATATTATTTACTTAAATATACTTAACAGCCACAAGTTAGGCATCACACAAGCATCTGAGCCCCATCATGGAACTCATCCCTTACAGTTGCCCAAATTAAATATCCAGTGCGTAGGCAGGAGGGGGCTCCTAGTGGTAGGCACCCAATAGATAAGGAACGACACACGAAGCTCAGAGATTTCAAGGAAGTTTATTGTCAAGAATTTTCCACCCACAGGGTAACATAGATGGCCACAGAGGTGATCTAGGTAGTAATGTTCAATCGGACAGCCGCTTGCCTGATGACACGTATGGAGGCTTAAGAGTAATGTGAGTTCCTCCCATCCTCCACTCTCCCCACATGGTGGTTGTGGATATCGCCACCTGTATAGAGAGATCAACTTACACCTGCCTACAAGGTTGCTTTATTGTCAATATACAGGGATGGACAGTCACTCAGTAGTATGGTCTTGGTGCCTTTTTACACACCTAGCAAAATGAAGCTGCAAGAGCTCCAACCTCCATATTGGCATACTCGGTGGCAGGCAAAATCACCAAAGGGATCCTGTACAAGAAAACGATTTTGGATTCCAACTACTGTCCAGGCACCAACACTTATTTTTTGTGTAAAGTTATATAGCTAGAACAATTTTGAAGCACAGTCAAGGCACTGTACCCCTACTATGAAGAATGCTTCCCACATCTCATTCGCTGAAGAAATGAGCTGTGTCCAGATCAGGGAATGATTCTCTGACCCATAGGCCCCTAAGTTACAGAGGGCCCTTTTGCACATGCACAATTTGATCAAACTGTACGCCTACCCCTGTTTATAATACAAAAACCTGCTTGGAGGATCATTTGTGCTAATAAGAATGCTGTTGACCACTTCAAAGGTAAAAGAAAGAATAGATTTTTTTACCACACAACAATGTAACAGACACTAGAGGGTGAATTGATCTCCTTCCCGAAGGTGCCTGCATAGTGCTGGCCTTGAGGAGGTAAGTCTCATTTAATTTCAATGATGGGGCACCATTTTCCATTCACACAGGGTACCATTTTCCACTGACACAGGGACACTATTCTTCCCACTTCCCGCTGACACAGGGACCCCATTTCTCCCATTTACACCGGGGCATCATTCACAGGGGCATCATTCTACTCTCTGACAGAGGAGTACCTATCCTTCTGCTGACACAAGGGAACTATTCCTCTCACTGACATTTTTTGACTTCTTCTGACCTGACCCTGATGCCAGGGCATGGTTTACTCCTATGAACCACTAACACAGAGGTATTTTTTACTTTTGTGGATACAAAATATTTTTTTTAACTTCTGGGATACAGGAATGTTTGCCACTCCCACTGATATAGGGACCTTTTTTTTACTCCCACCAATATAGGGCAATGTTTGATCTCATTGACCACTGAAGCAGGTACATGGGCAGACTGACCATTTGGAAACTCGGGCACTGCCTGAGGGCCCGGGGTCAGTAGGGGGCCCCATGAGATGCCCCTGGTGCCTTTTTCATAGGCTTTTCTGAGTTTGGGCAAGGACACAGGGGCCCCATGTTTCCCTATTGCCAGGGGGCCCCATGAATTGTCAGTCCGCCCCTGAGCAAGTACATTAATTATCCCTACAGACCATAGGGGCAATTATTTTCCATATTGACCACTGACATAAGGCATTTTTTTACCCCATACAGATAAGAGTGCAGCGCTTATAAAAACAAATGAAACATTTAAAATCTACGACACACAAAATTACATATCAAAGTGCAAGGGTGTATAACTGCAAAACGCAGGCAAGATATAGTTCTTATGCTGTCCCTTATAGGGTGACTTGATATGGTATAAGTGCTCAGTTCACAATCTCCCAGTAGGTG